>NC_091953.1:132502573-132825073 GCF_031021105.1 Erythrolamprus reginae | reverse complement strand
CAAGAGAGAGAGAGAGAGAGAGAGAAAGAAAGCAATAGAGAGAGAGAAAGAGAGGGAGGGAAGGAGAGAGAAAGACATAGAGGGAGGTACGGAGGGAGAGAGAGAGAGCAAAAAAGAGGAAGGAAGAGAAAGAAAGAGGGATGGAGAGAGAAAGAAGGGAGAGAAAGAGGGGAGAGAGAAATAGAGCAAAAGGAAGAGAGAGATATTTTTTTTGTCCAAACTTTTTTTAGCCCCCACCCTCCCCCCGCTCAATGTGCCCCAGGGTTTCGTAAATGTAAAAAAATGTGCCACGGCTCAAAAAAGGTTGAAAATCACTGCTCTAAGGAACCTGGAGAGGTCAATCGTGGATAGTCTAAGGGTAAAGTGTTGGGGGTTAGGGGTTGACACTACTTTGGTGGGTATGGCTGGTGCCTATGCCTGTACAGCAATATGCAAAACCAGTAATCTGTCTCCAAATCCGTGTGCTCCAGGGACACAGTAATGAGTGGGCCTTTTGTCCTCCGATGCATCTTTAAACGGTATCCTGTCTTCCTCCTCCCCGTGCTGATTGAGAGCTGGGTGACATCTTCCTCCAAAGAAACATCACGAAAAGTACAAAATAAGGAAGGCGATAAATCACCCTTTGTCATAAGGAAATAGAAGGAAGTGTATTCAGCTTGGGCTCCAAAGCTCGGCTGACGCTCTTGACAGTGGGAATGACAGCCAATGAAAAGACAATCACACGTTCACAACCTCCCTTTATAGCAACAATCTAGCCCCAGATTTTACAAGACAAATACGCCGCTGGCTCTTCAGATGTCAGTTAAGAATGTTAGGTTTAGAAACAACGTGTCTCTAACAGATCATAAACGGGTGAATTTTAGATAATGGTTTACAGCTCTGTGCATCTCCAGAAGCTGAAATAAAAGCGCCTAACAGCTAACTTCATTTTTCACAGATTTTGCTGCAAATCTTTTGGTTTTCGGATTTAATTACTGCTTGCGAGGGAGGGGGGAATGTTGGCCTGAATCTCAGCAGTGCTGTGCTGTTTCTGCTCGCTTGATGAGTGTGTGGGATCGAGAACAAATTACTTGTGCACAACTTGGGTTAAGTTGCGTGCCAAATGATACAAAAGACATCAAAAAAGACAGGACAGTTTCCAAGTTTGGGGGCAGCAGAATAACAGATGATTACCTTAAATATCTTGATTCTTCTTCTTAAGAGGAGCAGTGGGTGGACAAGGAGGAGAAGGAGAAAGAAGAAGAAAGAAGAAGGAGGAGGGCGGGGAAGGGAGACTCAAAAAGTTATCCTACTTTTTTTTCCTGAATGCAGAGAAGGTGAAAGGAGAAAGAGAAAGGGAAGGGGAAGAATAAAAAGAGGAGGAGGAAGAGGGGAAAGAGGAGAAAAAGAAAGGAAGAAGAAGAAGAAAGAAAGAAAGAAAGAAAGAAAAAGAGAGAGAGAAAGAAAGAAAGAAAAACAAGGAGGTTGCTTCTAATTCTCCATATAAAGGAAGAGGAGGAAGAGGAGGAGTTGGAGGAGGAGAAGGAGGAGGAGGAAGAGGAGGAGGAAGAAGAAGAAAGGAAGGAAGAAAGGAAGGAAGGAAAGGAAAGGAAAGGAAAGAAAGAAAGGAAGAAAGGAAGGAAAGAAAGAAAGGAAGGAAGGAAGGAAAGAAAGAAAGGAAAGAAAGAAAGAAAGAGAGGAAGGAAAGAAACAAAGGAAAGAAAGAAAGAAAGGAAAGAAAGGAAGGAAGGAAGGGAAGGAAGGAAGGAAGGAAGGAAAGAAAGGAAAGAAGGAAAGAAAGAAAGAAAAGAAAGAGAGGAAGGAAAGAAAGAAAGGAAAGAAAGAAAGGAAAGAAAGAAAGAAAGAAAGGAAAGAAAGAAAGAAGAGGAGGTTGCTTCTAATTCTCCATATAGAGGAGGAGGAGGAGGAGGAGGAGGAGGAGGAGGAGGAGGAGACTACCTAAACATCTAGATTTACATCTAGGCATAATCACATCTAAGAGAAATATTTGCAAAATAGATCCTGCCTTAATCCATCTCTGCCTCCCCTTCTAACCCTGACAGCTTCAGCTCACCCATTTCCCAGGGTACCTGACATCTGGCTGCTCTATCAAAATGCCAGAGAGCTTCTGAACAGCAGAATCTAACATGCTCAACCTGGCTTGGAGCTAACAGATCCCAGAGCAGAATGCGGGAACCAGGCAACAGTTCGGTCGGAGTCATCTGTCCCAGCTTGAAAGTACATGTTAATGTATGAGCAGAGTGATCCTTGTTTATCACGGTTGTGCACAAACAGAAATGTGTTTAGATTGAGATTAGTTGTGAATACCTACTCAGCCACACACAGAGATATACTAACTTGAATTCCCCCTTTAATACATTCTACTTGATTATATCCTCTATCACCCTCATTGTGTATTGTTGTGTGTTGTACAAAACAAATAAATTAAATAAAATAAAAAATAAAATAAATAAAGTTTACTTTGAGAAATAGCATGTTCCTATAAACATCCAAAATCATACACAAGGTCTTCAGGTCAAATCATTAAGGTCAAATCGTTCCGGAAGATCTTGAAGACCCATCTCTGCAGACAGGCTTGGGGCAAGTAACTTTAACATCTTTTTAAAAAAATAATATTTTTATTGATTTTTTAAAAAAATATGAACACACAAACAGCAAACAACGGGTGCTCTGTGAGTAGTGCCCACCACCAGACAAGCATTCACACCCCACCACCAAATAGGGGGTGTTTCTTGTATAAACCTTTTTAACACAAGAGCAAACGTAGACTCTCCGAGTCTACGGAGAGGGGCGGCATACAAATCTAATAAATGAATGAATGAATGAATGAATGAATGAATGAATGAATGAATGAATGAATAAATAAAATATCTGTATACATATTATAGAGTGATTCCAATTTATATGTTTAGGCCCTATATTTTTCTTACACCATCACTGATCTATACTGTATCTATGATTGGGTGAATGTGGGCAACCAGTTTTTAAGATAGTGGGGTTTTATGATGTTTTTAGATGTTGTATTTGTTTTCTTGTTGTGAGCCGCCCTGAGTCTGAGGAGAAGGGCGGCATAGAAGTCTAATTATTATTATTATTATTATTATTATTATTATTATTATTATTATTATTAGTAGTAGTAGTAGTAGTAGTAGTAGTAGTAGTAGTAGTTGTTGTGGTTGGCTCTGGCCAAGCTCCTGCCCCAAGGAATGTGGAGGTGGATGTGGGGGAAACATCCACATGCCACAGGCCTGTTTTGCTCCCGATAGAATCTACCAACGAAGGCTCCTCTGACGAAGGAAGCGTGAGTGGCAGGGAAGAGGGGAGTTTTGCAGACAGCCCAGGAGGAGATCAATCATCCTTATCATCCCTGGATTCTGAACAAGAATGTATGACAGGCCTACGCATGCGTAGAGTGATGCATAGGAGAGAACAACTGAAGGATTATTACAGGAGATAAGTGAGGCCACCTGTGGTTGGATGGGGCTGCTGTAATTAGTGATACAGATAAAAAGAGCAGCATGCTGATTTAGCCTCGTGGAAGTTTATCTGATTCATAGTTTCGTCAAGAGCGTGGTTTTGCTGTTTCCCTGTTCAAGATTGTGTGTGGACTTTCTGGACTTTGGAATTGGACTCAATTTCCCAGTTACTGGGGGAGAAATTGAATTGCATTTAACCTGTGCCTTGTGTGTACCAGAAAATTCCTTTGACATTTAAAAAGGGAGTTTTTCTGCTTTTCTGTTGATAAAGACTTTTGGTTTTCCTTCTATCGTGTGGTTTCTTCCTTCCTTCCTTCCTCCCTCCTTCCCTCCTTCCTTCCTTCCCTTTCTTCCTCCCTCCATCCCTCCTTCCCTCCCTCCTTCCTACCTTTCTTCCTTCCTTCCTCCCTCCCTCCTTCCCTCCCTCCTTCACTCCTTTCTTCCTTCCTTCCTCCCTCCCTCCTTCCCTCCCTCCTTCCCTCCTTCCTTCCCTCCTTCCTTCCTTCCTCCCTCCCTCCTTCCCTCCCTCCCTCCTTCCTTCCTTCCTTCCTTCCTTCCTTCCTTCCTTTCCTTCCTTCTAGTTCACTGTCAATAGCCAAAAGCTAAGAAAACCTTTCTTTCTCTTTGGTAATAATAATTTCTACGGGGCTTTTTTGCCTTATTATCAGCTGTTATGAAGAGCTGCTGGCTTATATTCAGATGCTGCTTAATGCAGAGAAGGGTAGAATTTGGGTGCCATTATCATTTTAGTTGTAAAAGGAAATTTTAAAAAAAGAGGTTTTTTCATGCAGAAGCAAGGAAAGAGCCCGCTACTCTTTTACACAGGTATTGTATTGAAAGCTATTATCCTCTTCTGAATCTGATCACAAAATTGCCAAGGTTGGGAGATTAACAGAATAATTGAATAAAAGACTCGGAAGGGACCTCTATTAGTCCAATCCCCTGCTCAAGCAGGAAACCATTTCAGACAAATGGATGTCCAATCTCTTCTTAAAACCCTCCAGTGTTGGAGTAGCCACAACCTCTGGAAGCAAGCAGTTCAGCTACCCAGAATTACACGCACTTGGTTCCGTTCATCATTGAAACGTCTTTCCAATCAGTCTCTATGTTTCCAGGGTCTTTCTCCTAGCTTGGAACTGCACCAGATTGATACACTGGTACCTCTACCTAAGAACGCCTCTACTTACAAACTTTTTTAGATAATAACCAGGCGTTCAAGATTTTTTTGCCTCTTCTCAAGAACCATTTTCCACTTACAAACCCAATCCTCCGAAACTGTAACTGGAAAAGGTAGGGAGAAGCCTCCATGGGGCCTCTCTGGGAATCTCCTGAGAGGAAACAGAGCCAGAAAAGATGGGGAGAAGCCTCCGTGGGGCCTCTCTATGAATCTTCTGGGAGGAAACAGGGCCTCCACACTCCCTGTGGTTTCCCCAATCGCACACATTATTTGCTTTTACATTGATTCCTATGGGAAAAATTGCTTCTTCTTACACACTTTTCTACTTAAGAACCATTAGATCTTAGACCCTGGCCAAGCGAATGTAATGTATGTTCACTTTGTAAATGGTAGTGACTGATTTTAATATTATTGGGGTTTTAGATTAACTGTTTTAAATGAATTGGATTATGATGTTGTGCTGTTTTTACATGGGTGGGTGAGTAGGTAGGTAGGGATGTAGATAGGTAGGGATGAGGGAATTGAGACATCTCCCCCGGGCCTATACAATTTATGCTTGATATGTTTGTGTGTATGTCTGCTTTAAAAATGGGGTTTTAATGTTTTTAAATTATTAGCTTTGTCATGAATTGTTTTATTGTTGTTGTGAGCCGCCCAAAGTCTACGGAGAGGGGAGGCATACAAATCTAATAAATAATAATAAATAATAATAATAATAATAATAATAATAATAATAATAATAATAATAAGTAGATAGGCAGGCAGACAGACAGACAATCCCATCTCTAATCTTTCCGTGTACATCTAGCCCCGATGGTGTGTGTGAATCCAATCTGCTTGGAGTGCAGGACATAATGTGCCTTCTCCATGCCACATTCTTACCAAGCATCTATGCAAAATAGGAACAAAGTGATTGGCTAAAGGAGCATTGAATCAAATGCCACTTGCAGAACTTTTTCTCATGATACACTAAACTCAATTGTATCACTTCTTCTTCTTCTTCTTTTTCCCTCCCTTTTCTTTGCTCCTGGAGGTGCAATCAAAGACGGTCCAGGCCAAAGTGCAGAGCATATTATATGTGAGAAACTTTCAATCATCATTCTCGCAATTAGCTCTCTTCGCATGCTCACAGCCTCACACATCTGAAAACACCGGGGTATGAGGCATTATTGGATGTTCAAGGAGACCGTTTGTCACACTTAATTTTCAGCTAATTTTACATTCCTGCAAAGCATGTGCCTTCCACTGATTATTACAATCTCCAGTAATTTTTTTTTAAGTACTCAGATGTTTTACTAAAAAGGAGCATGTGATGGAAGAAAACTTGTTTTCTTTTGTTGGAAGAAATATCCATTTGGTTCAATTTTTTTTTTAATTTATTTTGTCCAATACACAATACATATAGAAGAGAATAGACATAAGGTAATATATATAAAGAAAAATATAAAATAGAGGAGAAGATATATGAAAGGAAGAAAATATATATGATATATGAGATAAAGGAAAGACAATTCGACAGGGGACGAAAGGCACACTAGTGCACATATGTACGCCCCTTACTGACCTCTTAGGAACCTGGAGAGGTCAATCGTGGAGAGTCTAAGGGAGAAATGTCTGGTAATGAGTTCCACGCTTCGACAACTCGAAGTCATATTTTTTACAGTCAAGTTTGTAGCGGTTAATATTAAGTTTGAATCTGTTGCGATCTCTTGTGTTGTTGCGGTTGAAGCTGAAGTAGTCATTGACAGGCAAGACGTTGCAGCATATGATCTTGTGGGCAATACTTAAATCGTGTTTTAGGCATCGTAGTTCTAAGCTTTCTAGACCCAGGATTGTTAATCTATTTTCGTAGGGTATTCTGTTTCAAGTGGAGGAGTGAAGGGCTCTTCTGGTGAAATATTTTTGGACGTTTTCAAGGGTGTTCATGTCCGAGATGTGGTATGGGTTCCAGACAAATGAGCTGTATTCTAGGATGGGTCTGGCAAAAGTTTTGTAGGCACTGGAAACATGGAGGCCGATTGGAAATATGGTTTAATGATGGAACAGAGCCACATGGGTTTGAGGTCCTGTGTAGCTGACCACATGGAGTTGAGAGTGAGGGGTGTTTATACCTTCTCTTGGGATTTGAACTTGAGCCTCCTGTTCCGATGGAAGAACATATATTCTGTTGGCTATTGTAGAGGTCATAGCTGGCTCAGGTTGCTTGAGCTCCCAGGATTGGTTGACGTTAGTTGGTGTTCTGCTGGGCTCTATGGTAGGAGCCTCCCAAAAATTCAAAGGTACAATTTTCAGACACACACACGTTTGAAAATTCAAAACAATGTTCTTTATCACAAAATTCAAAATAAACTAAGCACTCTTTTTGTATTGCAAAGAGCACTCATCCCAAAACAACTTGGTAGTTTGTACAAGTCCCTTATCAGTTCGTAAGTACTTAGCTTGCAGCTGTGAAGAAACTCACAGCCCTTCTTCTTCCACGAAGTGAAACACACTTTGCTCTGCTTTGGTTTCAAAGTGGTGAAAAGTCAACAAACAAAGGCCGGAGTCAGCAAGACATTCATGAAACACAACGATCAGATAATTCTCTACAACGGCCAAGCCCACACGCTATTTATAGCAGCAGCACTAATTACAGCAGCCCCACCCAACCACAGGTGGCCTCATTTTCTCTTGTAATAATCCTTTAGTTGTTGCTTCCTATGCATCACTCTACGCATGAGTGGATGTGTCATTAATTCGTGTTCAGAATCCAGAGATGATACAGATGATTGATCTCCTCCTGGGCTGTCTGCCAAATTCTCCTCCTCCCTGTCACTCAGGCCTTCTTGGTCAGAGGAGACTTCATCGGCAGATTCCACTGGGAGCAAAATAGGCCTGAAGCATGTGAATGTCTCCCCCACATCAATATGCACATTCCTTGGGGCAGGAGCTGGGCCAAAGCTAACCACAACAGTTAGAGGTGATGCAACTGGGATGATGCAATGATGGAGCTTGTGTTCTGAAAGACGATTGGAACTGGGCATAGTGAAGAGAAGGACCAGGGGTGACATGATAGCAGAGTTCCAATACTTGAAGAGCGGCCACAGAGAGGAGAGAGTAAGGCTGTTTTGCAAGGCACCAGAACGCCAGGTGAGGAATAATGGATGGAAGCTAACCAAGGAGAGATTCAACCTGGAAATAAAGAGGAACTTTCTGATGGGTGAGCAGTGTGGTCGGGCAGTAGGAAAAGCAAGTAGGATGCTTGGCTGCATAGCTAGAGGTATAACAAGCAGGAAGAGGGAGATTGTGATCCCCTTATATAGAGCGCTGGTGAGACCACATTTGGAATACTGAGTTCAGTTCTGGAGACCTCACCTACAAAAAGATATTGACAAAATTGAACGGGTCCAAAGACGGGCTACAAGAATGGTGGAAGTCCCAGCCAAATGGCAGTCCAATTTCCTCTTAAAAATAAGTATTGCCCACAAGATCATATGCTGCAACGTCCTGCCTGTCGGCGACTACTTCAGTTTCAACCACAACAACACAAGAGCACACAACAGATTTAAACTTAATATTAACCGCTCCAAACTTGACTGTAAAAAATATTACTTCAGTAACCGAGTTGTTGAAGCATGGAACTCATTACCGGACTCCATAGTGTCACCCCCAAACCCCCAACACTTTACCCTTAGATTATCTACGGTTGACCTATCCAGACTCCTAAGAGGTCAGTAAGGGGCGAGTACAAGTGCACTAGAGTGCCTTCCGTCCCCTCTCCTATTGCTCTCCTATATCTCCTATACCTTTCTTCCATTCCTATATCTCTTCTTCTATTCTTTCATTGATATGTTCTATTCCTATATCTTTTCTTCTATTCTTTCTTAGATATATTTTACTATGAGTATCTCCTCTATAACTGTCATCATGTATTTTACTATGTGTATATAGATATATACCCACTAAAACCCTCATTGTGTATTGGACAAAATAAATAAAATAATTTTTTTTTAAAAAAGAGTATTGGAGTTCCCAACGTCCGCTGGTAGGTTGTTCCACTGGTTGATCATTCTGACCATCAGGAAGTTCTTCCTTATTTCCAGGTTGAATCTCTCCTTGGTTCCTACAGGTATGGTCAGGTACACAGAACACATAGAAAAAAAATTGAACTTTTTAATTTTTTTTCTCTTCTGGGCTCTGGGTATGTTTTTCCTATTGCAGTAAATGAGGTTGAATGTGTATACATTTAGAAGAGCTGTGTGTGTATGTGTGTGTGTGTACATACACTTATAGTTTATATAGTAGGTAATGTATATTTTTATGTGCCTGTGTGTAAAATGTATGTACACATATGGCATATATACATAGAATTAAATAGTACATTTTAGATGTACAGTAATAGTAAGGGAAATTGTATCTCTTTGAGGCGAGGAGAGGCCAGGCACCCTAACCCTAACCCAAATCCTTGACATGAGTGATGTTTAAGCCAGTCACATGACCTTTAAGCCACTCCCTGGTCACATGATTATCATGTCACTCCTACCTGGTCACATGGATAGCAAACCACATCCACAAAATAAGCCATGCCCACAGTGTGGTAGTAAGCTCTTCACTGCACATGGGCTACAATGAATGGAGAACAACTATTTATTTATTTATTTATTTATTTGTTTATTTATCTTATTCATTTATTTTGTCCAATACATAATACACATTGAAGAGAAAGATATGTAATAATATGAGTAAAGAAAAGAATAGAAGAAAAGATATAAAAGTATAGGTGAACATATTTGAAAGGAAGAAAAGATAAATGACATAAGGAGAGACAATTGGACAGGGGACGGAAGGCACACTGGTGCACTTATGCACGCCCCTTGCTGACCTCTAAGGAACCTGGAGAGGTCAATCCTGGATAGTCTAAGGGAAAAATGTTTGGGGTTAGGGGTTGACACTACTGAGTCAGGCAATGAGTTCCACGCTTCGACAACTGGGTTGCTGAAGTCATATTTTTTACAGTCAAGTTTGGAGCGGTTAATATTAAGTTTGAATCTGTTGCGTGCTCTTGTGTTGTTGCGATTGAAGCTGAAATAGTCATTGACAGGTAGAATGTTGCAGCATATGATCTTGTGGGCAATACTTAGATCGTGTTTTAGGTGACGTAGTTCTAAGCTTTCTAGACCTAGGATTGATAATCTGCTTTTGTAGGGTATTCTGTTTCGAGTGGAGGAATGAAGGGCTCTTCAGGTGAAGTATCTTTGGACATTTTCAAGGGTGTTGATGTCCGAGATGTGGTGTGGGTTCCAGACAGATGAACTGTATTCAAGGATGGGTCTGGCAAAAGTTTTGTAGGCTCTGGTGAGTAGTGTGAGATTGCCAGAGCAGAAGCTGCGTATGATCAGGTTAACAACTCTAGAAGCTTTTTTGACAATTCTAGAATCTAGATTCTAGAATCTAGAACTCTAGATTCTTCTGGAAGAAGAATCGTCTTTGATGTTTGCTTATTCTACTGTGGATAAAGTCGGTTGCCTGTCTATCATGTTCTATACGGGAGAGATATAAATAAAACAGCAGGTGATGACTAAGGACAAAGGGATGAACAGGATGATAAAGACAGCAGAAACCAATTACGTTCTGGATATTATAAAACCAAGTAGTAAAATGCAGGAAAAGGGGGGGGGGAAGGACTATGACAAAACGGATCCTAATATCTTTCAGGAGCGAAATATCTCTATTGTTTTTCTCCAAGAACCAAAATCCAGTTTCAGGGTAAATTATGAATAAATTGTCTGCCTTACCACAATGATTACAGTTCACTACACTGGAAATCGTACCACCTGCACAGAATGAAATTCACCAAGTAACCTAAATAAACCTAATTAATGAGGAAGTCAGAATTAATATGATGTTTTCATATCTAAGACAAAACAGGCAGATGGGGTGTAAAATGTATGAGATTCGTCTGTGCTAAACAATAAAGCTTGACAAAAGAATAAGCGCCTCCCACCCAAGTTAGCTGTTTCCGTATTTGGCTAAGTACGAAGGTCCTATTCCTGTTCTCATGACAGGCAGGGCTTATCCAGCCTATGAACCCCTCAGAACAATACAAACCCAATAGTTAAAAATAATTTAAGCTGCGAGAGCAATCATGGGCTTCCCAAGGTATGCCCAAGTTACACCAACACTCCGCAGTCTGCATTGGTTGCCAATCAATTTCCGGTCACAATTCAAAGTGTTGGTTATGACCTATAAAGCCCTTCATGGCATCGGACCAGAATATCTCCGGGACCGCCTTCTGCCGCACGAATCCCAGCAGCCAGTTAGGTCCCACAGAGTTGGCCTTCTCCGGGTCCCGTCGACTAAACAATGTCGTTTGGCGGGGCCCAGGGGAAGAGCCTTCTCTGTGGCGGCCCCGACCCTCTGGAACCAGCTCCCTCCTGAGATTAGAACTGCCCCCACCCTCCTGGCCTTCCGTAAGCTCCTTAAAACCCACCTCTGCCGTCAGGCATGGGGGAACTGAGATAACTTCCCCAGGCCTATACTATTTATGTATGGTATGTTGTGTGTATGTTTTCTTAAATTATGGGTTTTTAGTTTTAATTATTAGATTTGTATTGTACGTTGTTTTTATATTACTGTTGTGAACTGCCCCGAGTCTACGGAGAGGGGCGGCAAACATATGTAATAAATAAATAAATAAATAAGTAAATAAGTAAATAAATAAATAAATAAATAAGTAAGTAAGTAAATAAATATTTAAAACCCTTAATATAAAAAACAATCATACGTCTCATACAAACTATACGAAATGTGAGAACGGTCCAGGGAAATCAATTTCCCCATGCCTGACGGCAGAGGTGGGTTTTAAGGAGTTTGCGAAAGGCACGGAGGATTCCCCTGAGGCTCCCCTCCATGGGAAACCCCACCTCCGGATTTTGCGATGCTGCAGGGGATTCCCAGCAGGGGAATCCCACCAGCGCAAAAACGGGGACTTCGGCTGGCAACGGAAGTCCGGAGGCGGGGTTTCCCACCGAGGGAAGCCTCAGCGAAATTGCAGCATTGCGAAAATTTGGATCGCGGCTTGAAGGATAGCGAGAGGCAGGTGCACACAAACACAAAGGGACTAGCTTATGAGCTCCTCTGGGCTCTACCTGCAATGGCCCCAGAAGGCGCAGCCGTAGCGCCAAAGACTAACGGCCCTTCAAAAACGTATTAATCAAGACAATCCAATGATATACAGTGACACCTTGTCTTACAAACTTAATTGGTTCTGGGACGAGGTTCTTAAGGTGAAAAGTTTGTAAAATGAAACAATGTTTCCCCTAGGAATCAATGGAAAAGTTATTAATGCATGCAAGCCCAAAATTCACCCCTTTTGCCAGCCGAAGCGCCTGTTTTTGCGCTGCTGGGATTTTCCTGAGGCTCCCCTCCATGGGAAACCCCTGCTCTGGACTTTTGTGTTTTTACGATGCTGCAGGGGAATCCCAGCAGGGGAATCCCAGCATCACAAAAACAAGCGCTGTGCTGGCGAAGGGAGCATCAGTGAAATCGCAAAATTGCAAAAGCACCGAAGTCCTCGAAACCCCATCTCCGGACCTCTGTGTTTTTGCGATGCTGCGATTTCACTGAGGCTCCCCTCGCTGGGAAACCCCACCTCTGGACTTCCGTTGCCAGTGAAGTGCCCGTTTTTGCGCTGCTGGGATTCCCCTGCTGGGATTCCCCTGCAGCATCACAAAAACACAGAAGCCCGGAAGTGGGGTTTTCCATGGAGGGGAGCCTCAGGGGAATCCCAGCAGTGCAAAAACGGGTGCTTTGCTGGCAACGGAAATCCGGAGGCGGGTTTGTAAGGTGAAAATAGTTTGTAAGAAGAGGCAAAACAATCTTAAACCCCGGGTTTGTATCTTGAAAAGTTTGTATGACAAGGCGTTTGTAAGACGAGGTATCACTGTATTTAGGTTTTTTAATCTAAAATATGAATCTCTCTCTCTCCCAACAGAGATTAGCCAGCAAAAACCTCACTGCGAAACGTAAGAGAAGCCAGTGCTTTAAAAATCACCAAATACTGTTTTTAATACATCATAGGGTGATAGCTCATTCAGTTGTGAAAACAGGCTTGATTTAACCTCGAGGCCTCTTCTGGTGAAATATACTCTCCCTATTTATCCCCCATTGCAAAGAATCTGCCTTTATCCACCGACGTGCAGGTATGCTGTTTGCCAACACTTAGCGATAAATAGTTTTCTTCTGTGAAGTTTTAACAGCCTCTAGAGGGAATCATTTGTAGGTAGCATTAATACATACTGGAAGCGGCGGATATAAAAGGGGGTTATTAATATTCAAACAAGCATGCTGCGTGTCTCAAGGTGATAACAGGAAGGAATAAAGTATGTATGTCATGAGCTTCGTCCATGTCTGGAACCCAAAACAGTAACCAATCTTCTCACTTCTAAATTCCTAGCTAGACAATGGATTCAAGACACAGGATTAGGTTGAATAAGTGGCTTAGGGTGTCTGTTGTGAGGAAGGTTCCATTTCAAAGCTGATTTCAGCTACATTGGTCCCTGGGGGGTGGGGGGCTTCACCAATCATGTGTCCCGTGCCTCAGTTTTCCATTCTACAATACAGGGACGCAATTAACCATTTACAGAGCTGTAAACAAGAAGGATTGGGGTAATGAGAAAGTACATTTCTCCATCAGAAAGCTTAATTATTGACAAAATATATAGATGTGTAGAGATGGACGAAGTCCCAAACTCAATTAAGGGAACTAAAATCAAAGAATCAAAACGATCATGGTACAAATGGCATGAATGGATTCAAAAGAAAAATTAAAAATGTTACAATACAAAGTATCAGTATATATAGAAAGAATAACAAATACCTTACGAATGTCAACAGAAACGAAGAGCAAACATTTTCCCTCTTTCTTTTTATTTCAAAGATGTATTATACCAATGATATATATAATTGAATGTATACTATTAAATAAAAGATATAAAGAAGGTTGTTCCATTGATTAATTGTTCTAACTGTCAGGAAATTTCTCCTAACTTCTAGGTTGGTTCTCTCCTTGATTAATTTCCATTTATATGGTCTTTTACCTAGCAAATTACATAGTACATATATCCACAGCAAATTCAGAATGTAAATTAACCAACCACCTTGCTGAAGATAAGTAGAAATTTGATGAGTCCATAAATTTAAATCTATTGGGAAATCTAATTTCTGCTGACCTGAATTGGTAGAAAAAATTGGGATAGAAATCTGTTATGTAATATAGTTGTGTATATTACATTGTATTGCATTGTATTATATTGTATTATTTCAATTTTTTTTGCTGTTTTTAAATATAAATAAGTCAATAAAAATTATTTTAAAAAAAAGAAATATGCTAAATAAAGTGTTTGCATATCTGCTTTTACTTGTAAATGTGTATCATCATTTCATTGCTGGTTCAAGATAATTATCATTTCCACTTCCTAGAACGGGATCCAGGTTAACAAGAGATTGTAGCATAATCCATTTTAGTCCAGCAAATGATCAAAGAAATCATACATATAAAATGTGCATGAGTGTATTCCAATCAATGTTCATTTTATCCACTTAGTATCATGGGCATGGTAGTATTTGCACTACTAAAAGACTAGCTGCCTGTGATGTGCATATATTTGTTGTTGTTGTTGTTGTTGTTGTTGTTGTTGTTTTTAATGATGGGGTATATCATTGAAAAAGAAAGACAGTAATTCAACTATTCTTGTCCTATCTCATTCCATCCTGCATGTATTCATTCAACTAAATGAGTTGGGTGGTGATGGTAATATATACTATTGTTTGTAGTCCTTAAATTGAGTGTAAACTGTTGCAGAAGATGAGATCAAGACAATTGCTGAGTCTAGTATTGTTTGTTACTAGCTGTTCAAGCCCTGGATTAGTAATAGCATTGCAAAGGGTTGAACTAAATCTGAACTTCTATTCTACTAGTTTTTTTCATCATTCCTATCATCCTTGTCCTCCCACTTAGGACTGTATGACTGTAACTTGTTGTTTGTATCCTATTTTTTTTTATTAATGTTGATTGTTTCTTTATTGCTTATTTGACCCCTATGACAATCATTAAGTGTTGTACCTCATGATTCTTGACAAATGTATCTTTTTCTTTTATGTATGCTGAGAGCATCTGCGTCAAGACAAATTCCTTCTGTGTCCAACCACACATGGCCAATAAAATTCTATTCTATTCTATTGTTTGGGTGGTTGGTAGATGTATGTGGGTGTGCATGTGGTTGAGGTAGTGTTTGTTGAGCTTGAGGTATTGGCTATTACCTCCGGAACCGCCTGCTACCGCATGAATCCCAGCGACCGATAAGGTCCCACAGAGTTGGCCTTCTCCGGGTCCCGTCGACTAAACAATGTCATTTGGCGGACCCCAGGGGACGAGCCTTCTCTGTGGTGGCCCTGGCTCTCTGGAATCAACTCCCCCCGGAGATTAGAACGGCCCCCACCCTCCCTGTCTTTTGTAAAGTACTCAAGACTCATTTATACCGCCAGGCATGGGGGAGTTGAGATAGCTCTTCCCCCTAGGCCATTACAAGTTATGCATGGTATGTTTGTGTGTATGTTTGGTTTTATAATAGGGTTTTTTAGTTGTTTTGTATTATTGGATTGTACATGTTGTGTTTATTATTGCTGTTAGCCGCCCCGAGTCTGCGGAGAGGGGTGGCATTCAAAGCCAATAAATTATTATTATTATTAATTATTATTATTATTCTATTGGAATATGATTTGGAACAATTGAATTTTCATTTATCTGTGCTATAATTCTTTTATCCAATGCTTCTAAACATGCTCTCATGTGTGTATCTATAGAATCCATGCTTGTTTGTTGTGTTTTTATGGTTGTTTCCAAGGATTGGAATCTATCAGATATGGTAATTAGTTTAGCCAGTAATGGTAGACATGGTGGACAGAAATAAGGAAATGTGGTAGCTGTTGTTAGAAAAGTGGCTCTCTGTTTATTTGTAGGCAGGTATTTTGGGCATAATTTGAGCTAATGTGGCATTGTTTGAATTAAACATCCTCTTTGAAGATTTATAGCATAAGTCGTCGCTGGTAGAAGTGTCTTCGTTTTGTGGGTCCTTGATTGTGGAGTTTTTTGAGGGTTTTTTGGAGCATGGTCAATAATTAAATAGTGTCTGACAAAATGATTAATATCAGTAATCAGTCAATATCTAACAATATTAATTAAACAATAATTAATGTACAGCTAACAAATTAATTAATAATGTGTGAATAGTTAATAGTGCTTAACCAATCAAATAGCCAATGTGATTATTAATAATTAGTATATAGCTAAGAAATTAATTAATCAATGTGTGAATAGTTAATAGTACTTAACCAATCAAGGAAAAAAAGTTCGCTTTTATCATTAAAAATGTTATATATAGAAAAATAGTTTGTCATGAAAGTGACTGCCTGCATGGCCCCTGGATTGGGGCCAAAAGGCAAAAAGAAACAGTATTCTCCCTCCCATATTTGGGTATACCAGGTGATTCAAGAGAAAACCCATACATACATACAAACACAAAACCAGAGTTTATGATACAACTTTAGATCACAGTAAACAATTGCTATGAATTGTTCCTGCTGTTACACAGATTCAGGCAACTAAATGTAGAAAAGTATAATAAAAACAGAACGAGAGAAAGAAAAAGAGAGTGAGAGGGAAAGAGAAAAAGAGAGTGTGTGTGAAACACAGAAAGAGAGACACAGACAGACAAATAGAAAGAGAGAGACAAAGAGACAGGTACAGAAGGAGACAGCGAGAGAGAATGAGAATGAGAGAGTGTGTAAAAGGGACAGAGAGAGACAGCAAGAGAGAAAGAGAGAGAGAGAGGAGAGGGAGAAGAGAAAGAAAGAAAGAGGAAGAGATATAGCAACAGAGAGAAAGAAAGCAAGAAAGAGAGAAAATGAGAATGTATTGTAAACATTCAGTGGTTCAGATGAAAGTCTAAAAATACTGCTATACTTCTTCTTGGTTTTTCTATTATTTCAGGAGGTGGGGGTGTCCCATCCATCTAACTTATACAACCCAAAATATAACCAGTATCCAAAGAAAGGTTCTTAGGCCTAAAAAGCCAATGATTCTTTTTCAGTTGACCTCCCAAGACCAGGGAAAAATTAAAAACACCAAAGTTAAATGCAAATTCTCTCAATTGGAAAATCTCAGTCTGGCCGCCTTTTGCAGGATGGAACGGAGCTCGCAATTTGCTAGGGAAAGGCATTTTCTTGGCTATCCGAGGGTTAATGCCATCTGACAAACCAAGGAAGGAGATTCCCAGATGCCACCGGTAGAGAAATTAGACCTGGAGCTTAGCATCTGGATCTTTCAATTGCCAAGCTTGCCCCAATAGTGTCTTTCGTTGCTGGGACAGATTAAAGAAGACTGATGAGAAACAGCGTGTTTCTGCACCACTGGTGACAAGGAAAGGAAGGGGAGGAAGGAAAAAAACGATCCTCTTATTTATTTATTTTTAATGGAGTACTGATGTGCATTTAAACAACATGTTCCTTTTAAAGCTCAGCCAGAGACATTTTAGCTTTTGGGGTTTTTAAAAATATTTTTATTGGTTTTATAATATAAAACACACACACAATATATAACAAGTGCTCAGTGATTGTGCCCACCACCAGACAAACATTCGTAACCCACCACCAATCGGGGGTGTTTCTTGTATAACCCATTTTAACCCAAGAGCAAAATATCTATTTACATATTATAAAGTGATTCCAATTTGTTTCTTGTAACTTGGTCTCAGATTCTATTTGCCATGTATCGTCCCATCAGCTGTCGCAAGTCAGTTTCATTAACTAAATTCATCCTTTTGTCCATAATCTCAAATTGAACGTGGTCCAAATTGTTATCTCAAATTGAACGTGGTACCAATTTTGCATTGTCCACTTTGTCACATCCTTCCAACCCAGCTTTTTGTTGTTGATGATGCAAAAATTAGAACAAAACAGATAGTGCCTTGATAGGACAGGTGGTCCTTGAGTAACAACCACCATTGAGCCAGAGATGCAGTAATGGTCTGCTATGGGAAAAGTGGGGATCGCCGTTACTGTAGCAGAAATTCAATTCAATTCAGATCTGATCCCTTCAGCTCTGTACCAGGGAGGGGCTATATGTTTTTTTCTGTTGGATTACCCTGGTATATTGAAGGAACGTCACAGCTCCTTTTTGCCTCTAGGCCCAGGGTAATCCAACAGAAAAAAACCATATAGCCCCTCCCTCAATTACCCTGGTAGATTGAAGGAACGTCACAGCTCCTTTTTGCCTCTAGGTCCAACCCAGGGCCATTTCAAGGCAGTTAATTTATTCATATATAATGAAGGGATCGATGCTGAAGGATCACTCCATCCCATCTATCTTTGCAAAATTCCTGAATAAAGGGAATTTTTTTTAAAAAAAGAAGATACTGAATATTTTCAAACTTGGGACTTCTTTTATCAATGGTTGGATAACAAGTGTTTGAGTCTAAAAAAGTATTGCTTTTTTAGAGCGGCGGCATACAAATCAAATCAAATCAATAAATAAATCAATAAATAAAAATTACATCGTAAAGATCTGCTGGGGTTCGGAGCAGCAAAGCGGAGTTAAATTCGAAACAATATAAAACAGGGGTTTTTATTTTGAAAAAAATAACAGCTGAGCAAAACAGTTCACCACAATCCGTACCATCTCTTGTATTGCTTTGACCTTGAATGTGCTCAGGAGACCAGTGTGCCTGATAAACAGGCTCCCAGAACATGTTCAAGGTCAGCCTCGTACAAGGTGGACTAAGTACTTGGAGATTTTTCTGGTGCAACAGTAATTTTAAGGGGTTTTTTTTATCTTCACTGCTCCTTAATCGACATCGGCAGAGACTCAAAAAGGGACTATCTCTTATGCTAGCTCTTGGTCATGCTGTTTTCCTTCCCTTCCCACCCACCCACCTACCCCACCCCCCATTGTTTCTTCTTCTCGGTTTCTTACATTCTCCCAAAGTTGGGGAAAAGATTATTTAGTTGTTTCTGGTAACGCCCAGCCTGATTTAAACAGTCTCTTTAACAGGCAGCCATTTCAGATTTCTGACAAGAAAAAGTCAGGTTCTTCTCTGGAATCCTATTGGTGAAAGAATGGTATACAGATGTGCTAAGATGAGTGGGGGGAGAAAGAGAAAGAGAAAGAAAGAAAGAAAGAAAGAAAGAAAGAAAGAAAGAAAGAAAGAAAGAAAGAAGGAAGGAAGGAAGGAAGGAAGGAAAGACAGAAAGAAAGAAGAGAAGGAGGGAGGAGAGGGGATGAAGGAAGGAGGGATTAAAAGAAAGAAAGAAAGAAGAGAAGGAGGGAAGGAGGGAGGAGAGGGGATGAAGGAAGGAAGGATTAAAAGAAAGAAAGAAAGAAAGAAAGAGGAGGGTAAGGAGAAAGGAAGGAAGGAAAGAGGGAAGAAGGATGGAAAGAAAGAGGAAGGGAAGGAGAAAGGAAGGAAGAAAAAGAAAGAAAAAGAGAGAGAAAGAAAGCAGGAGGGAGGGAGGAAAGAAAGAAAAAAAGAGAAAGAAAGAAAGAAAGAAAGAAAGAAAGAAAGAAAGAAAGAAAGAAAGAAAGAAAGAAAGAAGGGAGGAAATGTAGAAAATAATTAGGTGATCAACTCTGATTTAGCCCATCGCTACAGTAGACCTGTATGGCTTGCATATCCAACCTTTCCAGTCAATAGACAAGCAGACAAGATGATTTTAAAAATGAAAAGAATATCCTTATTAAAAAGAATATCTTTAAAGGGCTAAATAGATTAATTTGAGCCTCTGTGCCTCTCTGCCCCATGACACACAAACACACACACACACACACACACACACAAGGAAATATTGTTTACTTGCCTTTCACTTGTTTTTTCTTCTTTTTTGTAAGGCAAGGAGGCAATTTGTCTTTGGTACTACTGTCATGGGTTACCTTAGGGGAGCCAAAACAAAGTCAGGTTGGCACCTGTAAGTGATGATTTACACCCAGTTCTGTTTTACAAGGTCATCCATGCAACAGAGAGAGAGAGAGAGAGAGAGAGAGAGAGAGAGAGAGAGAGAGAGAGAGAGAGAGAGAGAATTTTTTTAAATCCTTAAGAAGGGGCAGTGGTTTGATTATCCATTCAATTTTAATTCCCCTGCAGACACTCCGGCTACTGTTATCATCTCAGCAGAACTCGCCTAATATCTATTCTACGCATGGAGACTGTTTCATATTTATTGGTTCATCGGAATCTACCTCTGTCTCAATTGTCTTTCTCCCTTCACAACGCAACTTGAAACCGCTGCTGAAATATAAAGTTTTGTGCAATACTTTTCTCCCCAATTTCTCTCTGTAATGCAAGGAGCTGCAGAATATTAATATCTCCTTGGGTCACCAGTAAATATTCTGGGTTGTTAAGACAACTAATAGTCGAATTTGTAAGATCTGTACAGCTGAAATCATTTCATATGTCAATTGTGATGTTTTTGTTTTTCCTCCCTCCCTCCCTTCCTTTCTTTTCCTTTTCCTCTTATTGCTCCCTTCCTATTTCTCCTTCATGCCTTCTAGCTTTCCTCTTATTGCTCCCTTCCTATCTATTTCTTTCTCCCTTCCTCCTTTCCTTTTACTTTTCCTCTCATTGCTCACTTCTTTCCTTCCTTCTAGTTTTTCTCTTATTGCTCCCTTCCTGCCTATTCCTCCTTCCTTCCTTCCTTCCTTCCTTCCTTTCTTTCTTCCCTAGCTTTCTTCTTAGCTATTTCTTAATAGCTTCCTAGCTATTTCTCCTTCCTTCCTCCCTTCCTTCCTTTTAGTTTTCCTTATTGCTCACTTTCTATTTTTCCTTCCTTCCTTCCTTCCTTCCTTCTTCCTTCCTTCCCTTCTTCCTTCTAGTTTTTCTCTTATTGCTCTCTTCCTATCTATTCTTCCTTCCTTCCTTCCTTCCCTAGATTTCTTCCCTTCCTATCTATTTCTTTCTCCCTCCCTTCCTTTATTGCTCACTCATTGGTCACTTTCTATTTCTCCTCCCTTCCTTCCTTTCTTCCTGTGCCCTTCCTATTTTTCCTTCCTTCCTTCTTGTGCCCTTCCTATTTCCCCTTCCTTCCTTCTTGTGCCCTTCCTATTTCCCCTTCCTTCCTTCCTTCTTGTGCCCTTCCTATTTCCCCTTCCTTCCTTCCTTCCTTCCTTCTTGTGCCCTTCCTATTTCCCCTTCCTTCTTTCCTTCCTTCCTTCCTTCCTTCCTTCCTGTGACCTTCCTATTTCCCCTTCCTTCCTTCCTTCCTTCTTGTGCCCTTCCTATTTCCCCTTCCTTTCTTCCTTCCTTCCTGTGACCTTCCTATTTCCCCTTCCTTCCTTCCTTCCTTCCTTCCTTCCTTCCTTCCTTCCTTTTCAAAACAAGTTTTCTATTATTCACATAATGGAGAGGCAGGCTCTGATGCAGCTCATGCTGCCAGATGGATAGCAATGGGTTATTCCTTGCTCCTTGCTTAGGAAACACTGTTTTTTTTTCAAGGCAATACCCCTAAAAGATAATGAGTTCCCCAGAGGACAATACTGTATTTTACAACTCGGAGCTTCCTGCCCTGCACAATGAAGTTGTTTTGTTTTGTATGCAGCGTGGGACTCAGTTAATTTAAAAGTGACACTAGTCTGAGGTACCTTTGTACTCTGCTGGTGAAAAGTGCTTTGGAAATCTGAGCGTTTTTTTGTTTTTTTGTATATGCTGAGTGCCTACTGATGTTTAGCTGGTTGCCTGTTCATTTGCAAGTAACAATAGTTAGGAAGTCCTGCTGTTTGACATTAATTCGTCCCTGATATCTCCACATTATCCCCTTCTATCCATTTTGGTTATTTTGATTTAAATCAGTGTCCTTAATCCGAGACTGCTCGCTTGTTTATCCAGAATTGTTTTATTGCTTTAATCTGAAGGCTTGACAGGCGAAAGCAGCCAGAACCACTGGAGAGGAGTCTCAGCAGAAGTTTTATTGCTACTCAACGACATTACAAGAACTTTGCCCGACTTGACTGCATTCCTTTGGGAATGGTCAGATCAGGCTTCAAGGGTTTGGAGGGAGGTCATTTCCTGCAGTGCAAGGACTCGAAACTCAGCCCCTTCTTAACCCCTCCCTGCATTCATCGAAATATAGAAACATAGAAGATTGACGGCAGAAAACGTCCCCATGGTCCATCTAGTCTGCCCTTATACTATTTCCTGTATTTTATTCCATATATATCACATGTTTTTGCTGAATTTGAAAATTAAGGGAGACTAGGATAGATATTTTTCGGCCTTATTCTGGCCTCATCAGCTAGCCATACCCTCACTGGGACTTGAACTTGCATCCTTGGCCTTGTAAGGCATTGAATTAACCACTAGGCTACAGTATCCAATCCCTTCAGCTCTGTACCAGGGAAGGGTTACATGTTTCCTGAGTCAAACCACCCTGGTATATTGAAGGAACATCACAGCTTCCTTTTTGCCTCTCGGCCCAACCCAGGGCCATTTCCAAGGGAGTTAATTTATTCATAGCCCACAAACAATATATATATATCGCCATAACGATATATATATGATTGAGCAAGGCATTGGACTAGAAGATCTTGAAGGTCTCTTGCAACTCTGTTATTCTTTTAGCCTAGAGAAATGTGGACCGTTCTTCAATTATCCAAGTATATCAACTGAGCTAATATTCGCGCACGCAAATTGATAATGGTGGGATTTAGGCCCATCCCTGCCCTCTACTCTGCCAAAACATTGATGGCCGAGACACATTCTAATCATGAGAACGAGACTTCTGTACCTCCAAAGCCATTAAGAATCTCCAAATCTGCTCTGTGAGCTGGGGGAAAAAAGAAAAGCACAACGCAGAATGAGCACCAAATTAGCACGACTTAAACAGCATTTAATAAGAACCTAATTTTTTAAAAGGTTATTGCCATTTGGCAATTAGATGATGACACAAAAGTAGTCAGTTCTCTGAATTAATACCAAAGTGCCATGTGCGCGATAATTAATTCACTTTCACCCTTTAGATGACATTAATTTGATTTGGCTGCCTTTGATTGGCACTGCAACGGCAAACTTGTTTGCAAGTGAAAAGACGAGAGTTTTCTTTCTGTCTCTTAACACTTCGGCTAACCAAATATGACTCTGACTTTAACACCCCTCCTCATCCGAGGGCGACATTGTGTTCCCAAAGTGGAGCCCTATTACTGAATTAAATCCAACTTCCTACTCCCTCCAAGGATCCAAATAAAAAAATAAACGATGGATGAGGTTTGAGCAAGCTGATGGCAGCCCTGCCGAATATAAATATCAACTAAATTCTCCCCTTTTCATCTGTTTTTTCAAAAAGCATTTTGGAGTGCACTTTAGAGGGAAAAAAGAAGAAACATTCCTTGACTTAATAGCATGTTGGTGTGGGTCTGTGGGTATCATAAAGGTGTGTATTGTGTGGCTACTGTATGTGACTGTGGGTATTCTTTTCATGTAATATGTGAGCATTGTAATGTACTGTATCTCAAAGGTGCTTTTTTCAAGAGGCAACTGAACTTCCTTGGATATTTTTTTTTATGTTGAATTAACCAGTGGAACAATTTGCCTTCAGAAGTTGTGGGTGCTCCACCAATGGAATCATTTAAGAAGAGACTGCACAGCCACATTGTAAAATGGGATGGGGCCACGCTAATCCCTGCGCCACACTGGTTCTTAATTTCTAATCCTAGAAACAGATGTCTAATATTTAGGTGGTCTTCTAGACAAGGGCTACTCTGCACTGACCTTGAGTAGACTTTTAGATCAACCAAGGCTAGTTGAGCAAAAGTTAGACTATTTGGGCCATGTGATGTGACACCCGGAAAAATATGGTATACTTCACTTAATCCTCGAAGGAAAGGTTGAAGGCAAATGAGGTCCAGGCAGAAGAAGAACATCATGGCTTGTAATCTAAGGGACTGATTTGGACAAAACTCATCAGCAATTTTTCGTGTGGCTGTTGATAAAAATAGGATCGTCAACATGATTGTCAATGTCCAATGATGGATATGGAAGGAGGAGGAGGATAGTTGGCCTCACCTGCTAATGGATAAAAAGACCACCATTGTTACATAGAAACATAGAAACATAGAAGACTGACGGCAGAAAAAGACCTCATGGTCCATCTAGTCTGCCCTTATACTATTTCCTGTATTTTATCTTAGGATGGATATATGTTTATCCCAGGCATGTTTAAATTCAGTTACTGTGGATTTACCAACCACGTCTGCTGGAAGTTTGTTCCAAGGATCTACTACTCTTTCAGTGAAATAATATTTTCTCACGTTGCTTTTGATCTTTCCCCCAACTAACTACATGGACTTTGAAGCCAGAAAGAACCAAACAGCACTTGAGAATCTCAAAGTTAGGCATCACTGTCATGAACAGCACAAAAATTCCCAGGAGTTAGTTGACTTTTCGTGTTGTTAAGTGGCAAGAAATTATTGCTCACGAGAGCTGTGTGCTGCTTCAGTTTGGAAGTAATTTCAAGTCTGATCTCTGCTTCCAATCAAAGATTTGATTCGACTCACTAAAGAAAATGTGATATATCAAATTAAATACCTTTGAGTGGATTTGAAGATGCAGTGAAGCTACGATGGTGCAGAGGTTCTCAGGTACCTTGATCAAATCAAAGCTAAGCACAGGAAGAAGTTGGCAGTATGAATTCCATCATGCACTTAAATCAAATTGCAAATTAAAATCAGTTGATACATCTGATTTGGATGAGTTATTTGTGATCAAGGTAAATGTTTGTTGCTCTTCGTATTGTGTTTGTTTACACTTTATCCTTCCTTACTGAGGTAAATTAAAGTGGATGTTGTCCTTATGATGGTACATCTACCGCAGGTGATAAAGAAAAAAAAAATAGTGATGTACTGTATACCTTTTGAGAGCAATGTTTTTGAACCACCATAATAGTTGGGAAAGAACTGTCATGGTTTTACATTCCCACGTATAAAGTTTTTTATTTATTTTATTTATTGGTTGATTTTGTCCATTACACAATGAGGGTTATAGTGAGTATACATATAGTAAATACATAATGAAGGTTATAGAGGATATACTCATAGAAAGATATATCTAAGAAAGAATAGAAGAGAAGACATCAGAATAAAATATATCAATGAAATAATAGAAGAGATATAGATATAGAAGAAAGATATATGGGATATAGGAGAGCAATAGGACAGGGGACGGAAGGCACTCTAGTGCACTTGTACTTGCCCCTTACTGACCTCTTAGGAATCTGGAAAGGTCAATCGTGGATAATCTAAGGGTAAAGTGTTGGGGGTTTGGGGATGACACTATGGAGTCCGGTAATGAGTTCCATGCTTCGACAACTTGGTTACTGAAGTCGTATTTTTTAAGTCAAGTTTGGAGCAGTTAATATTAAGTTTAAATCAGTTGTGTGCTCTTGTGTTGTTGTGGTTAAAGCTGAAGTAGTCACCAACAGTATTTATAACTGGTGAACTATACAGTATAATTCACCTTTATAAATGAGTTGATTGATTGGTTGGTTGGTTGGTTGGTTGGTTGGTTGGTTGGTTGGTTGGTTGGTTGGTTGGTTTTGGACCTTTTCCTCATTCTTAACTCTTGGTGACTGCCTGGACTAATCCCTACTGTTGTTGTTGCTGTTGCTGCTGCTGTTGCTGATAGTGATGATGATTATGATCTTCTTCTTCTTCCTCCTCCTCTTCTTCTTCTTCATCATCTTTTCCTCCTCCTCCTCTTCCTCCTCCTCTTCCTCCTCATTATCATTAGTCTCTCAGTTTCTAGACTGGCATGGTTAAGCAATGCACCAGATTGTCAACGATGAGTTAAAGGATGATATTTGGTGTTAAAAGCAATGGAGAAAGCCCTAAAACATTTTTTAGTATACAGTGGTACCACTACTTAAGAACGCCTCTACTTAAGAACTTTTCTAGATAAGAACCGGGTGCTAAAGATTTTTTTGCCTCTACTTAAGAACCATTTTCTACTTAAGAACCCGAGCCCAGAAAAATTTCCCAGGAAATTTGAGAGCGGCACGAAAGCCCAGCCAGTTTCCTGCCATTTTGGGCTTTTCTGGTCTGCCAGAGGAGCCTTTCGGTGGCGCTTAAGGAGGCTTTGGCAGCCCAGAGTGAACGGAGCATTTCCCTTTCTCTGGGCGCTTGGAGAGGGAATGAACCACTTTGTTGTGGTGACTCCCTTGCGCTGCCTCCCATACACCCGGCGCGAGGTTGCCTCCCAGAGTGTCTGGACATGGAAAGGCAAAAGGGGGCACTCAGCTCACCTTCTTCCTTTGGCAGCAACTGTCCTCCTCCTCTTATTCTTCCTCCTCCTCCCACCCAAATTCCGAGCTTTTATTTCTTTCCTAATGGGTTTGCACGCATAATTTGCTTTTACATTGATTCCTATGGGAAAAATTGCTTCTACCTAAGAACGTTTCTACTTAAGAACCTGGTCACGGAACGAATTAAGTTCTTAAGTAGAGGTATCATTATATTTCCAAGCACTATATAATGCAAGTATTTAAAGTAATAATAACTCTGTGTTTATTACAATTGCTCTCTCATGCTCTCTTTTTCCTGTGTGAAAGAAGTTAATGGAATTTTAATTAAATGGAAAAATGGGGAAAAGCACAAAAAGTAGCAAACAAAATTGCATTTCCCCCACTGAGTAAATTAATAAAACTCATGTTAAGATTTTTAATACTAGAAATGATATGAAAACCAGGTCAACAACCATCTTTATCCCATTTGACTGCTGAGTTCTATCAGCATTTTTTTTAAAAACAAACCAGATTCTTCTATCATAATTAAATGTAAAGTAAAATAGGTCTCTGGTGACATTGTATAGGACTTTATCTTTCTTTAATTTTAATTTAATTGTACTGATATGATTTATATGGTATCCCAATCCATATGGAATCTACGAGGTGAATAATTTAAACATCCAATCTTTAAAAACCATCTGTAAAAATAATAATAGCAAATTCCCTTGAACAAGTAAGGACTAAAAGCCACAGAAATTGCAGAGCTTTAGCTAACTTACACACAAACACACACACACACACACAAAAGATGGCTAGAATTACCAATATGCAGCATATTCCTCAATTCTTGCAGGGTTTTCTTCCAAATAGATTCGTTTTTATGGAAACCACCCCAGCTATGTTCACAAAAACACTGTTCTACTCATTTAATGTTCCAAGCTGCTCAGAGTCTTCCTGAATTTGCCAGATTCAATATACAATGATCCCCCGAGTTTCGCGATCCCGATCTTTGCGAAAGGCTATATCGCGATTTTTCCACCCGATGACGTCACTCCCTTCCTTTCTCATCTTTCTTTCTCTCTCTCTCTTTCTCTATCTTGCTTCTTCCTCTCTCACATTCTCTTCCTCCCTCTCTCATCTCTTTCTTTCCTTCTCTCTCTTTCTCTATCTCTCCCCCTCTTGCTCTCGAGCGGCGGGCGGGCGGCCGAACGGGCAAGCGGCAAGCGATCTTGGGGTTTCCCCTTTGCCTGGGCGGCGGGAAGACCCAGGGAAGGTTCCTTCGGCCGCCCAACAGCTGATCTGCTCCGCAGCGCGGCAGCAGCGAGGAGCCGAAGATGGGGTTTCCCCTTTGCCTGGGCAATGGGGAAACCCCATCTTCGGCTCCTCGCTGCTGCCGCGCTGCGGAGCAGATCAGCTGTTGGGCGGCCGAGCCGCCCACATGCAAACTCCACCATCTACGCATGTGCGGCCATGAAAAAAAAGGGCGCACATGCGCAGATGGTGTTTTACTTCCGCACCACTATATCGCGACAAATCGAGTTTCGCGAGGGGTCTTGGAACGGAACCCTCGCGAAACCCGGGGGATCACTGTATATATATTTCAGAGTGGGGCATGTTTTTTGGGATTTTATGTGTGTTGGGACTGCTCTTTAGGCATTATGTGAATACAGTAGTCCCTCGCTATATCGCGCTTCACCCACCACGGCTTCACTTCATCGCGGGTTTTGAAGTCAGCGTTGGCACAGGTACGGCGCTTAGAAGTTTGGAAGGGCAGCTGGGCGAATGATGAGCGGGGTGGGGACTGAGCTCCGGTGGAGGCCCGTCCCCTCGTTCAACCCGCCTCGCCAGTGCCGAGAAGGCAGTCTTTGGAGGCGTGCTTAGTGGTTGGCGGCAGCGGCGGTGTGCTCACCAGGGACTTTCCTGCAGGGGCAAGGCAAAAAAGACAACGTTTGGTCGAACTGCTGCAAAGAATAACAGTGGGTCGGGAATGCTCGGGGGCTGTGATTCTTTTTCCCCCTCCCCTTCTTTTCCTCAGGCGCAGAGTAAGTAGTAGTGGTGGGGGAAGGTTAGCCGGCCGTTGCTCGCCTCCAGGCATCCGGAGCTGGTGGGAAGGAGGAGAAATTCCCCATCACGGATTTCACCTATCGCGGCCGGGTCTGGAACATAACACCAGCGATAGGTGAGGGACTACTGTATCGTTATATGGGTATACTGTGTACATACATACAATGACAACAATGTACACATGCATGCTTGTATGTATGTATTTGGTTGGTTGGTTGGTTGGTTGGTTGGTTGGTTGGTTGGTTGGTTGGTTGTCCTCACTGTTAGGAATTTTCTCCTTAATTGCAAGTTGCTTCTCTCTTTGATTAGTTTACGTCCATTGCTTCTTGTCCTGCCTTCAGGTGCTTTGGAAAATAAGAAAAGGACCAAGGGCTCAAAATAAAAGAAGAAAAGGACCAAGGACTCAAAATAAAAGAAGAAAAGGACTGAGGACTCAAAATAAAAGAAGAAAAGGACTGAGGACTCAAAATAAAAGAAGAAAAGGACTGAGGACTCAAAATAAAAGAAGAAAAGGACCGAGGACTCAAAATAAAAGAATAAAAGGACCAAGGACTCAAAATAAAAGAAGAAAAGGACCGAGGACTCAAAATAAAAGAATAAAAGGACCAAGGACTCAAAATAAAAGAATAAAAGGACCAAGGACTCAAAATAAAAGAAGAAAAGGACTGAGGACTCAAAATAAAAGAAGAAAAGGACTGAGGACTCAAAATAAAAGAAGAAAAGGACTGAGGACTCAAAATAAAAGAAGAAAAGGACTGAGGACTCAAAATAAAAGAAGAAAAGGACTGAGGACTCAAAATAAAAGAAGAAAAGGACTGAGGACTCAAAATAAAAGAAGAAAAGGACTGAGGACTCAAAATAAAAGAAGAAAAGGACTGAGGACTCAAAATAAAAGAAGAAAAGGACCGAGGACTCAAAATAAAAGAAGAAAAGGACCGAGGACTCAAAATAAAAGAAGAAAAGGACCGAGGACTCAAAATAAAAGAAGAAAAGGACTGAGGACTCAAAATAAAGAGCAAATGAATGTGTGCTGTTGCTTTGTCCCCTGGCAACATTTGCCGAACCCTAGATCTCTTCTAAGTTGCCTCACCGTCTTCTTCTCAATCAGATTCCTTTTGCATTGACTGACAGGCCAGTCCTTCAAATGATCTCCTCTCCTCCACGGTTGAAACAAAATACAACCGCCACAGCTTGGCTTCAAGGACAGGGATAGAGGTCACGAGTTCTCAGACAATCCCTGCTGCTTCTCCCCCTCTTCTGACTGGAAGGCTGCAGATATTTAATAAAAGCAAAGCATCTGTGCTTGTCTCTCTCTGATTAACCAGCATTATCCGGAGGCCACTTTAGTGCTCCTCAAAGGCAGTGAGGCTTGAAGCAAAGCTGGAGCGCCGAAAACCAGTGTGGCTCTTTCCTTTGCCCGGAGCTGCGATGCTCAGTCAACGCTCCATTTGGCTTCCTTTGCTTCCAGGCTGGCCTTCATCGGACGGCAGACCTATTGAGAGAGCTCATCATTAGTCTTCAGCACCTTCGGGGGACAGGAAAGCCAAGGAAGGAGAATTGTGTCAACCCTCGGAGACCTATGCACGAGTGGCACGACTTAGCCAGGCTTTTTAAAATTATTTTTAGTTGTTGTTGTTCTTGCAGGGAAGAGTGTGACAAGGACAATGATGGAGAGAAGGAGAAAGACTTTGGGGACGGCTACAAAAGGAAACCAGACCAAGTTTCAAAGAGGTAAAAGCAGGCGCAGTGAGATAAGTAACACTTGGGTGTACCTTCTCCCTTTGAGTGGAAAGCATTTTGCGTTGTTTCCAAATCCTAGATTCAGATCTAAATGGAGGCTGTAAAGGGAATGAAATAGACTAGATTAGATTAGACTAGGATAGGATAGGATAGGATAGAATTACAGTAGGGTAGGGGTAGGGTAGGGTAGAATGGAATGGAATAGAATAGAATAGAATAGAATTCTTTATTGGCCAAGTGTGATTGGACACACAAGGAATTTGTCTTCGGTGCATATGCTCTCAGTGTACATAAAAGAAAGGGAAGGATAGGGTAGGGTATGGTGGATTGGATTGGAATGGAATGGAATAGAATAGAATGGAATACAATAGAATGTAGTGTAGAGTAAGGTAGAGTTGAGTTGAGTAAAGTAGAGTAGAACAGAACAGAGTAGAATAGAATGTAGGGTAGTGTAGAATAGAGTAAAATGGAATAGAATGGAATGGAACATAACGGAAGGGAAGTAGGGGTAGAGATAGGGTAGGGTAGAATTGAATTGAATTGAATTCTTTATTGGCCAAGTGTGATTAAACACACAATTTTTTTCCAGTGCATAAAGTCTCAATAAAATAGAATACAATTAGAGTACGGTAGGGTAGGGTAGAATAGAATAGAATAGAATAGGATTAGTCTATGGTGCGTATGCTCTCAGTGTACATAAAAGAAAAGATATATCCATTTTGACCATTTTACGAGCTTCCAGTTTGCCTGTTGGGCTGTTTCTTGCACTCTGGGGCTTCAAGGAAGCTTCCCTGAAGCCTCGGAGTGCAAAAAACAGCACAACGGGCAAACCCAAAGTCTGCTTTTCTGAACTTCCGGTTTGCCCATTAAGTGGGGGTTTCCCTGAAACCTCCGGAGGGCGAAATGGCCTTCCCCAAGTCTGAAAATCAGCTGGCCAGCACATGCATGCGTGCTGGAGCTGAGATAGGGTGATGTGTCACCTGTAGCATGTGTGTCATAGGTTCACCATCATAGCTATATGCCATTAAGCTTCTCTTTATATCACTGTGCCTCCCTTCCCTAATTCAGAATACATTGTGCATAGATCTCGTTCTTTGAAAATAAATCTGAAAGAGAGAAAAATAGAGAAAGTCCGCGAGGCAGGGAAGGGCAAAAAAATATCATTCTATTTTGAGTTGTTGGAGTCAAAGACTGAAAAGGAGAACATATCCATGCTAATATACTGTGCATGCACCACATCAAATTGTGTGAAAAGTCTTTGTGAAAAGAGCGGATAATGAGAAGGCCTGAACAAGAGGATTCTTTGGCGAATGCTGATCCCTGCTCCCGACACAAAGAGATCTGAGAAATAATATTACAATTTCCTCTTCCTTCGGACTTAATGCTGCCCCTGCCGATGCCATGCTCATATACATATATATAACCAACAAGACAGACACAGACTCCAGAAGACAATCAGAACTGCAGAAAAGACAATTGCTACCAACCTGCTGTAGTAGGGCTATGGTAGGGCTGTGAAAATATTTACTGACCCCTCGCATCCTGGACATAAACTGTTTCAACTCCTACCTTCAAAAGGATGGTACAGAGTACTGCAACACCAGAATAACTAGACACAAGAACAGTTTTCTTCCTAAACACCATCACTCTGCTAAACAATTTCCTCAACACTGTCAATCTATTTACTAAGTCTACACTACTATTAATCTTCTCATCGTTTCCATCTCCTCCCACTAATGACTGTATGACTGTAACTTTGTTGCTTGTATCCTTATAATTTATATTGACTGGTTCCTAATATGATTGGATAGCTTATTTGTACCCAGACTGCCATTAAGTGTTGTACCTTATGATTCTTGTTGAATATATAATTTATTTTATGTACACTGAGAGCATATGCACCAAACACAAATTCCTTGTGTGTCCATTCACACTTGGCCAATAAAAAATTCTATCCTATCTGATCCTATCCTATTCATATATATAAGATACATTATCAGCAAAAATATGTTACACACATAGAACATAGTTTGTCGGCTATTAAATTAACTACCTCGGTGGCCCCTAGAAGGGCTGAGAGGCAAAAAGGAAGCAGTATGCTTCCTCCCATATTTGGGTACCAGAGTGATTCTACAGAAAAAAAGCCCCATATATACAGTGGTACCTCTACTTATGAACTTAATTTGTTCCATGACCAGGTTCTTAAGTAGAAAAGTTTGTAAGAAGAAGCAATTTTTCCAATAGGAATCAATGTAAACGCAAATAATGTGTGTGATTGGTGAAACCACAGAGAGGGTGGAGGCCCTGCTTCGTCCCAGGACATTCCTAGAGAGGCCCCATGGAGGCTTCTCCCCACCTTTTCTGGTTGTTTCCTCCCAGGAGATTCCTAGAGAGGCCCCACAGAGGTTTCTACCTGCCTTTTCCGGCCCTGTTTCCTCCCAGGAGATTCCTAGAGAGGCCTCACGGAGGCTTCTCCCCGCCTTTTCTGGCCATGTTTCCTCCCAGGACATTCTTAGAGCACTCCCACAGAGGCTTCTCCCTACCTTTTCTGGTTACAGTTTTGGAGGGTCGGGTTTGTAAGTAGAAAATGGTTCTTGAGAAGAGACAAAAAAAATCTTGAACACCCGGCCCTTATCTAGAAAAGTTCGTAAGTGGAGGTGTTTGTAGGTAGAGGTAAGACTGTATAACTCTTCCCTGGTACAAGCTGATATAGAAGGAGAGCCTGGCTTAGATCTTAAAGCTACTGCCTTATGGGCAGGCTGCGTAGGTTCAAATCCCAGTAAAAGTATGGCTAGCTGATGAGAGCAAAATAGCTTGAAATAGATCTATACTAGTCTCCCTTCATTTTCATTATCATCATATGTATGTATGTATGTATGTATGTATGTATGTATGTATGTATGTATGTATCAGGTGTACTATATTGCTGAGAGTACCCATGCTATTTTTTTCCTCCTGATTAATTCACTCCCGAATAAACTCTTCGGATTCCAAACGCTAAGTTGAACTAAACTGATATGTGCAAAATGAAGGTGAACTCTGTGCAAGAGATTTCATAAAGATTCCCAAATAGAAGACCTACCAGTTTCAAGGGGAGAATTAACTCCTTATTTATAGTCTTTAGGAAGAATGGGTTTCTTAAAAAAGAAAAGAAGGAAGGAAAGAAGGAAGAAAGAAAGAAAGAAAGAAAGAAAAATTAAGCCAAGCTTTCAGAGAATATAGTGGAAGATTTTATCTGGGGAAGAATAACTGATTTCCCCATCCTAGCAAACAGGAAGAGAGTTAGATCTAAATATGTTGAGGTCCAAACTTGAAGAGTAATCAGGATATTTGAGATTTAGTTAGATTCTCACTGTAGTGCCTGATGATGGAACATTTAAGATCTCTCCAGGCTTTAAAGTCATGCAGCTTTATGCTGCAAAGTTTAAGCAAATCTTCAGTTAAAATCACTGCAAGAGTAATAATGCTAAGGGCCTAGCCTGTTGAATCTGTCCGTCTAGACTATAAAGTAATCAATCATTTTCAGATTTATGTATTTCAGAACAACCTCACATCATTACAGGAGTTTGTACATGCCAATCAACATAGGTACAGCATAACCACCACCACCACCAAATCAAAGCAACCTTCCCTCTTAAGCATCCTCTGTTTTGATCAACCTAGATTGTTTATAATTTATTTGAGGGTGCAATTACTTCTTATGCTTGTTTTCGAACCACAACTGTCAAATATTAGACGACCTCTAGAGGGAGACATAGAGTTTTCTGGTTTACTTTGCTGCCATCTAATGGTATTTTGTGGAAGTATCCAGTTTAAATGTGATGGTGGTAACATGCAAATGATATGGGGTGCGTTCCAAAAGTAATGCAATTATTTTTTAAAAAGTAATTTATTGAACAAATTTGTACAAACACTTAAAATTCTTCAAAGTACTGTCCTTGGGCCTCTACACATTTTTTCCAGCAACTCTGCCATGACCGGTACGCGCCCCGGAAGGCGTCTTCGAGGACCTCCCGCAAAGTCTTCATCACAGCTGATTGAATCTCTTCTATGGATGAAAAACGGGTTCCTTTCAGGGCTGGGAACAAAAAGAAGTCTGCTGGAATGACGTCAGGACTATAGGGGGTGGGAGTGGAGTAACGTTGACACCTGGTTTTTGGCCAGGAACTCGCTGACTCAATAGTGCATTGTGGCTAGATGTGTTTTTCATCCATAGAAGAGATCCAATCAGCTGTGACAAAGACCTTGCGAGAGGTCCCCAAAGATGCCTTCCAGGGCGCATACCGGTCATGGCAGAGTTGCTGGAAAAAATGTGTAGAGGTCCAAGGACAGTACTTTGAAGAATTTTAAGTGTTTGTGCAAATCTGTTCAATAAATTACTTTTTTAAAAAAAATAATTGCATTAATTTTGGAACGCACCCTGTAGGTTTGCATTACGGTTAAAGGAGAATATTTGTAGCTCAAGATTGAAATGCAAAGTCCTTGGTCTTCTCTGAGCTTGGTTCTTTTCTTGCAGACATTCTATTACTTAAATTAGGTATCATCAGTGCTAGATAAATTAGTTTTCGGGTTGGTAATTGGCTTATTTTAGAAAAGTTAGTTTCCCTTCATTTGTTAACTTTTTAAAATAAGTCTTTCTTTGTTTCTGCAATTAAACACACCCAATCCACCAAATCCTGGTACTTCAAGAAAGTTCGTGATGCACATTACTGACACTTTTAACATATTTCTGATTTCTTCTGTACGGACCATAGTGAACATTATAAAATGAATGTTTATTTGGTATTTTGAAACATGTTTGTATAGCAACATTACAAAATATTATACTTCTTCAATTCTATTCAGAATTTAGAATAGACAACTTCCCATGATTATATCTGGAAAACAACAGGAAAGATTAAAGAAGATAATGTTTAAACAGGTGAATATTCCAACAATCACTTCCTTTAAAAAGCAGCATATTAATCTGTTCCTATTTTTTTATATATACAACAGTATTGAAGGAATACATAAATTAGTGGGTCTTAAATTGGGAGCAAATATAACCAAGGGAGTAATTTAGGCCTATCCAGGGCTTAATGGAGCAATTTGTAATTGTGTGCTTGTGAGTTGAGGATCCAGTTTCCAGCCTCGGTCAAGATGCTTTTGTATTTTCGAGAGAGGGAGTGGTAATGACATTTTTGAAACAGGGAAAAGGAGAAATTTGGTCAAAACATTTAAGAACCATTGAGACAGAGTGATGGGCAGAATCCAGTCATGTTCTTTGTTAACATAGTTCTTTGCTAACAGTTTATGTGTTTGTCAAATATTGTTTTTAGGTTGCTAAAGAAGAGCATGCACTGTTATTTATTTATTTATTTATTTATTTGTCTGTCTGTTTGTTTGTTTGTCTGTCTGTTTATTTATTTATTTATTTGTATTAGGAGGATAATTTTTTAGGATATTATTTTATTACTATTATATTACTGGTTTTATTATTTATTCTGATTATACCTTAGTACTGTTGCATTTATCCCATTTGTTAGCCGCTCGGAGCCTGCTTTGGAATGAGCGGATAAATAAATAAATAATAAATGAATGAATGAATGAATAAATAAATAAACAAACAAACAAACAAACAAACAAACAAATAAATAAATAAATAAATAAATAATAAAACAAATAAACAAACAAACAAATATCATGCCTTTTTCAAGGTTTCCCTTGACCTTAAAGCAGTTCAGAGATTAGTTGATAGGGCTTCATAATCTTAAATAATATATTAATTATATGGTTACCACCTATAAGGCCCTATATGGCTCGGGACCAGACTATTTTCAGGACTGCCTTCTGCCGCATACCTCCCAGTGACCAATAAGAGCTCACAGAGTCGGCCTTCTCCAGGTCCCTTCAGACAAAGAATGTCAGCTGGCGGGCCCCCGGAGAAGGGCCTTCCCCGTGGGGGCTCCAATACTATGGCACCAACTGCTTCCAGAGATTTGCATCCTTCCCATCTTACCAGCCTTCTGTAAAGCTGTGAAGACCTGGTTCTTTCGGCAGGCCTGGAGCTGCTGAGCTAATGGAACCTAGATTGGCTAGGAGTGAGAGTGAGTGTATGTATGTATGTTTGGGTGGGGTTCTTATTAATATGTTTTATGCTGTCTTATGCATTGTTCTTATTTATTGGAAGCCACCCAGAATTCTTCAGGAGTGGGCGGAATATAAGTTGAGAAACAAACAAATAAACAAGTAAGTAAGTGTTGTGGTTCCGTCTGAGGCCCCTCCGGGAACGGCTGACCTTCTGTCGGTTTCCAGCTCAGAGGGAGAGGCTGAGGAACAGGAGGTGCAGACAGACGAGGAGGAATCCCAGGCTGAAGAAGAGGGAGGACAGCCAGAGTCCCACCAGGGGGAGCTCTCCCCAGCAAGCAGCCTGGATTCCTTAGAGGAAAGTGCACAAGCCATAATTGATCTGCGACAACGAAGAGCTACTCAGAGACGGAGTCAATTGGCTAAATACTTTCAGCATTAAAGTGGCAGCAGCTGGGTTTGGGTGTGGTGCTCTTGGGAAAGGCTAAAAGGCAGACCCACCCTTCCTGGCTTGTGGAGTTTTATCTTTGAGAGTCGTGGGACCTGACTGTGAACTTTGGTGTCTTGGAATCCTGGTTTGTGCCTTTGACTATTGAAACCTTGGGGGGGGGGGTGCCAGCAAGAAGCTTGCTGTATTGTCTGGACATCAGGACCCTGCTGTACCGTATTATATCCTGTCTGTTGGGAAGAACAGGTTTTCCTCTGTGCTTATTTTTTCCAGTTATAAAATACTTTTGGCTTTTACCAGAGTGTCTGGCTGTTTTTTCCAGTTGGTGTTGAGGTCTGGGGGAACCCAGACAGAACAGTAAGTAAGTAAATTGGTGCTCTTGGCTTTCTTTCAGTCTCCATTGCTGATTTAACGGCTGAGATAATTTTGTGCCAATGAAAAATAAAAGGACTCCAAAGTTAAATTCTAAAGGGGCCTGACTGTTAATTGTTTCCCACCTCATTGTTGATAGGTAGTATCTGTTCATGCCCAGCATCTTGGAGAAGATAATCCACATGGGGAAATAAAACTGTGATTATATTTCACTTATTCTTCCTTCCTTTTATTCCCCTTAGAGCTCTTTAATAATATATGGGAGCACAGCGTTTAAGAGCATGTTGAACCTTTTGCTGCAAGTTGTGATCCCAGTGAAAACAGTGACTTTGAAGTTATTTGTCTTGGAAAGAAAACTGTTATTAGGTTACAGAGAGAGAGACAGAAGGGGCACTTTCTGAGCTAATTCTGCTGTCACTGCTATTTTAAGACAAACAGAGAGATAAATGAAATGTAGTCATGCGAATCACATATCATCTAGCTTGGCCCTAAGTAATGAACAGATGTTGCGAACCTTGTTCACAGCAAATGAACAAGAAAAATCCCAATAATACGGTGATATCTTCTTTGTCATCATCACCCTCTTCTTCATCATCATCAATAAAAGGTGAGTGATTGATTCCTTCAGAAACATACCTTACACATTTTGAGATTCATATTGTGCATACAGGACATTCTGACTTATGGTTATTTAGACCAGTTTTTCCCAATCTTGGCCACTTGAAGATATCTGGCTGGGGAATTCTGGGAGTTGAAGTCCAGATATCCTCAAGTTGCCAAGGTTGGGAAACACTGCTTTAATGTGAGCTGTGGATCGAGGAGGACGCCCAAGTTGTGGACCCTCTCCAAGGGGGTTACTAATTCCCCCCCCCCAGGGTGATGGATGGACAGATGGAATTGTCCTTGGGAGGCAAAACTCACAGCCACTCCGTCTTGTCAGGGTTGAGTTTGAGCCTGTTGACACCCATCCAGACCCCAACAGCCTCCAGGCACCGGCACATCACTTCCACACAGCACTGTGAGATAGATGGATGGATGGATGGATGTACGGACGGACGGACGGACGGACGGACGGACAGACAGACAGACAGACAGACAGACAGACAGACAGATAGACAGATGATAGATAGACAGATGATAGATAGATAGATAGATAGATAGATAGACAGACAGACAGACAGACAGACAGACAGACAGATAGACAGATGATAGATAGATAGATAGATAGATAGATAGATAGATAGACAGATGATAGATAGATAGATAGATAGATAGATAGATAGATAGATAGATGATAGATAGACAGATGATAGATAGATAGATAGATAGATAGATAGATAGATAGATAGATAGATAGATAGATAGATAGATAGATAGATATACAGATGATAGATAGATAGAAGATAGATAGATAGATAGATAGATAGATAGATAGATAGAAAGAAAGAAAGAAAGAAAGATAGATAGATAGATAGATAGATAGATAGATAGATAGATAGATAGATAGATAGGCAGCTTTTTACCCAGATGTTTAAAGTAGGAGTAACCCTGATGCCTCATTTCCATTTCATCAGCTTCTGGTAGTAAAAACTACCAGAAGTAGTTTTTAGAACCGGTAGTAAAAAAATTGAATCCCACCACTGGAATACATACATAACACCACTCCAAAATAATAGAGAAAAAGACATGATTTGTATTGTATTTGTACTGTATATCCAGGAGCTACATTACAATATAAATTCATGTTTGAGCTCTCTGGGGTGCATTTTTCTCTTAAACCTATTCTACTTAAGTCTACTATAAAGACAATACCTTTTAAAAATCACCAAAAAATACACACTTAGCTACAGCTCCGTGTTATAAATTATGCATCGTCTAAGCCACACTATGTGGAAATTCTCATGCGCTGATTATTAAGTCTAGGTACACAGGAGATAATTGAGCTCCTCTCAAACTTTTTAAAACAGGTACAAAGTCTCCTTTTTAAGATGGTTAGGTCATCTCAATTATTTGAACCTCCCCATTCAACATTTATCCTAACTGCTTTGCCTCCGTGTCAAGGTTAAAAGATTAATTTTTTATATTTTCTTCCCATAATGCAATTAATTACAACTTTAGAGAGTTCAGGACAGTGACATAGGAAAGAATACGTCAATTACTGTCAAAAGTAATAGTAGGAAGCACTTAGCCTTAAGAGCTGTAATATGGAGTATCAAACACAGAGATCATTTTGCTAACTTGTTCCTTATTATTACCAATCACAGGTATCTTCCAATATTTTTCCCTTTAATTACAATTAAAGTTGATTCCAGAGGGTCAGGGCCGCCACAGAGAAGGCTCTTCCCTTGGGGCCCGCCAAACGACATTGTTTGGTCTACGGGACCCAGAGAAGGCCAACTCTGTGGGACCTTATCGGCCGCTGGGATTTGTGCGGTAGAAGGCGGTTCCGGAGGTATTCGGGTCCAATGCCATGAAGGGCTTTAAAGGTCATTACCAACACTTTGAATTGTGACCGGAAACTGATCGGCAGCCAATGCAGTCCACGGAGTGTTGTAGAAATATGGGCGAATCTAGGAAGCCTCACAATAGCTCTCGCGGCCGCATTCTGCACGATCTGAAGTTTCTGAACACTTTTCAAAGGTAGCCCCATGTAGAGAGCATTGCAGTAATCGAACCTTGGGGTGATAAGGGTATGAGCGACTGTGAGCAATGACTCTCTGTCCAAATAGGGCCGCAACTGATGCACCAGGCGAACCTGGGCAAATGCCCTCCTCGCCACAGCCGAAAGATGGTGTTCCAATGTTAGCTGTGGATCGAGGAGGACGCCCAAGTTGCGAACCCTCTCTGAGGGGATCAATAATCCCCTGCCAAGAGTAATGGACGGACAGATGGAATTGTCCTTGGGAGGCAAAACCCACAGGCACTCCATCTTGTCTGGATTGAGTTTGAGCTTGTTGACACCCAGTATATTTGTTACTTTTTTCTTCTTCTGCAAAATAAAATGCCTGGACAATACATCGTATTCAAGATACTTCCATATAAATTTTTTTAAAATGACCTAAAATAAAAGGATGGAACCCTGGAATTAATACGCTTCAATCTTAAGGTTGTTAATGAAAACCTTCTCCAAATTGCAATCTTTTATTCAGATCGAATCAGAGCTATTCACATAAGCCTAGTAGAGACATCTTAGGAGCTTACTCAATATATCCTTTGTCTTATTTTGACAGGAGAATGAAAGGAGCCTTTTAATAGCTGATGGGAGGAAGCATGCTCATCAGCATGTAAATTAAACCTTTGGATATTATATCTTTCCCTCCCCACCAACCACCTAAAAAAAATTCTGACAAAATTTTGTCCTAAGCTTATTTTTCTTTAACAAGAGACACGCTGCTAATGTTTAAGGTTTCTCACCTGTTTCGTCGCTTTTTTGTTATTGTTGTTTTGTTTTCGTCTTATTTTGACAGGAGAATGAAAGGAGCCACTTAATAGATGATGGGAGGAAGAATATTAATCAGAATGTAAATTAAACCTTTGGTTATTATAACTCCCAAAGAAATCTGATAAAGTTTTGTCCTAAGATTATTTTTCTTTAAGTGTAACAGACAAGCGCCATTTTAACGCCTAAGGTTTTGTTGTGGCCGCCAGCAGCCCGTGCAGCTAGTAGCGAATCAGGCGAGGGTTCCACTTACCAGGCGCTACTGCTACACCCTCTGGGATCTTCGTGGGTGTTTGCGCCCCTCGGCATGAGATTTCACTTCTGTGCATGTGTAGCAAGCAATCTTGTGCATTGCTTGTGCAGAACTGGAAACAGGTAAAAAGGTGTTGGGGAATATAAGAGCTTTCGGTGAATAGGCCTGCTGCGGAAAATTTTCTCTTTTTTCCCTTTTTCGCTCCCTTCTTCCCTCCTTCCGTTCTTCCCTCTCTCACTCTCTCTTCCCCCTCTCTTTCTCTCTCCCTTCTTCTCTCTCTCTCCCTTCTTCCCTCCTTCTCAAATTCTCCCTCCCTCCTTCTCTCATTCTCTCTCCCCCTGTCTCTCCCTTCTTCATCTCCCTCTCCCTTCTTCTCTCCTTCTCTGTTCCTCTATCCAGCTTCTTCTTCTTTCTCTTCCTCCCCCTTCTTCCCTCCTTCTCCCATTCTCTACCTTCTCTTCTTCTCTCTCCCCATTCTTCTTCTCTCTCTCTCTCTCCCTTCCTCTCTCCTTCTCTCCTTCTCTCTTCCTCTCTCCTCCTTCTTCTTTCTCTTTCTCTCCCTTCTTTCCTCCTTCTCTCATTTTCCCTCCCCCTCTTTCTCCCTCCCTCCTTCTCTCCCTTTCTTCTCTCTCTCTCCCTCCCTTCTTCTTCTCTCTCTCTCCCTTCTTCCATCCTTCTCTCCTTCTCTCTTCCTCTCTCCCCTCTTCTTCTTTCTCTCCTTCTCTCCCTTCTTCCCTCCTTCTCCCTTCCCCTCTCTCTCCCTCCCTCCTTCCTTCTCTCCTTTTCTTCTCTCTCTCACCCTCCCTTCTCTCTCTCTCTCCCTTCTTACATCCTTCTCTCATTATCTCCTTCTCTCTTCCTCTCTCCCCTCTTCTTCTTTCTCTTTCTCTCCCTTCTTCCCTCCTTCTCTCATTCTCCCTCCCCCTCTCTCTCCCTCCCTCCTTCCTTCTCTCTCTCCCTCCCTTCTTCTCTCTCTCCCTTCTTCCATCCTTCTCTCCTTCTCTCTCCCCTCATCTTCTTTCTCTTTCTCTCTCTTCTTCCCTCCTTCTCTCATTCTCCCTCCCCCTCTCTCTCCCTCCCTCCTTCCTTCTCTCCCTTTCTTCTCTTTCTCCCTCCCTTCTTCTCTCTCTCTCTCCCTTCTCCCTTCCTTCTCTCCCTTTCTTCTCTCTCTTCCTCCCTTCTTCTCTCTCTCTCTCTCCCTTCTTCCATCCTTCTCTCATTCTTCCTTCCCCCTCCTCCTCTCCCTTTTCCTTTGAGGAATAGTTTCCACCTTTGGTGATCAATTGATTGGATATAAGGTTCTCTCCTTAAATGCAGGTCATCACTCATTTTCATCAGTTGTATATTATAATGTAATGTCTACAGCGGACAAATCCGCGCTCCGAGTCCTCGGAGAGGGGTGCCATACAAATCTAATAAATTATTATTATTAATTAAATAAATTATAATCATGTGTGTGCCCTAAGCATGTTCACTAGCCATAGGCTGGAAGGGATGATGTAAGCCTTATGTTGTAAGTCTACGGAGAAGTCTGAATAATAAATAATAAATAAAATAATGAAGCAGCTTCAAAGAACTGTTTACAAGGCATTCCTATTTTGGTGTTCACTTTATTCTTTAAAAACAAATAAATAAATAAACAACCCATGAGAATTGGGGCTACAGATAATTTTTCATAAAATTTGGAGGCAGCTGATCAGAGCTAATGTTGGAATTAAAATAAATGTCTGGTTTTTTTTTTTTTTTTTTATAAATTGCAATGCCATTTCAGACTTTTATCCTTGACTCTCTACTTAAAACGCTGCCAATAGAATCTGTCGCAAGACTTAAATGTCACTATCTTCCCTCTGGTCTGTGTATCAGACAAAAGCTTGGCCTATTCTTGCACAACTGAGGAAGCCCCCCCCCTTAAGGACTTGAAAATTCAAGAATCCCTAGTGTGAACTCAACCTTGTGACATCCTTTTTATAGAGAAATATGTCAGTCTAAAGGTATTTAAAAGCCCTTTGCCTATCAGCTCTTCCTAACCAGGAAACAATTTTTATGCAGAAAGGAATTATTTCTCATCTTCCATTTCAAGTGGAATCCCATGGTATTGGATGTTAATGTCATGACATTTTTAAGCATAGAAAAATTTTTAGGTTCTACGGAGGGTGGTTTATGTCTCCCACTGAGTCCAGGGCACATTGGAGCCCCTCGGTTAATGGCTGAATCTATTTTGCTCAGCAACAACAGAATGAAAGGAATTGATACAATGAACACATACAAAGTCCCCTCCCAAAAAAGTAACAACCATATGCATGAATAACGGTAATATACGGTAATGATTAGATTAGATTTAGATTTACCTGTATTGGATTTATATGCCGCCCCTCTCCGCAAACTCGGGGCGGCTCACAACAATGGTAAAAAAACAATACATAGTAACAAATCTAATATTTAGCAATCTAAAGTTGGCCTTCTCCGGGTCCCAACAATTAGACAATGCTGTTTGGTGGGAAAAGGGGAAAAGCCTTCTCTGTGGGGGCCCCAGCCTTCTGGAATCAGCTCCCCCCAGAGATTCGCACCACCCCCACCATCCTTGCCTTCCGTAAAAGCTTAAAGACCTATCTGTGCCGCCAGGCTTGGGGCCATAAGACCCTAGCCCCCTGGCCGACAAGTGTAGTATGTCTTGCTGCATGAATGGAAGTGAATGATTTTAAATGTTATTAGAGCATTGTTTGTTTGTTTGTTTGTTTGTTTGTTTGTTTGTTTGTTTGTTTGTTTGTTTGTTTGTTTATTTATTTATTTATTTATTTATTTATTTATTTATTTATTATTTGGATTTGTATGCCGCCCCTCTCCGAAGACTCGGGGCGGCTATATTAAATGGATTTTTTAGATATGTATATTGTTTATTGTTTTGATATGTTGTGAGCTGCCCCAAGTCCTCGGAGAGGGGCAGCATACAAATCAAATCAAATCAAATCAAATCATAATAAAATAAAATAAAATAAAATAAAATAAAATAAAATAAAATAAAATAAAATAAAATAAAATAAAATAAAATAAAATAAAATAAAATAAAATAAAATAAAATAAAATAAAATAAAATAAAATAAAATAAAATAAAATAAAATAAAATAAAATAAAATAAAATAAAATAAAATAAAATAAAATAAAATAAAATAAAATAAAATAAAATAAAATAAAATAAAATAAAATAAAATAAAATAAAATAAAATAAAATAAAATAAAATAAAATAAAATAAAATAAAATAAAATAAAATAAAATAAAATAAAATAAAATAAAATAAAATAAAATAATAAAATAAAATAAAATAAATCAATCAATTTTGTTTTGCTTCCAGCATGCGCAGAAGCAAAAACACACGAGGATACACATGGGCGCATGCAGGAGAATCGAAACTGTGCACACAGTGCAATTTTTGCAACCGGTGCGCTGCCCTTGTCCATACTGGTAGCAACCCGCTACTGCTCTCGTGCCAGCGCATATGGCCCTGTGGGCCACCTATGGCATGCATGCCATAGGTTGGCCATCACAGGTATAGGGTTTCCTGCCTGAGCAGGGGTTAGGGCTAGAAGACCTCCAAGGTTCCTTCCCACTCTATTATTCTTTCGTTCTATGCTCTGCCCTTAATATTTAATCAAACCGTCCAAAGCGCAGTTACCATCTGTATTCACCCCTCTTTCTCTGTCAGGATCAGGCCTACTTGAAAGAATATTCCAAATTGCAGAGAGAAGCATTGTACAACTTTAAGAATGTAAAAAATGTGCAGGAATGGTGAATATGCAAATTGTAATGTAACCTGATTGCCTGACAAAGGTACATAATGCACCTTTGCATAGGTGTGGCTTGTTGGCTTGGCTTGAAGGTATTGTGGCTTAGTATGGGTTAGAGTGGCTTGTAGAAATTAGGTGGCTTGTGGTGAATGAAGACTTGTTGCTAAATATAGTAACTGAGAACATAGTTCCCTCTAAGCTGAGCAGTGAGCAATCGCTCACTTAAAAATCATCATCAACTCAGAGTTTTCCAAACCTGCCCAGAAGCCGAGAGGGAAAGAGTGAGAGGGAAGGAGAGAGAGAGGAAGAGAGAGAAACAGATAGAAAAAAGAGAAGAAGGAAAAGAGAAAGAAAAAGAATGGGAGTAAGGAAGAGAGAAAGAAAATCAAAATCTAGTTTGAAACTAGTTCAACTATTTAAGTGGCATTTTGATATTGATAGAGTTGCCCTATTATGAGCTCACTGTTATAGACACACAGTACAGTATTTTATTTTGAAATTCTCTGAGGCAAAACAGGGTGGGTTTTTTATTTGTTTGTTTATTTATTTATTTATTATTTCTGTGCCGCCCAGTCCCGAAGGGACTGCCGCTCAGACACTATACTTTTCCGCCCACCCCCCCCCAAAAAATTAGAGGGAACACTGACTGAGAATAGTAGGTATTGTGAGTACTTTGTATATTAACTACTAGAGAGCTATAGTGTAAATAGCTACTAAAATATTTTTGTATTTTATCTTAGGATGGATCTATGTTTAAACATGCCTGGGATAAACATAGATCCATCCTAAGATAAAATACAAAAAATAGTATAAGGGCAGACTAAATGGATCGTGAGGTCTTTTTCTGTCGTCAGTCTTCTATGTTTCTATATTTTCCTAAGAAACTCTGCATATTTAAGTGACTTCAATTTTATTCAAGATAAAGCCCTTCATGGCATCGGACCAGAATATCTCCGAGACCGCCTTCTGCTGCACGAATCCCAGCGACTGATTAGGTCCCACAGAGTGGGCCTTCTCTGGGTCCCGTCAACTAAACAATGCCGGTTGGCGGGCCCCAGGGGAAGAGCCTTCTCTGTGGCGGCCCCGACTCTCTGGAACCAGCTCCCCCCAGAGATTAGAACTGCCCCTACCCTCCTTGCCTTTCGTAAACTCCTCAAAACCCACCTTTGTCGTCAGGCATGGGGGAATTGAGACATCTCCTCCGGGCCTATACAATTTATGTAGGGTATGTTTGTATGTATGTCTGCTTAATAATGGGGTTTTAAAAATATTTTAAATTGTAAATTATTAGATTTGTTATGAATCGTTTTATTGTGTTGTGAGCCGCCCCGAGTCTTCGGAGAGGGGCGGCATACAAATCTAATAAAGAAGAGCCCTTCACTCCTCCACTCGAAACAGAATACCTTATGAAAATAGACTAACTATCCTGGATCTTGAAAGCTTAGAATTGCGACGCCTAAAACACGATTTAAGTATTGGCCACAAGATCATATGCTGCAACGTCCTTCCGATCAACGACTACTTCAGCTTCAACAGCAACAACACAAGAGCACGCAACAGATTCAAACTTAACATCAACCGCTCCAAACTTGACTGTAAAAAATATGACTTTAACAATCGAGTTGTCGAAGCGTGGAACTTATTGCCAGACTCAGTGGTGTCAGCCCCCAGCCCCAAACATTTCTCCCTAAGACTCTCCACGATTGACCTCTCCAGGTTCCTAAGAGGCCAGTAAGGGGCGTACATAAGTGCACTGGTGTGCCTATCGTCCCCTGTCCAATCTATTTTCCTTATCTCATATATCACACTTTTTCTCTCCTTTCCTCCTACTTCTCTTCTTTCTTGCTTTCTATCATTATATATATTACTTAATGTCTATTCTCTTTCATATGTATTGTATATTGGACAAAGAATAAATAAAAAAAATAAAAATAAAATAAAATAATAATAATAATAATAATAATAATAATAATAATAATAATAATAATAAAGGTTTCTGATATCTTGGTCTGAGGCCGGCGGCTTAGCTGCTGTGGCTATCTGGGTGGGCTAGCTTCTGCAAAACGCTCCTCCGACATTCTCCACATCAATGAAAAATCCTGGAGTGGAGAGCTTTCTCCCGCCGGCTTTATTAAGGAGGAGCGTATGGTGTTTTCAAACAATTAATGTATTTACAAATGAGCTGAAGTCTTTTAAGACTGAAGCTGTTTATAAAAGGCACAAATGGATGCATGAGCATAATTCATAGGTCCGAACGTTAACGATATTGCTGTGCGTACCGGAAGAGACAGTAAAACAGATGTAATATAATGAAGGGGGTCCCCAAAGCTTGGTGGGAGTTCTAGCTTTAGAAGATGCAGCACATGTCTGGTGTTGGAAGGAAGAATCCATATTGCGAAACAACGGCAGGCAAATCCTTGGAGGCCAAGCTCAGCCTAACACTTCCGTTGGGTGCGAAAGGCAGCACCACGAGTTGGGCAACATCACACATTGTTGGAGCTGAATGTGGGAGGTTTATCTGTTTGCTTCGTCTCTTTTGAAACAATAGTATGCTTATGCGGGGGCTATTGCTTTTGTGATCCCACTTCAAAAGGGGAGGGAATAATGCTGCCAACATCGTCAGAGAGGCTTTGAAGACCACACAAAGGCAAATCAGAAGGTTAAGATCAGGTGTGGGTTCTAACTTACTTCGCTGCTGGTTTGCTTCCTCCCACACCATGTGCAGAAGTAAAATCTTGATCCGGCATGTGCACGCACCCACTGATCATGCTCCTAGCTCTATTTCTGCTACCAGTGGACCATCTTTGCCCCCCCATCCAGGTAGGAACCCAATATTGATTGGGACCAATTCTGCTAAGTTGTGTATGTGGCTTAGGAACCTAAGTCAAAGTCTACCTGCACCCAACAGCTCTTCCATCAGGCAAGAACTCAGAATTGTCACAACACATTGTTATTACAGGCTATCTGGCTTATAGACCAGCATTTCTGACTATAACCTATTCACTTTGGAGAAATCATTGCATTTGAAAAGAGAAAGGAAAGACAAAAGCTACGCTCTTTAGGGTTAAGGTTCATATTGCATCTTGATGACATTTGTATATAGGAAATACTAACTGGTATGAATGGTAACCGCATGGGCATGTACAATGTCAAAAACCCAGCTTCTGCAAATGAGCAGAAGCAAAAAACTAGATGGCTACTTTTGAAGAGTGTTCGGAAACTTCAGATCGTGCAGCTGTGAGAGCAATCATGGGCTTTCCCAGATATGCCCATGTCACACCAACACTCCGCAGTCTGCATTGGTTGCCGATCAGTTTCCAGTCACAATTCAAAGTGTTGGTTATGACCTATAAAGCCCTTCATGGCATCGGACCAGAATATCTCCAGGACTGCCTTCTGCCGCACAAATCCCAGCAACCGATTATGTCCCACAGAGTTGGCCTTCTCTGGGTCCTGTCCACGAAACAATGTTGTCTGGTGGGCCCCAGGGGAAGAGCCTTCTCTGTGGCAGCCCTGACCCTCTGGAATCAACTCCCCCCGGAGATCAGGAATGCCCCCACCCACCTTGCCTTTCGCAAACTCCTTAAAACCCACCTCTGCCGTCAGGCATGGGGGAATTGATTTCCCCGGGCCGTTCCATTTTATGTATGGTTTGTCTGGGATGTATGACTGTTTTTATATTAAGGGTTTTAAACTGGTTTTTTTTAAATCATTGGATTTGTACTGTGTTTTGTGTTGGGTGCCACTCCAAGTTTTCAGAGAGGGGTGGCATATAAATCTAAATAATAATAATAATAATAATAATAATAATAATAATAATAATAATAATAGTAATAGTAGTAAATAATAATAATAATAACAATAACAATAACAATAACAATAATAATAATAATAATAATAATAATAATAATAATAATAATAATAATAATAATAATATAGAGCCACTGAGAGAGCTGGTTCAGGGGCATGGCCATCCAGCCATCACTCCCGATTCGGCAAGTGGGGGAAAAAATCCTGCTACCAGTTCTATAGAACCGTTCTGGGGCAACTCAAATCAGGGGCAATTAGCTCTGATTAAGATTGATTGCCTATCGATAGAGGAGAATATTTATAGCTCAGGGTTGAACTGTTGGATCCTTCTTAAAGTGTTGGAGCATCCACAACTTCTGCAGGCAAGTCATTCCATGGATTATTGTTCTCACTGTCAGGAAATTTCTCCATAGTTCTGAGTTGGTTCACTTCTTGATTAGTTTCTACCCATTGCTTCTTGTCCTATGTCTAGGTCAGTGATGACAAATGGTTTTTTTTTCCTTTCGGTGCCAAAAGAGTGTGTGTGCTTGCTATTGTGCATGTGTGAGTGGCCACACCCATAATTCAATGCTTGAGGAGGGCGAAAACGGCTTCCCTCGGACCCGGAGGCTCTCCGGAGGATGCAAATGGCCTGTTTCCCAACCTCTGGTGGGCCCAGCAGGCTCGTTTTTCACCCTCCCCAGACTCCAAAGGCTTCCCTGGAGCTGCGGGAGGGTAAAAATGCCCTCTCCCATTCCCTTGAGGCTCTCCGGAAGCCAAAAACGCCCTCCCAGAGCCTCTGGGTGAGCCAAAAATCAGCTGGCCAGCACACACATGCATGAGCTAGGGCAATGTTTGGAACCCATATCGCATCTCAGACATTAACACCCTTGAAATGTCCAAAGATACTTCACCAGAAGAGCCCTTCACTCCTCCACTCGAAACAGAATACCCTACGAGACTAGACTTTCAAACCTGGGCCTAGAAAGTTTAGAACTAAGACGCCTTAAGCAAGATCTAAGTATTGCACACAAGGTCATATGCTGCAACGTCCTGCCTGTCGGTGACTCCTTCAGCTTCAACCACACCAACACAAGAGCACACAACAGATTTAAACTTATTATTAACTGCTCCAAACTTGACTGTAAAAAATATGACTTCAGTAACGAGTTGTCGAAGCATGGAACTCATTACCAGACTCCATAGTGCCATCCCCAAACCCCCAACACTTTACCCTTAGATTATCTACGGTTGACCTATCCAGATTCCTAAGAGGTCAGTAAGGGGTGAGTACAAGTGCACTAGAGTGCCTTCCGTCCCCTGTCCTATTGCTCTCCTATATCTCCTATTCCTTTCTTCTATTCCTATATCTCTTCTTCTATTCTTTCATTGATATGTTCTATTACTATACCTTCTTTTCTATTATTTCTTAGATATATTTTACTATGAGTATCTCCTCTATAACCTTCATCATGTATTTTACTATGTATATATACCCACTAAATCCCTCATTGTGTATTGGACAAAATAAAAAAATAAATAAAAAATAAATAAATAAAATAAATGGCTCATGTGTCATCAGATATGGCTCCGTGTTCCACCTGTGGCACCTGTGCCATAGGTTCGCCATCACTGGTCAAGGTGCTTTGGACAATAGGTTGACTCTGTCTTCTTTCTGGAAGCTTCTTTGTGATCCCCTACAAAATTGCACAAATTTCTTTGTGGAAATTTGTGGCCCCTCCAATTCAGATGTTAGCTTGCTAATTTGGATCCTATAGCTCTCAAGTACAGCAATATCTAATCTCAACAGCTTCTGTGGCAATAACCATGGTATAATTCAAGGACAAATCTCTGTTCTTTTTTAAACTTGAATTAGTAAATTGATCCTCTTTGCCCAGCATGTTTTTAATGAACTCCAAGATAAAATTTGATAAGTTCATGAAAACAATTACTGGTAAATTAGATAGCGCAATGAATAGGAAGGGGGCTAATATAGAAAGCATTCAGTGCATACAATAAACCCCCTGTGCAATGGATTGTGCAACTAAAAGTCTATTGTATGATAGCAATTATGGGGTGACGCAATGATTAACATTGGATTTGCAATTGCTAAAGACTTACTTTGCGCCTGGGTCTCGAACGGTATTGAAAGAGGTCAAAAGGAAAAAAATGCCCCTGCAAAGACATATCTGTCCATGAATTATCAAAAAGAAATTGGGATCAAAGTTCAGGTATCCCAGATGATAGCAAAGGTAACGATTTAAAACAGCTTTACTCTGTAGAAACTCTGTGACTTGCAACAGTCATTGGCAATTGTCATGTCTAACCTTTAGACATGCAGGCTTAAGTCGGCAAATAAAGCCATGTTCCTTGTTCTTAAAGACAATCAACTTAATTGGTTTGAGTGGGGCAGTTTCCATAAATTTCCTTCCATTTAAATAGAGTGATTTCGCTCTAGAAGTGATGTGAAGCCCCGGTGCTTAACAGCCAAAATTAGACAAGTCCAAGTCGTTTATGTTAGAAGTGAAAATTAAATCTTCCTTGGTCCAGCTTTCTCTGGTTTTTCATCCTCTGAGCACCTCATCTAAGCGGTTCTTTGCTTTCTTTTCCGGCTAACGGTACACGTAGTCCTCAATTAATGGCTGTTGATCAGCAACTGTTTGAAGTAATTGTAGGAAAAAGAATCGAGGTCCAATTTGAAGCCCTGAATAAAATGGGTATCTGTTGTGGTTAGCTCTGGCCCAGCTCCTGCCCCAAGGACTGTGGATGTGGGGGAGACATCCACATGCCGCAGGCCTGCTTTGCTCCTGGTGGAATCTGCTGATGAAGGCTCCTCTGACCAAGAAGACTTGAGTGACAGGGAGGAGGAGAGTGTGGCAGACAGCTCAGAAGGAGATCAATTATCTAGCTCCTCCTTGGATTCGGAACAAGAGTTAATGATACAGCCACGCATGCGGAGAGCGATGCATAGGCAGCAACAACTGAGAGATTATTATCAAGGAAAATGAGGCCACCTGTGGTTGGTGGGGCTGTGGTAATTAGGGAGGCTGCTATAAATAGCAGCCTGTGGGTTTGGCCATTGTGGAGGATTATCTGATCCTTGTGTTTCGTGCCTGCCTTGCTGACTTCGACCATTATGTGCTGATTTTTCCCTGCTTTGAAACTAAACCAAAGCAAAGTGTGTTTCACTTTATGAAAGAAGAAGGACTGTGAATTGCCTCACAGCTGCAAGCTAAGTATCTCAGAACTGATAAGGGACTTGTACAAATTACCAGTTTGTTTGGAGATGAGTGCTCTTTGCTATACAAAAAGAGGGCTTAGTTTATTTGAATTTTCGGTATAAAGAACATTGTTTTGAATTTTGAAACGTGTGTGTTTGTGAAATTTGTACCTGTGAATTTTCGGGAGAATTCTATCAGAGAGCTCGACAGAACAGTATATGCATAAGAAAGAACAAATATTGATAAGCAGAAGCACAGACAGCATGAGTGATTCTGGGACAGCTGACCAAATGGTTGAATGAATAGATTGGGATTTTGGTGGACAGCTCAATGAAGATGTCAACCCAGTATGCAGCAGCAGTAAAAAAAAGCAAATTCCATGCTTGGCATGATTAGGAAGGGAATAGAAAATAAGTCGGTAAGTGTTGTATTGCCTCTGTAAAAATTGATGGTGAGACCACACTTGGAGTCCTGTGTACAGTTCTGGTCACCGCACCTCAAGAAGGATATAATGGAACTGGAAAAGGTGCAAAAAAGGGCAACAGGTATGATCAAAGAAATGGAGCACCTTTCTTATGATGCCAGGTTGCAACGCCTTGGTCTGTTCAGCCTTGAAAGATGACGTTTAAGGGGTGACTTGATCGAAGTGTATAAAATCATGCATGGGATAGAAAAGGTGGATAGGGAAAAATTATTTTCTCTATCACACAATACTAGGACAAGGGGGCACTCCCTAAAGCTCATAGGTAAGAAAGTGAGGACAAATTAAGGGAAATATTTCTTCACCCAGAGGGTCGTTGGTTTATGGAATTCACTTCCAGAAGAGGTCGTGACAGCTGTCAGCCTTGATAGCTTCAAGGCAGGATTAGACAGATTCATGGATGCCAAGTGTATCTGTGGTTATTGAAACGGATGTCCATGTACTGCCTCTATGTTGGTTGAGGCAGGCAGGATTCCCTTGGGTATCATTTGTTGGGGGTCAAGGGAAAGGGAGGGTCTTGTCTTCTCTTTCTGCTCAAGATCCCCATGGACAATTGGTGGGCCACTGTGTGACACAGAATGTAGCATGGCTCTTCTTATGTTCTTATGTTCTTATGAGCTTCATAGGTTTCTGAAATGCTGCAGGGTATTGGGCAATGTAGTAAACTCTATGTCTTTTGCTAATGCAAAGGGGATGGGTTAATGCTATTGGGTCTTAAAAGGTCACAAATACTTAACATGCATTGAGGTAATAAAGGATTTGCTTTGATCATTCGTTTTATTTTAGTGCAGTCAGGCGGTAGGGAAAGGAAGTAGAATGCTTGGCTGCATATCTAGATGTATAACAGGCAGGAAGAGAGAGATTATGATTCTGCTGTATAGAGTGCTGGTGAGACCACATTTGGAATAATACTGTGTTCAGTTCTGGAGACCTCACCTACAAAAAGATATTGATAAAATTGAATGAGTACAAAGACGGGCTACAAAAATGGTGGAAGGCCTTAAGCATAAAACATACCAGGAAAGACTTAATGAACTCAATCTGTACAGTCTGGAGGACAGAAGGGAAAGGGGGGACATGATCGAAACATTTCAATATGTTAAAGGGTTAAATAAGGTTCAGGAGGGAAGTGTTTTTAATAGGAAAGTGAACACAAGAACAAGGGGACACAAACTGAAGTTAGTTGGGGGAAAGATCAGAAGCAACGTGAGAAAATATAATTTGACTGAAAGAGTAGTAGATACTTCGAACAAACTTCCAGCAGACGTGGTTGGTAAATCCACAGGAACTGAATTTAAACATTCCTGGGATAAACATATATCCATCCTAAGATAAAATACAGGAAACAGTATAAGAGCAGACTAGATGGACCAGGAGGTCTTTTTCTGCCGTCAATCTTCTGTGTTTCTATGTTTATATTCTAGGATGAAAGAAAAAAAACCCCAGATTATTCAAGCACTGATCCAATTCCATTCGAATGAAGAGGGAAAATGTCAGGGACAGACAAAGATAGCCACGTTGAAGGCTCCAGTAAGAGTTGAGTTGGCCTTTGATCAAGGAAGATGTAAAAGTAAACAAATAATTACCACGATATTCCAACCCGCTAATATAATTTGCATTTGAATAGCACCCCTCGAAAGTTCATTACAAGATAAATGAAACAATAAGGGTGTTCTGACTACGTCTTGCCACATTTCTTTTGTTCTAGGAGTTTACACAGCTTCAGTGATCAGGGCAAATCCTTTATTTCCCAACACATGTTTAAGTGACACTGTGAAATTAACCTGCAATTACTGAATCTAGCAGAAGTATTCCTCTGTCTAATATGAGTAGGAGAGAATTTACCCTGCCATTGACCCACATGGGCTCCCTTTTAATAGAACCATATGGAGGGTTCATCCCAGGAACACTCTTTGCTCTTTAGTCAGATCGGATTCTGGTGCAGCTTTGTTACTTGCAGTCTTAGTGGATCCCTTAAGCACAGCTGAAATTAGACAAATCCAATTTAAAGAAAGGCCATTCGCACAACTGCACGAGAAGCAGCTGTTGATGGGCTTTACTGTCTGCCAGAATCAGCAATGACTTATCCATGCAATGAAAGAAAAGCAAAGGATATACAGTGTTCTGTCGGGCTCTCTGGTACACTCTCCCAAAAATTCACAGGTACAAAGTTCAGACACACACACGTTTGAAAATTCAAAACAATGTTCTTTATAATGAAAATTCACTTAAACCAAGCCCTCTTTTGGTATAGCCAAGAGCACTCGTCTCCAAACAAACTGGTAATTTGTACAAGTCCCTTATCAGTTCTGTGATACTTAGCTTGCAGCTGTAAGGCAATTCACAGTCCTTCTTCTTTCACAAAGTAAAACACACTTTCCCCTGGTTTAGTTTCAAAGCAGGGAAAAATCAGCACACAAAAAGTCAAAGTCAGTAAAGCAGTCACGAAACACAACGATCAGATAATCCTCCACAATGGCCAAACCCACAGGCTGCTCTTTATAGCAGCCTCACTAATTCCCACAGCCCCACCCAACCACAGGTGGCCTCATTTTCTTTGATAACAATCTCTCAGTTGTTGTTGTCTATGCATCGCTCTCCACATGTGTGGCTGTATCATTAACTCTTGTTCTGAATCCAAGGAGGAGCTAGATAATTGATCTCCTTCTGAGCTGTCTGCCACACTCTCCTCCTCCCTGTCACTCATGTCTTCTTGGTCAGAGGAGCCTTCATCAGCAGATTGCACTGGGGGCAAAACAGACCTGCAGCATGTGGATGTCTCCCCCACATCCACAGTCTTTGGGGCAGGAGCTGGGCCAGAGCTAACCACAACATACAGTGGTACCTCTACTTAAGAACGCCTCTACTTAAGAACTTTTCTAGATAAGAACCGGGCGTTCAAGATTTTTTTGCCTCTAAGAACCATTTTCTACTTAAGAACCCAAGCCGGGAAAAATCTCCCAGGAAATTTGAGAGTGGCAAGAAGGCCCGGCCATTTTCCTGCCATTCCCCCTTTAATTCTAGCCATCTAGGCTGCCAGAGGAGCCTTTTGGTGGTGCTTAAGGAGGCTTTGGCAATCCAGAGTGAACGAAGCATTTTCCTTTCTCTGTGCCCTTGGACAGGGAATAAACCTCAGGGCCCAGAGAAAAGAAATGCTCCCTTCACTCTGGGCAGCCGAGGAGTCACTACAGCGAAGGAAAGGTGCCGGCTACAAAGCAAGTGAGCAAGAGGAGAGGGGAGCCCTTTAGCATGGGAAGGAAGAGGAAGCAGGTAGCAGCAGCACCAGCTCTCTTTTTTTTTTAAGCCTTAAAGTTTTGGATTTTTTTTATTCCCCTCCCCTCACCTTCTACCTTCGGCAGCGACTCTCCTCCTCCTCCTCTTCCTCTTCCTCCTCCTCTTCCTCCTCCTCCTCCCACTCAAAGTTTTTATTTCTTTCCTAATGGTTTTGCATGCATTATTTGCTTTTTCATTGATTCCTATGGAAAAATTGCTTCTACTTAAGAACCTGGTCACAGAACGAATTAAGTTCTTAAGTAGAGGTACCACTGTATTTTTTTTCTATTTTAATGAATCATTGTCATTCACAATCCTTTTTTTTTATTTTTAGTAAATTTTATTAAATATATACACATTAAAATAAGACATTACATAATACATCATTTTGTTACATACTTATTTGATTTTGCTATTTGTCTTGAAGAGGAGAAAAAAACAGACGATCCAAAGTGCAGACTCTGTAAAGAAACAGATGAAACAATCAATCACATACTCAGCTTCTGCAAAAAGATCGCACAGACTGACTACAAGCATAGACATGATGCTGTGGCGCAAATGATCCACTGAAACTTGTGCCGGAACTACCATCTACCAGTGGCAAAGAACTGGTGGGACCATAAGCCCGAAAAAGTGGTCAAAAATGAGCAAGCAAAACTACTGTGGGACTTCCGACTGACCGAATTCTGAAGCATAACACACCAGACATCCTGATTGTGGAGAAAAAGAAAGTATGGATCATCGACATTACAATCCCAGGGGACAGCAGAATTGAGGAGAAGCAGCTAGAGAAATTAGTGAAATACGAAGATCTAAAAATCAAGCTGCAACGACTCTGGCATAAACCAGTGAAAGTGGTCCCAGTGGTACTTGGCACGCTGGGCTCAGTGCCAAAGGATCTCAGTGGACATTTGAAAACCATCGGAATTGACAAAATCTCCATCTGTCAATTGCAAAAGGCCGCTTTACTGGGATCAGCAAAAATAATTCGCCGCTACATCACGCAGTCCTAGGTGCTTGGGAAGCTCCTGACTGGTGATGAAATACGAAATCCAACATAGTGATCTCGTTTGCTGTGTTGTATTGACATAATAATAATAATTAATAATAATAATACCCCCCAAAGTGCTTTTTTGAGAGGGTTTTTCTCTGAAGACATTTTGCTTCTCATCCAAGAAGCTTCTTCAGCTCTGATTGGATGGTGGGGAACAGAAGAACACAAGAACAAGGGGACACAATCTGAGGTTAGTTGGGGGAAAGATCAGAAGCAACGTGAGAAAATATTGTTTTACTGAAAGAGTCGTAGATGCTTGGAACAAATGTGCAGCAAACGTGGTTGGTAAATCCACAGTCACTGAATTTAAACATGCCTGGGATAAACATAGATCCATCCTAAGATAAAATACAGGAAATAGCATAAGGGCAGACTAGATGGACCAGGAGGTCTTTTTCTGCCGTCAATCTTCTGTGTTTCCAATACTTCAATATTTGAATTCCTCCCCCTCTCCTTATTCTCGCCTCTTAATTTATTAATTTTTTAAAAGTACTCTTTGCAAAATGATCAGCTCTGGCGTCTCCTTTAATGCTGGAAAGGTTGGCGCATAGGAAAAGGAAATGCGCTTTAATTAAGGGATGAATTATTGAATACTAAGTTTTAATTGATAGTGCTCTTCTGCTATTGTGCGCGTTTATAGATATTTGATGGGGATCTGTAATCAAAATCTTTCTCACACAGTGTGTGCCTTAAAACTGCAGAGGATGGAGAGAGGGAGAGGAAAAAAAAGGGCTGATCACGTCCAGCCACTTAATTTCAAGTACCACGTGAGGTGTGGTTGCCATAGCAACAAGCCACTAATTGCCCACATAAAAATCAGGATCAGCCTTACCCGGGAGCCAACAGATTGCCAGGACTCAAACATCCCTACGAGTGTTATTACAAGGATGTAACTTATCCAGCCAATAAAAAAAAAGAAAAAATAAGACAACAGGAAGGATGTCCTTTGTCCAGCTCCTAACACATCAAGAATTAAATGTAGTGGAAACCATGACATTTTATATCCTTCTTGGGTAGCGGTGCTTCCCATTTTTAAAGAGAATGGAAACCAGATTGTTCTTTCGGCAGGATTTGGGATGTCAGCGGAATGTCACCAGTTTGGAAAGGGAAAAACAAAACAAATCCAGATGGACAATTGGAAGTACGACAAACCCATGGAGGATGCTTCTATCTGGGGACATTAGAAAAGCTATTTTGACAATGTCAAAAACCATTAAAAAAAAAAAAAGAACAGCAACACTCGAAACAGAATACCCTAAGAAAGCAGACTAACAATACTAGGTCTAGAAAGCTTAGAACTACGATGCCTAAAACACGATCTAAGTATTGCCCACAAGATCATATGCTGCAACGTTCTACCTGTCAGTGATTACTTCAGCTTCAATCGCAACAACACAAGAGCAAGCAACAGATTCAAATGTAATATTAACCGCTCCAAACTTGACTGTAAAAAATATGACTTCAGCAATCGAGTTGTTGAAGCGTGGAACTCATTACCTGACTCAGTAGTGTCAACCCCTAACCCCCAACATTTTTTCCCTTAGACTATCCACGATTGACCTCTCCAGGTTCCTTAGAAGTCAGTAAGGGGCGTGCATAAGTGCACCAGTGTGCCTTCCATCCCCTATCCTATAGTCTCCCCTATATCTCATATTTCTTCTCTACTATATCCTCTATAACATTCATTGTGTATTATTGTGTATTGGACAAAATAAATAAATAAATAAATAAAAATAAAAACCATGATAGTTTATATGATAGCAGTCTACAAGTATATGAGGGGATGTCACAGAGAGGAGGGGATCACTTTATTCTTCAGGGCACCAGAGGGCCGGACGAGGAACAACGGCTGGAAGCTGACCAAGGAGAGATTCAACATGGAGATAAGGAGGAAATTCCTGACGGTCAGAGCGATCAACCAGTGGAACAACCGACCAGCGGACGTTGTGAACTCCAACACTCTGGACATTTTAAAGAGAAGATTGAACTGCCACTTGACTGGTGTACTATAGGGTTCCTGCTTGGGCAGGGGGTTGAACTCGATGGCCTTCATGGTCCCTTTCAACTCTAACAATAAATAAATAAATATCCTTCTTGGGTAGTGGTGCTTCCCATTTTTAAAGAGAATGGAAACCAGATTGTTCTTTCAGAAGGATTTGGGATGTCAAGATGTGAAGTCAGCAGAATGCCACCAGTTTGGAAAGGGGAAAAAAAAGATTGATTGATTGATTGATTTGATTTGTATGCCACCCCTCTCCGTAAACTTGTGGCGGCTAACAACAATAATAAAACAGCATATGACAAATCTAATATTTAAAATAACTGAAAACCCTTATTAAAAGCCAAACATACACACAAGCATACCATTGCATAAATTGTATAGGCCTGGGGGGGAAGGAATATCTCAATTCCCCCATGCCTGACGACAGAGATGGGTTTTAAGGAGCTTACGAAAGGCGAGGAGGGTGGGAGCAATTCTGATCTCTGGGGGGAGATGGTTCCAGAGGGTCGGGGCTGCCACAGAGAAGGCTCTTCCCCTGGGTCCCGCAAGACAACATTGTTTAGTCGACGGGACCCAGAGAAGGCCAACTCCAGATGGACAATTGGAAGTGCAACAATTGAGGAACCCAAGATGCTTCTATCTGGGGACATTAGCAAGCTATTTTGACAATGTCGAAAACCATTTTTTTTTAAAAAAGAACAGCAACAACAAAGGACTATTAAAAGTTATCTTGGTGGAAGGCCTTCCCTGTGTGAGTTCCTCTGTTTTAGCCTAAATAAATACATAAATAATCCTACACCCAATTGATTACCCTTCACAGCCCAGTAACTAGGCTGAGTGAGGTGCCGGAATTGAATAAGAATATTTTGAGAGGATGCATAGCCATGGAAACAGCGCTTTGCTATCGAAAATAGAAAAAGGAGATGCTGAGAAATTGTGTTTTATAAGACAGGCTTCACATCGTTCTGATATTTTTATTCTGCCTCAGTCATTTAGTTTCCATGGCTCTTTTCCAGGACTTTAATTTGCAAGCTGCTGTTTTCCCTCCACAGATCAGAGAAATAATTCAAGGGATGCTGCAGTCTGTGGGCTCATTTAATGCAAAAGCATGTAATGTATATTTTTTCCTACTGTGCTTTTTTGTTTAGAGAAGAATTGAGTGCAAGCAGAACCGTCCCTGCTCCGCCATAAGCCAACATACCGTCACTTTCTTTCAAGCAAATGGCCCGTTGCTGTATGTGGAAGGTATTGTAATTTGTGCGGGAAGGTGACTTTAAAGATCAGATGGGAACCCCCAAGCGAGATGATGGTTTTGAAGATGTCTATTAGAAAGGAAAAGACATCAACACCCTAGAAAACGTCCAAAGATACTTCGCCAGAAGAGCCCTTCACTCCTCCACTCGAAGCAGAACGCCCTACGAAAGCAGACTATCAATCCTAGGTCTAGAAAGCTTAGAACTACGATGCCTAAAACACGATCTAAATATTGCCCACAAAATCATATGCTGCAACGTCCTGCCTGTCAATGACTACTTCAGCTTCAACCGCAACAACACAAGAGCACGCAACAAATTCAAAATCAATATTAATCGCTCCAAGCTTGACTGTAAAAAATATGACTTTATAGAAACATAGAAGACTGACGGCAGAAAAAGACCTCCTGGTCCACCTACTCTGCCCTTATACTATTTCCTGTATTTTATCTTATAATGGATATAAGTATGTTTATCCCAGGCATGTTTAAATTCAGTTACTGTGGATTTACCAACCACGTCTGCTGGAAGTTTGTTCCAAGGATCTACTACTCTTTCAGTAAAATAATATTTTCTCACGTTGCTTTTGATCTTTCCCCCAACTGACTTCAGATTGTTCCCCCTTGTTCTTGTGTTCACTTTCCTATTAAAAACACTTCCCTCCTGAACCTTATTTAACCATTTAACATATTTAAATGTTTCGATCGTCCCCCCTTTTCCTTCTGTCCTCCAGACTATACAGGTTGAGTTCATTAAGTCTTTCCTGATACGTTTTATGCTTAAGACCTTCCACCATTCTGGCAGCCCGTCTTTGGACCCATTCAATTTTGTCAATATCTTTTTGTAGGTGAGGTCTCCAGAACTGAACACAGTATTCCAAAGTGGTCTCACCAGCACTCTATATAGCGGGATCACAATCTCCCTCTTCCTGCTTGTTATACCTCTAGCTATGCAGCCAAGCATCCTACTTGCTTTTCCTACTGCCCGACCACACTGCTTTAGCAATCGAGTTGTCGAAGCGTGGAACTCATTACCGGATTCAGTAGTGTCAACCCCTAATCCCCAACATTTCTCCCTTAGACTATCCACGATTGACCTCTCCTGGTTCCTAAGAGGTCAGTAAGGGATGTACATAAGTGCACTAGCCTCCCTTTCGTCCCCTGTCCAATCGTCTCTCCTTATCTCATATCTCATATATCTTTTCTTTCTTCATATATCTTCTCCTCTATTTTTATATCTTCTCTTTATATATAATACTTCATGTCTATTCTGATCCCGCTATATAGAATGCTGGTGAGACCACATTTGGAATACTGTGTTCAGTTCTGGAGACCTCACCTACAAAAAGATATTGACAAAATTGAACGGGTCCAAAGACGGACTACAAGAATGGTGGAAGGCCTTAAGCATAAAACGTATCAGGAAAGACTTAATGAACTCAATCTGTATAGTCTGGAGGACAGAAGGAAAAGGGGGGACATGATCGAAACATTTAAATATATTAAAGGGTTAAATAAGGTCCAGGAGGAAAGTGTTTTTAATAGGAAAGTATACACAAGAACAAGGGGACACAATCTGAAGTTAGTTGGGGGAAAGATCAAGAGCAACATGAGAAAATATTATTTTACTGAAAGAGTAGTAGATCCTTGGAACAAACTTCCAGCAGACGTGGTAGATAAATCCACAGTAACTGAATTTAAACATGCCTGGGATAAACATATATCCATCCTAAGATAAAATACAGAAAATAGTATAAGGGCAGACTCGATGGGCCATGAGGTCTTTTTCTGCCGTCAGACTTCTATGTTTCTATGTTTCTTCTATTCTCTTCAATATGTATTGTGTCTTGGACAAAATAAATAAATAAATTAAAATAAATAAAATAAAATAAATCATATTGGAAGCAGGAGAAATCTTTGGTGTTTTGTATATATTGGGTCATTCAAACATAAAGAAGGAAAAAGAGATATGGATACATAGGTTAAGAGTCTAAGGAAGCTCTACACAACAGTTATCCTTGCACTAACAAATGATAGCAACTTTTAGAAACATTCAATCATTAGTGAAGGTTTTCTACTCTTTGAGCAATGGCTGGTGAAGCCAGAAGAATACTTTCAGTCATTTGTGAGGAGATGGCTCATGTCAAAAGAGAAATAGGCACAACAAGGAAGGTCAAACTATTTACAGAAAGGCGTGTTTCATACCGAGGTCTCCAATTCATGTATTTATATTTATTTACATGTTCATAACTCAAACCTGCCAGGTAATGAAAGGTGGTAACATGTTCCACCTTTGAAGAGTATTTGGAAACTTCAAATCGTCCAAAATGTATCCGCATGAGCGGTATTGGGCCTTCCGAGGCAGGCCCATATCTCAACATCACTCCGTGGATTGAACTGGCTGCCGATTGGTTTCCAGACACAATTCAAAGTGTTGGTTGTGACCTATAAAGCCCTACATGGCATAGGACCAGATTATCTCCGAGACTACCTTCTGAGCATGAATCCCAGCGTCCTGTGAGGTCCCACAGAGTTGGTCTTCTCAGGTCTTCTCAGGGTCCCGCCAACCAGACTGGAGGCCTAAAACATATGAAGAACCGTTGCAGGAAGTGGTCATAGCTAGTTTAATGAAAAGAAGGACCACGGAGACATGATGGCAGTGTTTCAATATCTATGGGGTTGCCAGAAAGAAGAAGGAAGCAACGTATTCTCCAAAGCACCTGAGGGTAGAACAAGAAGCAATGGGTGGAAACTAAACAAGGAGAAAAGTAACTTAGAACGAAGGAGACATTTCCTGACCATTAGAACAATTAATCAGTGGAACAGCTTGCCTCCAGAAGTTGAAACACTGGAAGATTTTAAGATGGATAACCATCTGTCTGAAGGAGTGTAGGGTTTCCTGCCTAAGCAGGGGGTTGGACTAGAAGACCTCCAAGGTCCCTTCCAACTCTGTTGTTATTGTTATTATTATTTCATCAGAAGATGAAATAATTTAGATTCAGGGGTAGTTATTTCTGACAGTCTCAAAATGGGTGAACAGTGCAGTCAGGCGGTAGGGAAAGCAAGTAGGATGCTTGGCTGCATAGCTAGAGGTATAACAAGCAGGAAGAGGGAGATTATGATCCCGCTATATAGAGTGCTGGTGAGACCACATTTGGAATACTGTGTTCAGTTCTGGAGACCTCACCTACAAAAAGATATTGACAAAATTGAACAGGTCCAAAGACAGGCTACAAAAATGGTGGAAGGTCTTAAGCATAAAACGTATCAGGAAAGACTTCATGAACTCAATCTGTATAGTCTGGAGGACAGAAGGGAAAGGGGGGACATGATCGAAACATTTAAATATGTTAAAGGACTAAATAAGGTCCAGGAGGGAAGTGTTTTTAATATGAAAGTGAACACAAGAACAAGGGGACACAATCTGAAGTTAGTTGGGGGAAAGATCAAAAGCAACATGAGAAAATATTATTTTACTGAAAGAGTAGTAGATCCTTGGAACAAACATCCAGCAGACATGGTTGGTAAATCCACAGTAACTGAATTGAAACATGCCTTGGATAAACATATATCCATCCTAAGATAAAATACAGGAAATAGTATAAGGGCAGACTAGATGGACCATGAGATCTTTTTCTGCTGTCAGAATTCTATGTTTCCATGTTTCTAAGTAAGTCTTTTCTGTAGCAGCATCCATTTCTGGAATCACCTATCTCCTGATATTAGATTATCCTACTTTCTGATGGCCTTCATAAAGCCTTTAAGACCTCATGTTTTCCTCAGGGTTTGGTGCTGAGAGAGGTCCCAGAGTTGAATTTATGGGGGTTGATTAGTGCATCCCTCATTGTTCTTGTCTTTTGTGTGTGTTATTCATCCCATCCTGTCATTGTACCGATGCTTTTATTGTGTTAGCCACCCACAGTCACTTAGGTGAAATGGGTGGTCATATCTATGTGGTTAAATGAAAGGAGAAATAAAAGAGGAAAGCCATAAGGTAGGAACTTATAAATTATTATGTCAGCTTAATTGGAGCTGTAAGCAGAAATGCTAGGCCCCTAAAGTAAGTTCAAATTTTAAAGTCTTTTTACTCCCACCTTGTAATATACAATCCCAATCTGGAGCATAGTCATATATTTATACATGCTTCCCAACAGATATCAGAAGTTTACCCAAAAGGTAAAGTTTATTTAAAAAAATATTTATTAAAGGCGTACGAAAGTTTGGCAATGACATATGATGTCATCGGGTGGGAAAAAACGTGGTATAAGGGGAAAAAACCACAAAGTATTTTTTAATTAATATTTTTGAAAAACCGTGGTATAGACTTTTCACGAAGTTCGAACCCGCAAAAATCGAGGGAGCACTGTATATTTATGCATTTTGATGATCTGATCTATAACTGTAGGGACTTAGTTTCCTAACAATATTCATTTGCTTGCTTGTTTGTTTGTTTATGTATTTATTTATTTGTTTGTGCAATTTATATGCCACCCAATTCCAGAATTGGACTCTGGGCAGCTTACAAGAATACCAATAAATAGAAAACAATATAAATATAAGTTACAACAAGGAGCATAATAAAAACAATGTAAAGATGCATTCATAATGTTTGTATGTTGTGTTATGTTTTTAAGTTGATAATAAAAAAAAACATTTATACACAGAGATTCAAGCCAGGCCCAAGAGTAATCCCACAGTAAGTCCATTCCGGAATAAATTTTCCAGGTGCAGCACAGTAAACTATGATTTTTCTCATTTCCCTTTTGCTGGAAATTTGACAAAGAAAGCATTTTCACTTTCAGCCCCGAGAGTTCAAAACGGGAACATTAATTCTCCATCTTTTAGCCACTCAAGGGTGCTGGGGGGAAAAAACCCATTCCAGTAATTATTATCATTATGAACGCTGCAAAGGTATGCATTATTTTATTGTGCCGTATGTGTACCGGTGAAACGGTTTGTGATGGAAAATATAAGTTAACTGCTTTAATGGACTACATGTGGTGTGCAGATTTTTAACGCAGCAATTTTTAAAAATAAAAAGAAAAAAAACATTGCAGGGAATCTATCTTGACCTGAATGAGCGAAGTGTAGGGATTGTCACACACTTAAGTGAATGGGGTCTGGTATAAATCTAATGTTTTCTTTTGTTCAGCTGTGTATGGAACTACTCTACTCTATTCTACTCTAGGCGCTTCTACTCCTTCTACTCCTCAACTGAAAAGCTAATGTAGGTACCATACTGTTCTGTCGGGCTCTCTGGTAAAATCCTCCCGAAAATTCACAGATACAAATTTCAGACACACACACGTTTGAAAATTCAAAACAATGTTCTTTATACCGAAAATTCACTTAGACTAAGCCCTCTTTTTGTATAGCAAAGAGCACTCGTCTCCAAACAAACTGGTAATTTGGACAAGTCCCTTATCAGTTCTGTGATACTTAGCTTGCAGCTGTGAGGCAATTCACAGTCCTTCTTCTTTCACAAAGGGAAACACACTTTGCCCTGGTTTAGTTTCAAAGCGGGGGGGAAATCAGCACACAAAAGGTCAAAGTCAGCAAAGTAGGCACGAAACACAACAATCAGATAATCCTCCACAATGGCCAAACCCACAGGCTGCTATTTATAGCAGCCTCACTAATTACCACAGCCCCACCCAACCACAGGTGGCCTCATTTTCTTTGATAATAATCTCTCAGTTGTTGTTGCCTATGCATCGCTCTCCGCAAGCGTGGCTGTATCATTAACTCTTGTTCTGAATCCATGGAGGAGCTAGATAATTGATCTCCTTCTGAGCTGTCTGCCACACTCTCCTCCTCCCTGTCACTCATGTCTTCTTGGTCAGAGGAGCCTTCATCATCAGATTCCACCGGGGGCAAAACAGGCCTGCGGCATGTGGATGTCTCCCCCACATCCACAGTCCGTGGGGCAGGAGCTGGGCCAGAGCTAACCACAACACATACTTGCAGCAATTGGGGCATTATTGATTTGAAGTGGGTCAGCCTGCTATCCTCCAGCTACCACAAACAGCTTGCATTGGACAAAGGAAGCTATATCAGGTTTCTTTCGCAAGCTATCCATGACCTTCAATGGTCTCCAGCTGCTGTTTCTCATCATGTCTTATTAAAATTATCACAGGTGAGAGATGGCTATAAACAGCCAACCACTATTGCCTTGGTTCCTGAAAGCTTCCGAAAATACACGCTGGAGCTCAGATGCAAATTGCCCAAGAGAATGAAAGCAGAAGTGACTTGTCAATCTGTCTTCAGATTGGCTTGATGGCTTTGGGACCTGGAAATGCTGTTGATACAACAGACCAGCGAGTCTTCTCAGCTGAGGGTAGAATGGTGACCTGAAGCGTGGAGTTTCACACACAGTAACCGAGGTTGTTATTTCGATAGCCCCTGGCAAATAAGTGTACCAGGAAGAACATGATAACTTTCAAAATTGTTGCCGATTCTTATTGCAATATAGCATATTTTTTGTATAAGACGCACTTCCCCCAACCTGTGTACATACATCTTATATAGTAGATAACATATATTTTTGTGTGCCTGAGTATAATATGTATGTACACATATGGCATATATACATAGAATTAAATAATATATTTTGGATGTTCAGTAATAATAAGGGAAATTGTATCTCTTTGAAGCAGGGAAAGGCCAGGCACCCTAACACTAACCCTTGATGTGAGTGATGTCAAGCCAGTCACATGACCTTTAAGCCACCTCCCAGTCACATGATTGGCAAGCCATTCCCACTTGGTCACATGACCAGCAATCCACACACACAAAATAAGCCATGCCCACATTGTGGTAATAAATTTTTTTGCAGCCCTTCACTGCCTGAATACCTTCCTGATTTATTAAAAAGATCATTTAATAGATAATGAAGGCATAAGATTTCAGTTTCAACCTCACCAAAAAATGCAACTCTTCTTCTCCCCAACCCTAAATAAATTAATCTTTAAAATCAGTCCAATGGAGAATCATATACATCTTTATTTGAATATAAATCTTACCGAGGTCAATAGAGCTTTATGCTAGGTAAATGATCATAAATTTCCATCCTTAATGTGGTTATAGTTGAGCAATATACTGTAAATTAATCCCATCAGTCACCTGAAACTCGAAATCAATATCATCAATGACAGAAATCTCAATCTGTGCCGAGGGGACTGACCTACCATGACGAGCGGGTGGATTTGGTCATTTGCCTCCCATGTTGCTTTTCCTTCCCAAATCGAAACAACCTCTGTGTGAGAAGCTGTGGGGACGCGGGAACTAGTGTCTTGGAATGTGCCGGCGAAAAGCATAGACCTTGAGCATGACACGTATGATGACCCAGTTTCTCTAGCAACATTCTCCTTCCCTGAACTCTTATCTTGCCTTCTTTGCTGCTAGCCTAAGAAAAGTGCAACATTATACATCATGAGGTGGGCTGATGGGGCCCTTCTCTCGCTCTTGTTTTCTTTTTCTCATGAATCAGCACTTTGAAATGTAGCACAAGTTGTGTGATTTTTATTGGTAATATTTTGTACGCTTAATACGTTATGAGTTCGAATTGGTGTAACAAGAAAGTATGAATCATCGACATCGCAATCCCAGGAGACAGCAGAATTGAGGAGAAGCAACTAGAGAAATTAGTGAAGTACGAAGATCTAAAAATCGAGCTGCAACAACTCTGGCATAAGCCAGTGAAAGTGGTCCCAGTGGTCCTTGGCACGCTGGGGGCAGTGCCAAAGGATCACAGTGGACATTTGAAAACCATCAAAATTGACAAAATCTCCACCTGTCAATTGCAAAAGGCCGCTTTACTGGGATCAGCAAACATAATTCGCCGCTACATCACGCAGTCCTAGGTGCTTGGGAAGCGCCCCACTGGTGATGAAATACGAAATCCAGCATAGTGATCTCGTTTGCTGTGTTGTACTGAAATAATAATAATAATAATAATAATAATAATAATAATAATAATAATAATAGTAATAATAGTAATAATAGTAATAATAGTAATAATAGTAATAATAGTAATAATAGTAATAATAGTAATAATAGTAATAATAGTAATAATAGTAGTAATAGTAGTAATAATAATAATAATAATAATAATAATTGAAGTTCCATTATTTTTGAGTCAAAAATAACAGAAATTTGACTGGTAATAATAATAATAATAATAATAATAATAATAATAATAATAATAATAATAACAACAACAACAACAACAACAACAACAACAACAACAACCATCAATTAGGCCCCGGTGTCCATATAAAAAGCACGTGAGAAGAATTGCATCCAAGGCAATATTCAATAGTCCTTCCATTTAATACTGAAGTCCACATTCTTTGAAGATGCTGGAAGACTCTGTTGCCTATTGGCCCAACCTTGCTCCTCAAAAAGCCATTTCCAAAAAGCAGCTGCGCATGCAAAAGAAATTAGTTTGTAGGACCAGGTTGGCAAAAATATTCCCTAGCACCAGCCGTTATATCCTTCTGCTTTGTTGGCAAAGGAATGGATCCCAGTTGCATCTTAATGAGAAAGAACAAAAGAGACCAAATTATGAAATGTCACCACAGCAAGGAAGAGAAGTGGGGAAAGCAAGTTATCTTTCCAAAAGCATAGGAAAAGAACTATCTATTCTCATTGTATTCCTTCCAGCAGAAATCTCCAAAACGTATGGGCCAAGCAGAGTCAATGGAAATGAAATTGCTCATCAGAACATCTACTCAACTAGCTAAATATCCAAAAAACAGAAGCAAAAGTGGCCAATTGGCTAGTGATATACTGTATTCATATCAACACTTTACCCTTAGACTATCCATGGTTGACCTTTCCAGATTCCTAAGAGGTCAGTAAGGGGCGAGTACAAGTGCACTAGAGTGCCTTCCGTCCCCTGTCCTATTGTTCTCCTATATCTCCTATACCTTTCTTCTATTCCTATATCTCTTCGATTCTTTCATTGATATATTTTATTCCTTTTATTTATTTATTTATTTTTCAAATATAACAGAAAGAAAAGAAAAAGACATACACAAAACATTTATATACAATATTTGGGAAATGAAAGTTTCCCCACTTTCTTTTGAGTATTCAATCAGAGAATTTTGCTTCTTTTACATAATATTGGTTCTTTAATTCTTTTATTTGACGTGTTGCTTTGCTTGAATTTTTATTTAATTCTTCGCTGTTCTTTCCTTTAACCAGTCGTAGAATTTTGCCCATATTTTTAATAACCTGAATCTTCCTTTCCCTCTAATTTTTTGGATAATCTGTCCATTTCCGCACAGTCCAATATTTTTTTTATTACTATATTTTCTTCTGGTGCTTTATCTATTTTCCATTGTTGGATATATGCTATCCTGGCAGCTGTTAATATGTGTATAACTAAATATCTTACCTCTTTTTCCAAATAAAATAAAATAACAGTCTGGCTAAAAGAAATAACAAAAGAAGGATTCGGAAAAAAACCAGAATTATATTTATTGGGTATTTTTAACAAAGATATATTTTATTCCTATATCTTCTATTCTATTCTTTCTTAGACATACAGTATTTTTCTATGAGTATATCCTATATAACCTTCATTATGTCTTTACTATACGTATACTCACTATAACCCTCATTGTGTAATGGACAAAATCAATCAATCAATCAATCAATATCTGATGGCGTTTTGGGCATAAACATGAAACTGTAATAGAAATGGCAATAAACAGGACATCAGTTGTGCCCCTATTTGGACCAGGAGTCTCTTCTCACAGTCACTCACACCCTTATCATCTCGAGATTCGACTACTGCAATGCCCTTTATATGGGGCTGCCCTTGAAGACTGTTCGGAAACTTCAGATGGTGCAAAATGCAGCTGCACAAGCAGTCTTGAACCTTCCAAGAGATATCCATGTGCCTCCAACACTCCATGAGTTGCATTAGTTGCCAATTGCTTTCTGAACACAATTCAAAGTGTTGGTTATGACCTATAAAGCCCTACATGGCATCGGACAAGATTACTTATGGGACCGTCTTCTGCCTCACATAACCCAGTGACCGGTCAGGTCCCACAGAGTTGGCCTTCTCCAGGTCCTGTCATCTAGACAATGTTGTCTGATGGGACCTAGGGGAAGAGCCTTCTCTGTGGGGGCCCCAACCCTCTGGAATCAACTCCCTTCAGATTCACACGGCCCCCACCCTCCCCACCTTCTGCAAGAGTTTAAAGACCTATTTCTGCTGGCAGGCTTGGAGCCATTAACTGGTCAATGAATGTATAGGTTGATTGATTGATTGAATGTGAGTGGTTGTGGTTTTTTTTTAATAAATGGCGGTTTTAGTATGTTTTAATTTTAGATTGCTATATGATATGTATTCACTTTTGTTGTGAGCCGCCCTGAGTCTGAGGAATAGCATAGAAATTTAATAAACAAACAAACAAGAGAGAAAAAAACCTCAAGCAAGGAGTTAGGGTTTTTAAAAAAAAATTATACATAAATAATAAAACAGACATACAAATAGACAAGTAAAAACAAAACAATAAATGAAACAAAACATATAATTAATTACAGACATTTGGGAAAAATAATTTCCCCACTCTTTCAGACTATTTGATCAGAGAAATTTTTCCTCATAAGTTGATATTCTTTTGTTAACGTATTGCTTTTCTTTACATATAATTTTCTAACTTGTAATTTATTTATTTTATCATTGTCCTTTTCTCTAGCCAATTATAAAGATTTCCCCATATCTTATTTATTATTTATTTTATTTATTGGATTTGTATGCCGCCCCTCTCCGCAGACTCGGGGCGGCTAACAACAATGATAAAAACAGCATGTAACAATCCAATTAATAAAACAACTAAAAACCCTTATTATAAAAACCAAACATACACACAAACATACCATGCATAACTTGTAATGGCCTAGGGGGAAGGAATATCTTAACTCCCCCATGCCTGGCAATGAAGGTGGGTCTTGAGTAATTTGCGAAAGACAAGGAGGGTGGGGGCCATTCTAATCTCTGGGGCGAGTTGATTCCAGAGGGCCGGGGCCGCCACAGAGAAGGTTCTTCCCCTGGGGCCCGCCAAACGACATTGTTTGGTCGAGGGGACCTGGAGAAGGCCAACTCTTGGGACCTTATCTGCCGCTGGGATTCGTGCGGTAGAAGGCGGTTCCGGATGTATTCTGGCCCAATAGTATTCTGTGTCTTCTTTTCCTTCTAATTTTTTGGACATTCTGTCCATTTCTGCACATTCTAGTAGCTTTCTAATAATTATGTCTTCTTCTGGTATTCTATCAGCTTTCCATTGCTGGGCATAGGTTATCCTAACAGCTGTCAATATATGGATGGCCAAATACCTAATTTCTTTTTTAATTTTTGTATTAAAGATGCCCAGTAAATATAGTTCTCGGGGTTTTTTTCAAATTCTTGCAATGTTATTTCTTTTAACCAATCTGCTATATTATTCCAATACTTCTTAGCCTCTGGGCAAGTTAGGTTTTTATCCACCAGAAATGATCAGTAAGCCAAAATAGCCTCATAGATAAACGCACATGAAAAGATTAAAGTTTCAAGAATAAATTAAGGAGAAAGAATACATGATTATTGTGTGTACTGTTGCAAAATAGGACTTTTTAAATAAGGCTATCAAGAAATTTTCCCAGATTCTCTTGGCCTTCATAAGGATGATAGATAAACTTGAGGGTCATACATTTCTTTTGTCCCAATCTTCTCTGACAGATAAAATGCAGCTTTCAAAAAGAATCTAAGAACCTGCACTCTCTGTTCACAGTTTATCAAAATGATGGCTTGTCAGATAAAGTATGATCGAGTTAGGGATCTCTATCTGTAAGTGTTAAGGATATTCCAGATGAAGACAACAGGAAACTGCGTGGCTTTGCTCATGGAGTCACCAAGAGTTAAAACTGACTCAAGTATGTTCCCATTTTTTCTTCTTTTTTTGATGTATTTCACATCAAATGGATTTCAGATCTTCGGCAGGCAAGGAAGAGGGAAAGAGAATTTGTTAAATGATTCATAGCCAAACTCGCTGTCTCACAAATTGTCTTGCAAATTGTCAAATTAAATTGAGATAAAGCAACATGTATTTTAAAACAATCTCAATAACTCGTAACTAAGTATGTATGAGATCCAAGGAAATAATTGTGTATGTATTAAAACACTTGCGAGAGAGGATTTAGAATAAAGGTTATTACTGCTCCTCCCTGGGAAAATGCCTAACAATATTCATGATTTGCACAGGCAATTTCATTTTCTTAAAGGTAAGAATGTTTTGCATCACACAAAATATTGTTATCAGAGAGCGGAAAATATACAGTATGTAGAAATAATGAATTCCTCCTCCATAATTGAGAGGTTTGAAAATAAATATTTTTTCAAAAGCGTAGATGCATGAAACACACAAATAAATCTTTTTTGGCGTACTGAACGGCCTATATAATAAATGGTTCATTAAGCTTTAAGATACCTCTTAATAATGTTGTGACCAGTTGTGCTCTTTAAAAAATGTTTTCTGAGCTTCATCTTTAAAAATAATATAGAATAGAATAAAATTCTTTATTGGCCAAGTGTGATTGGACACACAAGGAATTTGTCTCTGGTGCATAAGCTCTCGGCAATATCAAAAGCAATAAGTGATAAATCATGATCATAGTCATCATAAAAATACATTTTTATGATGACTACATGGGGCTACCTTTGAAAAATGTTCGGAAACTTCAGATTGTGCAGAATGCAGCTGCGAGAGCAATCATGGGCTTCCCAAGGTATGCCCATGTTACACCAACACTCCGCAGTCTGCATTGGTTGCCGATCAGTTAGTTGGGGGGAAAGATTAGAAGCAACGTGAGAAAATATTATTTTACTGAAAGAGTAGGAGATCCTTGGAACAAACTTCCAGCAGATGTGGTTGGTAAATCCACAGTAACTGAATTTAAACATGCCTGGGATAAACATATATCCATCCTAAGATAAAATATAGAAAATAGTATAAGGGCAGACTAGATGGACCATGAGGCCTTTTTCTGATGTCTGTCTTCTATGTTTCTATGAATGTATGGCATCCTTTTATACCTTCAGAAGCATCACCTAGTACAGTACTCAATTCTGTCCCCTTGGCCCATGCCTTCCTTGTAGCCCTGCATTGTCTGTCCAGCAAGGAACAGGGGCACTGGGTGTTTAGCAACAGTGGGGCTGGGTGCTTACCAACAGAGGTATTTGCCGGATGTAAGCCGTGACATACCCCATGCCAGGCACTGAGTTGTACACAAAAACGAGATAACAGGAGTTAGATCAAATGGTAGAAGCAAATGGCTGAGGCAATTCTACTTCTTACAGGAGCAAAGCACTTCTTGCAGAAGCGAAATAGCAAGTTATTGTTATGTCCCAGTAATTCTACCTACTCTACTATTATTACGTCCCTTCAACCCTAACTGCAAAATTGTAAAGCAAGACTATTAATCCAACTTGGGAATTCAGTTTAGCAGTGCAGCAAACTTTAGATACAAGCCCCCTTCTCTCAAGTGCCAATAGAGTTGTCTTAAATTATACAAAATATAGAAGCAATAACATGAATAAGGATTACTATCCCGCTAGCAAATGTCATTACTATTAATGAATTAGCAAATGCCAGAGACTAGGTATGCTATTTCCTACAAAAATGCTAAATTTTCATTATACAAATAGCTTGCACACCTCTGACAACCTTCTCAGTAGCTCGTATAGACACAACCTCTCTGGGGAAAAAGCCACAAGGAAAGAGCTTATTAAATTTTGTAAATCATCAGGCGTGCCTCGAAATGTATAGCTCAGTAGGTAATTTAGTTGTTGGCTTTGAAACTCTGCTATTAGGTCCATTAAACCGAGTCCAAAGTTTAACTTGCTTTGTAAATTATATGGAGAAGAAACAGAAATGGGCCTGTCATTAGGGGACAGGGAGTTCTATTCCTGCCGTCGGCACAAAAGCTAGCTGGGTGACATTGAGCCAGTCTCCCTGTCTCAAGCCAACTCACCTCACGGAGCTGTTGTGGAGGAAATAGGAGGAGGAAGGAACATCAGATGTATTTGTGGCTTTGATTTGTTTATATAGATAATAAAGGAGGAATAGAATAGAATAGAATGGAACAGAATATAATTATTAAATAGAATAAAATAGAATAGAATGGAATGGGATGCAATGGAATGGAACAGAATGGAACGAAACAGAACAGAATAGAATTATTAAATAGAATAGAATAGAATAGAATAGAATGGAATTGGATGCGATGGAATAGAATGGAATGGAATGGAACAGAATAGAATTATTAAATAGAATAGGGAAAGATCAAAAGCAACATGAGAAAATATTATTTTACTGAAAGAGTAGTAGATCCTTGGAACAAACTTCCAGCAGATGTGGTTGGTCAATCCACAGTAACTGAATTTAAACATGCCTGGGATAAACATCTATCCATCCTAAGATAAAATACAGAAAATAGTATAAGAGCAGACTAGATGGACCATGAGGTCTTTTTCTGCCGTCAGACTTCTATGTTTCTATGTTTCTAGAATAGAATAGAATAGAATAGAATAGAATGGGATGGGATGGGAAGGGCAAAACAGAACAGAACAGAATAGATGTTAGGAGAAACCCTCCCATTCTACCACCTCTTACAATACTAGACAACACAGAATCAACAGTAGAGACCTTCAAATTTCTAGGTTCTATCATATCTCAAGACCTATGTACGCTGAGAGTATCTGTACCAAGACAAAGTCCTTGTGTGTCCAATCACACTTGGCCAATAAAATTCTATTCTATTCTATTCTATTCTATTCTAACATGAATATTCTATTCAACTTATCTATAGTTGTAACTTCAGTTTTTCAATAACTACTAAGCTACCCACATCCAATCCAGCATACAGAGTAGTTCAAAGCTCCATTGATAAATTCTTCCATTTCTGGGAAGGAAAGCCTTTCCCTATTCAACACATCTTCTTCTCAACACAACTGTTCAGTCCTGACAAGTGAAAAAAGACTCGGGCAAGTAGAGCTAGACAGATGATAAAACCTGTAGAAACAAAACAGATGCTGCGAAGGTCTTCTTCACACGTGAGGGGGGGGGGGGTTGGATTTTTTTTTTATATCACACAAGATTAAACTGTAAGAATACAGATTTCTTTTATCACATTACAGTTGTTAATTAACTTATCAATGCCAGGATGTTTATCCACACTACTTGGTGAACATTTTCTGTAATTATTTGCATACTTCTAAACATTTGTGTAATTATCAGCTTGTATAATCTTCCATTCTAGCTTGTCTATTTGAGCTTTTTTGTCAAGCTGTGACTTAGGGACATATTTATACTCTTTAAGTAAAGTCTTCCACTCCTGTAATTGTAAAATATGAAGACGTTTTAATGAAGATGTTTTGCTTGTCATCCAAGAAGCTTCTTCTGTTTGTCTTCAAGGAAAAGCAAAGAAAGTCCAGTTGCCTTTTGAAAAAGCACCTTTGATATATCTATGACCTGGATGACTGAGGATCTACATAAACGTGGTTCTCAGAGGGGTACGCATGGAATGGCTAAAACTTTCCAAGGAGCTGCTGGTACAGTCCTACAGAAGAATCACTGAGTCTGTCATCTGCACTTCTATAACTGTCTGGTTTGGTTCTGCAACCCAACAAGACCGACCAACACAGACTTCAGAGGAGAATTATAACTGCAGAAAAAACAATTGCTGCCAACCTGCCTTCCATTGAGGACCTGTATACTGCACGAGTCAAAAAGACGGCGGTGAAAATATTTACTGACCTCTCGCATCCTGGACACAAACTGTTTCAACTCCTACCCTCAAAACTTTGCTATAGAACACTGCACACCAAGATAACTAGACACAAGAACAGTTTTTTCCCAAAATGCCATCACTCTGCTAAACAAATAATTCCCTCAACACTGTCAAATTATTTATTACTACTAGTCTTATTCTTAGCATACTCTGAGTAGAAATCTGAACCCATTGAAACATAGAAAACTGACGGCAGAAAAAGACCTCATGATCCATCTAGTCTGCCCTTATACTATTTTCTATATTTTATCTTAGGATGGATCTATGTTTATCCCAGGCATGTTTAAATTCAGTTACTGTGGATTTATCAACCACGTCTGCTGGAAGTTTGTTCCAAGGATCTACTACTCTTTCAGTAAAATAATATTTTCTCATGTTGCTTTTGACCTTTCCCCCAACTAACTTCAGATTGTGTCCCCTTGTTCTTGTGTTCACTTTCCTATTAAAAACACTTCCCTCCTGGACCTTATTTAACCCTTTAACATATTTAAATGTTTCGATCATGTCCCCCCTTTCCCTTCTGTCCTCCAGACTATACAGATTGAGTTCATGAAGTCTTTCCTGATACGTTTTATGCTTAAGACCTTCCACCATTGTTGTAGCCCGTCTTTGAATCCGTTCAATTTGATCCATATCTTTTTGTAGGTGAGCTCTCCAGAACTGAACACAGTATTACTCCAAATGTGGTCTCACCAGCGCTCTATACAGCGGGATCACAATCTCCCTCTTCCTGCTTGTTATACCTCTAGCTATGCAGCCAAGCATCCTACTTGCTTTCCCTACCGCCTGATTCTAAAAGAATGTATAAATATGTGATAATGCAGCCGTTTTACATTTCCTTAGGAAATTCCTTTTTTAGAACATGTGTAATACCAACCGAGTTAAAGGTTAATATGATTAGGAACCAGTCTGGGCTGAAGACTCAAACCTAAATAAGATTAGTTACGAGAACTGGCACCAACATGCTAGAATTGAGGGGAATAAACTCCAAGGCTTGCTCCCAGACACTGAAAATAGGTGTTTGACATCCTCAGCAAACAACATCCCCTTGTACATTTGACAGATAATCACATCATTATGCTAAATTATAATACATGGGGAAGTAGAACACCTAAACGATGAAAATTTGACTCCATGCTGAAAAGCGTAAATCATTTTATGCCAATTGTCAGCAGGAGGACTATAAATTCAGATTGCTTCCATCTGAGCAGCTGGAACCAGTTGCCTACTTTGAATCATCCCCATGGAGGATTAGCAGGTTTGGTACCATTATAACGACGACTCTATAATCTCAAAGTCATAAAACCCAGTGAAACACAAAAGAAGGTGTAAAATAAAGCTTCCTTTATTAACCGAAAGGAGAAAGCCAAACAAGTGCACCTACCTTGAAGGTCATGATATTGATTTGTTCGGTAATGACAGTGAACTTGTTTACCTGTGCAGGACATTGTTCCGCTCTTTCCTTAAAAAGCAAATATCCTGGGCTGCTATAGGAAGTCATTGTGTCACCGGCGTGGTATAAGGCAGGGGTCTCCAACCTTGGCATCTTTAAGACTTGTGGACTTCAACTCCCAGAATTCCCTCAGCCAGCTTTGCTGAGATGTTGTGTTGAGCTTTGCTGGCTGAGGAATTCTGGGAGTTTAAGTCCACAAGTCTTAAAGTTGCCAAGGTTTATTTTAGTTTGTTTGTTTGTTTGTTTGTTTATTTATTTTGTCCAATACATAATACACATTGAAGAGAATAGATATGTAAATAATATAAATAAAGAAAAGAATAAAAGAAAAGATATAAAAGTATAGGTGAACATATTTGAAAGGAAGAAAAGATAAATGAGATAAGGAAAGACAATTGGACAGGGGACGGAAGGCACACTGGTGCACTTATGCACGCTCCTTACTGACCTCTAAGGAACCTGGAAAGGTCAATCGTGGATAGTCTAAGGGAAAAATGTTGGGGGTTAGGGATTGACACTACTGAGTCAGGTAATGAGTTCCACGCTTCGACAACTCGGTTGCTGAAGTCATATTTTTTACAGTCAAGTTTGGAGCGGTTAATATTAAGTTTGAATCTGTTCCGTGCTCTTGTGTTGTTGCGATTGAAGCTGAAGTAGTCATTGACAGGTAGAACGTTGCAGCATATGATCTTGTGGGCAATACTTAGTTTGTGTTTTAGGCGACGTAGTTCTAAGCTTTCTAGACCTAGGATTGATAGTCTGCTTTCATAGGGTATTCTGTTTCGAGTGGAGGAGTGAAGGGCTCTTCTGGTGAAGTATCTTTGGACATTTTCAAGGGTGTTGATGTCTGAGATGTGGTTGGATGCTGGAGACCCCTGGTATAACGAATCAACAGGAAGGTTTGGGCTGTGAGAAATGTGAGATGCAGCCACAAAGCTTGAAACTCTGTACTATTAACATTCCCATTTGTACACAAGGTTCAAATCCATTAGTAAAATCATAGAATCATAGAGTTGGAAGCGACCTCCAGGGTCATCGGGTCCAACCCCCTGCTCAATGCAGGATTCACTAAACCATCCCAGAAAGATGACTGTCCAGTCTTTGTTTGAAGACCTCCAGTGAAGGCGAGCCCACCACCTCCTGTGGCAAACTGTTCCACTGGTTTATCACCCTTACTGTTTGAAAGTTTTTTTCTGATATCTAATCTAAATCTACCCCCTTGCAGCTTCATTCCATTGTTTCTAGTCCTTCCATGTGCTAATGAGAACAATGCTGACCTCTCAGATATTTGTAGATAGCTATCAAGTCTCCTCTCAGTCTTCTCCTTTGCAGACTAAACATCCCTAGATCCTTCAACCGCTCCTCATAGGGCGTGGTTTCCAGACCACTCACCATCCTTGTAACTCTCCTTTGAACTTGCTCTAGTTTATCAATGTCCTTTTCAAATTGGGGCAACCCAGAACTGAACACAGTAGTAATAGCAATACAGGTATAAGTAGCAAGTGGAAGCACAACATGGGGAGGTTTTATACGATGGATGGATAGGTGGAGACATGTCAACACTGGTGGGTTGTATGCTCACTTCCCAATGAATTTAACTTCCTTAGTGTTGCATAACCATGTTAATTTATTTTATTTATTTGTTTGCTTGTTTGTTATGTCAAGTACATATTGGTGGTATACAAAGATATAATAATATTGCATACATGATACTAGTAGAATGCAGAATGCAGCTGCGAGAGCAATCATGGGCTTCCCTAAATATGCCCATGTTACACCAACACTCCGCAGTCTGCATTGGTTGCTGATCAGTTTCCGGTCACAATTCAAAGTGTTGGTTTTGACATATAAAGCCCTTCATGGCACCGGGCCAGATTATCTCAGGGACCGCCTTCTGCCGCACGAATCCCAGCAACCAGTTAGGTCCCACAGAGTGGGCCTTCTCCAGGTCCCGTCGACTAAACAATGTCGCTTGGTGGGGCCCAGGGGAAGAGCCTTCTCTGTGGCAGCCCCGGCCCTCTGGAACCAACTCCCCCCCAGAGATTAGAATAGCCCCCACCCTCCTTGCCTTTCGTAAGCTCCTCAAAACCCACCTCTGCCGTCAGGCATGGGGGAACTAAGATAATCTTTCCCCTTAGGCTTCTACAATTTATGCATGGTATGTTTGTATGTATGATTGGTTTTATAACAAGGGTTTTTAGTTGTTTTTAGTATTGGATTTTTACATTCTGTTTTTGTCACTGTTGTTAGCCACCCCGAGTCCACGGAGAGGGGCGGCATACAAATCCAATAAATAAATAGTAAAAAAGAAACATTAGGACAGGGGATGGAAGGCACGCTGGTGCACTTACGCACGCCCCTTACTGACCTCTTAGGAATCAGGAGAGGTCAACTGTGGAGAGTCTAAAGGTAAAGTTTTGGGGGTTAGGTGATGATACTACAGAGTCTGGTAGTGAGTTCCGTGCATCAACTACTCGGTTACTACGGTCGTATTAAATGAAGGCTATTATCTTGATGAACAATCATGAAACTGCATCTTCCTTTGACCATGTCATGGGGACGGGATTCATTGGAGAAATAAATTGTTTGAGTAAAAGGAAACAACCTATCAAAGATCAAGGTGTCTGGACGCTATCAAGCTGACAGCAATCAATAAACTAGATAATGCAAGATTGGAAGATGTGGAGAGAGTTGGTCCATAAAATCACCAAGAGTCAGACTCGACTGAATGGATATCATCATCATCATTTTGATAGACATTATGTCATTACAAGTAGAAGAATTACCTTACTGTTCTGTCGGGCTCTCTGGTAGACTCCTCCCAAAAATTCACAGGTACAAATTTCAGACACACACACGTTTGAAAATTCAAAACAATGTTCTTTATAATGAAAATTCACTTAAACCAAGCCCTCTTTTGGTATAGCAAAGAGCACTCATCTCCAAACAAACTGGTAATTTGTACAAGTCCCTTATCAGTTCTGTGATCCTTAGCTTGCAGCTGTGAGGCAATTCACAGTCCTTCTTCTTTCACAAAGTGAAACACACTTTGCTCTGGTTTAGTTTCCAAGCGGGGAAAAATCAGCATACAAAAAGTCAAAGTCAGTAAAGCAGTCACGAAACACAAGGATCAGATAATCCTCCACAATGGCCAAACCCACAGGCTGCTATTTATAGCAGCCTCACTAATTACCACAGCCCCACCCAACCACAGGTGGCCTCATTTTCTTTGATAATAATCTCAGTTGTTGTTGCCTATGCATTGCTCTCCGCATGCGTGGCTGTATCATTAACTCTTGTTCTGAATCCAAGGAGGAGCTAGAGAATTGATCTCCTTCTGAGCTGTCTGCCCCACTCTCCTCCTCCCTGTCACTCATGTCTTCTTGGTCAGAGGAGCCTTCATCAGCAGATTCCACCGGGGGGCAAAACAGGCCTGCAGCATGTGGAGTCCTTGGGGCAGGAGATGGGCCAGAGCTAACCACAATACCTACTATGCACCAAGACAAATTCCTTGTGTGTCCAATCACACTTGGCCAATAAAAATTCTATTCTATTCTATTCTACTACCTGCCTATCTTTACAGAATGCTCAACCCTCAGGTTTATCCCTTTAATCTGTCTTCTATCCCACTATATTCTTCTATTTTTTATTTCCCTTTCACTTCTGCCTATTACAGCTAATCTTCTAATTTTATCCAAAGCCAATCTGTTTCTAGATTGGTACATACTTCCATAAAGATATTTTAAGGATTTATATTCAACATACTTAAACTACACCTAAAACTAAGTGTGAATTACTTGAATTGCTCTCAAAAGCTTTGTGGCTGAAATCTCACGATAGATATTTAGCATAATAGAAAAACTCATTTTATTCAATGCAATCTATTTTTCCCTATGTTTCTCTACTTTCTGATCTCAGTTTTGGGGAATAGGAAAACAGAACGCAGGTATTTTTTTTTTTTATTTTTTTTTTTCAATTCAATTTTTTTCAAATACGCAGGTATTTGTGTCTGTGTGTATATGTTGCTCTTTACACCTGTATGTTGAATTCTGTCAATATTTGTCTACGCTTTCTGTTTGTTGCCTTCTGTATTTTAAATAAGAAAATATTTTTTCCATGTCACTTTCATTAATATTCATTGAGATACAGTATTTCTCCCATCAAATTTGTTCATTAATCTGGATTATTTTTTAAAGACATTTCTGCATATAAATATATATTCTTGAATACACTTCCTTACAAAAAGAAATGCATTTTGATTTTTCTCCCTCAGCTCAATAAAATTAACACTACTAAAGGATGAATTCAAGTATGACCAGATACTGTAAGATTAAAGTCTTCCAACTTCTCCATCTTTCACATCTTACCTCTCTCTGATCTTGACCTCAGAATTTAAATTTATGGTCCCAGACTAAAGAAATACATGCAAAACTAAAATGCAACAAGGTGAAAGAAAGTTCAAACATTTGGTAATAAAAGCAATAACAGCACTGATTTATGCAAGCTGTAATTATTGATGACGTGGCCACCTTTTAAATTTCCTGATTTTTTTTTCCCTTAAGGCTGCAGCTTCTTGATCAGAAAGACAAAATTTCTGGCATCAATGTTAAATACCAATGGTACAAGGGGCAATGGATTTCTGACTTAATTTCTGTATCTGAACATACAGTGATACCTCATCTTACAAACACCTCGTCATACAAAAGTTTTGAGATACAAACCCGGGGTTTAAGATTTTTTTGCCTCTTCTTACTGTTGTGATTCCGTCTGAGGCTCCTCAGGGAACGGCTGAACCTCTGCCGGCTCCCTGCTCAGAGTGGGAGGATGAGGAACAGGAGGAGGAGGAGGAGGCCCAGGCAGAAGGGGAGGAGGAATATCAGGCCGAGGGAGAGGGAGAACAGCCAGAATCCCCCGGGGTGGAGCTCTCCCCAGCAAGCAGCCTGGAGTCCTTAGATGAAAATGCTCAAGCCATCATCGATCACAGGCAGAGAAGAGCAGCACAACGAAGGGGACAATTAGCCAGGTACTTCCAGTCCTAAATAGGTAACAGCTGGGTTTGGGTGTGGTTCTCCCCAGAAAGGCTGAAAAGGCAGACCCACCCTTCCTGTATTGTGGAGTATTATCTTTGGGAGTCCTGGGACCTGGCTGTGATCTTTGGCGTCTCTGATTCTGGCTTGTGGCCTTGAAGGCTGAAACCTTGGGGGAAAAGGTGTGGGGGCTTATTCTCTACAGTGGTGTGTGTGCCAGCAAGAAGTCTGCTGTATTGTCTGGCCGTCAGGACTTTTCTGTGAAGCCTCATAGCCTGCCTGTTGGGAAGAACAGGTTTTTCTCTGTGTTTATTTTTCAAACTATAAAGTGCTTTTGCTTTTACCAGCGTGTCTGGCTGCTTTTTCCAGTTGGTGTTGAAGTCTGGGGGCACCCAGACAGAACACTTACAAACTATTTTCACCTTAAAAAACCACTGCCACCTCTGGGATGCCCCACCACCGGACTTCCGTTGCCAGCGAAGCTCCCGTTTTTGCGCTGCTGGGATTTCCCTGAGGCTTCCCTCCATGGGAAACCCCACCTCCGGACTTCTGTGTTTTTGCGATGCTGCAGGGGAATCCCAGCATCGCAAAAACAAGTGCTTCGCTGACAATGGAAGTCCAGAGGTGGGGTTTCCCAGCGAGGGGAGCCTCAGTGAAATCGCAGCATCGCAAAAACACAGAGGTCCGGAGGTGGGGTTTCGAGGACTTTGGTGTTTTTGCGATGCTGCGATTTCACTGATGGGGAATCCCAGCAGCGCAAAAAAGGGTGCTTTGGCTGGTAAAAGGGGTGAATTTTGGGCTTGCACGCATTAATCGCTTTTCCATTGATTTCTGTGGGAAACATTGTTTCGTCTTACAAACTTTTCACCTTAAGAACCTCGTCCCGGTACCAATTGAGTTTGTAAGACAAGGTATCACTGTACTCAAATACATTCACCATATGGGAGACTAATATTTCCATTTGTTGTCATAAAGGATTATAAACCAATTCAGAGAAAGATGAAAATCCTCCTGTGAGAAACATATAAGATGTTATAAATACCTGTGAAACTTGAAAAATTAGAATATCATGCAAAAGTATATCATTTCTTTCAGTAATGCAACTTAAAAGGTGAAACTAATATATGAGAGAGACTCATTATATGCAAAGCAAGATAGTTCAAGCTGTGATTTGTCATAATTGTGATGATTATGGGGGACAGCTAGTGAAAACCCCAAATCTCAGAAAATTAGACTATTCTGAAAAGGTGCAATATTCCAAACTCAAAGTGTCCCACTCTGCTTCTCCTCAATTCTGTTGTCCCTTGGGATTGCGATGTTGATTATCCACACTTTCTTTTTCTCCACAATCAGGATGTCTGGTGTGTTTATTTATTTATTTATTTATTATTTAGATTTGTATGCCGCCCCTCTCCGCAGACTCGGGGCGGCTCACAGCAAGATATGCTTCAGAATTCAGTAAGTCTGAAGTCCCACAGTAGTTTTGCTTGCTCATTTTCGACCACTTTTTCGGGCTTATGATCCCACCAGTTCTTTGCCACTGGTAAATGGTAGTTCCGGCACAAGTTCCAGTGGATCATCTGTGCCACAGCATCATGTCTATGCTTGTAGTCAGTCTGTGCGATCTTTTTGCAGCAGCTGAGTAAGTGATTGATTATTTCATCTGTTTCTTTTTTTATATTATTATTATTATTATTATTATTATTATTATTATTATTATTATTATTATTATTATTATTTAGATTTGTATGCCGCCCCTCTCCTGAGACTCGGAGCGGCTTACAACAACATCCTTATGTCCAGGATGCGAGGCATCCGTAAATATTTTCATGGCCCTCTTTTTGACTCTGTCCTCAATGGAAGGCAGGTTGGCAGCAATTGTTTTTTTTCTTTAAGACTCCCAAAGAGACATGGCTAAGCTCTAACCAAGTAAAGGCATTGAGATGAGCAAAAAAACACAAAGTATAGCTTTTAAAAAATTAGACTGAACAGCTTCCAAAGTGGAAGTTGACACTTCACTTTATATACTTTAATTTCTGAAGGGAATGTAATGATTGCCTTGATAGCTCACCTATTTAAGGATCATGTTCAAGATGTTTTGGGCACTTATAGAGAGTTCATTCAACTGATTAGTCCAAACAGGTGAAAAGATGGAAGAGAATACTCAGGTACTTAATCTATCCAATTGAGCTTTTATTAATTTTCTATCTTAGACTTAAGTGCTTACTGTAAAGTAGTGAAACCTTAGTTTTTGAATAGTCAGTGTAAGAGTTCCCATAGAATTGTAGATTATAAATGAAAGTAGGTTTCTGCAAAGGCCCATTTGAGTTATGGATGGGATAACCACATCATCTGTGGAGTGGAGATAGATTGATGGACAAGTGTTGAAACTGGCTTTCTGAGGGCACAGCAATGTCATTAACAGAGAAATTAAATAATAAAAGGGCAATAGTACAACCCTGTTTACCACCTTTAAAAATAGGGAAAACTGTTTCAGTACAAATACCTCTGCTTTCTATGGAACTGTTTTGAGATAGCAAATTTACCTGCTTGAGAACATGGTGGTTGGTGGCTAGCTGCCTCATGAAGAATAAAGTCGAAGGCCACATTTACAGGTGAAACTCGAAAAAATTAGAATATCGTGCAAAAGTTCATTTATTTCAGTAACACAACTTAAAAGGTGAAATGTAATATATGAGAGAGACTCATTACATGCAAGGCAAGATAGTTCAAGCCGTGATTTGTCATAATTGTGATGATTATGAGGTACAACTCATGAAAACCCCAAACCCACCATCTCAGAAAATTAGAATATTAGATTTAGATTTAATTGGATTTGTATGCCGCCCCTCTCTGAGGATTCGGGGCATCTCACAGCATGCACAGAAAAACAAGAAACAATAATAACAATCCAATTAATACATTAAAAAAGGATATTTAAAATTCTAATTAAAAAAACCCTATCAATATCATTCATTCAACAATCAAACTAAAGCATTCATTGGTCAGGGGTCAAGATCTAAGGAACCCCAGGCCTGGTGGCAAAGATGAGTTTTAAACTCTTTCGGAAGGCAAGGAGGATGCGGGCAGTATGAATCTCAGGGGGGAGATGATTCCAGAGAGCCAGGGCCTCCACGGAGAAGGCTCTTCCCTAGGTCCCGCCAACCAACGTTGCTTGGTCGACGGGACCCTAAGGAGATCAACTCTGTAGACCCTCACCAGTCGCTGGGATTCGTGTGGCAGAAGGCGGTCTCAGAGATAGTCTGGTCCTATGCCATGTAGGGATCACATTACATGTGACTGGGAGTCACTGCTCACAGTCACTCATGCCCTCATCACCTCGAGGCTCGACTACTGTAACGTTCTCTACATGGGGCTACCTTTGAAAAGTGTTCGGAAACTTCAGATCGTGCAGAATGCAGCTGCGAGAGCAATCATGGGCTTTCCCAAAAATGCCCATGTCACACCAACACTCCACAGTCTGCATTGGTTGCCGATCAGTTTCCGGTCACAATTCAAAGTGTTGGTCATCACCTATAAAGCCCTTCATGGCACCGGACCAGATTATCTCCGGGACCGCCTTCTGTTGCACGAATCCCAGCGACCAGGCATGAGGGAACTGAGATATGCTTTCCCCCTAGGCCTTTACAATTTTATGCATGGTATATCTGTAGGTATGTTTGGTTTTTATAATAATGGGTTTTTAACTGTTTTTAGTATTGGATTATTATTATATGCTGTTTTATTACTGTTGTTAGCCGCCCCGAGTCTGCGGAGAGGGGCGGCATACAAATCCAATAAATAAATAACTAAGAAGGGCTGTGAAGTTTCTTCACAGCTGCTAGCTAAGTACTTAATGACTGCTTAAGGTTAATTGTACAGACTACCCGGTTGTTTGGGGTTGTTTTGGGACGAGTGCTCTTTGCAATACAAAAAGAGTGCTTAGTTTATTTTGAATTTTGGGATAAAGAACATTGTTTTGAATTTTCAAACGCGTGTGTCTGAAATTTGTACCCTTGAATTTTCGGGAGGCTCCTATCAGAGAGCCCGGCAGAGCATATACCATGTTAGTTTTATTGTTGTGAGCCCTGAGTCTTTCGGAATTGGACGGCATACAAATCAAAGCAATATCAATCATCAATCAATCAAGTGTTAATAACATGTGGAAGAAAAAGCAATGGAATAAAATTAGCTACTGTTCTGTCGGGCTCTCTGGTAGAATCCTCCCAAAAATGCACAGATACAATTTCAGATACACACGTGTGAAAATTCAAAACAATGTTCTTTATAATGAAAATTCACTTAAACTAAGCCCTCTTTTTGCATAGCAAAGAGCACTCGTCTCCAAACTAACTGGTAATTTATACAAGTCCCTTATCAGTTCTGTGATACTTAGCTTGCAGCTGTGAGGCAATTCACAGTCCTTCTTTCACAAAGTGAAACACACTTTGCTCTCGATTAGTTTCAAAGCGGGGAAAAATCAGCACACAAAAAGTCCAAGTCAGTAAAGCAGTCACGAAACACAATGGCTAAACCCATGGGCTGCTATTTATAGCAGCCTCACTAATTACCACAGCCCCACCCAACCACAGGTGGCCTCATTTTCTTTGATAATAATCTCTCAGTTGTTGCTGCCTATGCATCATTAAGTCTTGTTCTGAATCCAAGGAGGAGCTAGATAATTGATCTCCTTCTGAGCTGTCTGCCACACTCTCCTCCTCCCTGTCACTCATGTCTTCTTGGTCAGAGGAGCCTTCATCAGCAGATTCCACCAGGGGCAAAACAGGCCTGCAGCATGTGGATGTCTCCTCCACATCCACAGTCCTTGGGGCAGGAGCTGGGCCAGAGCTAACCACAACAGCTACAATACCCAAACTGATCTCATTTAGTTCAGAAATAAATGAATATTACCGCTAGTTCTCATTTTTCAGATACACACCCACCCATCTCCCAGCAAACCGAAACTTTTCTTCTTACAAAAACGGTAGCAAAAGGGTAAGGAAGACATTTAAACTGTAAGTGACAACTGCTTCAAGGAAGAGGATTGCAATTCAGCCAAGTTGAAAAGCCAAAGAACATTACATTGAGAAGTCTTACCAAGGAGTGTGGCCTGCAAAACAGGTAAGAAAATTATTTTGCTCTTTTTTGACACTTGATTAGGCCTCGGATGGATTACGACTCTCTGTCGGAGACAAAACACATTTGAAAGGACAAATTGGAATGAGTTCAGAGGACAACAAGGAAAACTGCGAGGAAAAGGTTTGAGGAAATAAGATCTGTGAGAAAGGGTTAGTCATTTTAACAGACTCTGCCATGGCCGCCTGCAAATTCACAGCATGTTACTTGAAGGAAAAAGATAAGACCCCAAAAAAACATAGAAACATAGAAGACTGACGGCAGAAAAAGACCTCATGATCTATCTAGTCTGCCCTTATATTATTTTCTGTATTTTATCTTAGGAGGGATATATGTTTATCCCAGGCATGTTTAAATTCAGTTACTGTGGATTTATCTACCACGTATGCTGGAAGTTTGTTCCAAGGATCTACTACTCTTTCAGTAAAATAATATTTTCTCATGTTGCTTTTGATCTTTCCCCCAACTAACTTCAGATTGTGTCCCCTTGTTCTTGTGTTCACTTTCCTATTAAAAACACTTCCCTCCTGGACCTTATTTAACCCTTTAACATATTTAAATGTTTCGATCATGTCCCCCCTTTCCCTTCTGTCCTCCAGACTATACAGATTGAGTTCATGAAGTCTTTCCTGATACGTTTTATGCTTAAGGCCTTCCACCATTCTTGTAGCCCGTCTTTGGACCCGTTCAATTTTGTCAATATCATTTCGTAGGTGAGGTCTCCAGAACTGAACACAGTATTCCAAATGTAAGGGGATACAAATCCAATAAAATCAAATCAATCAAATCAAATCAAATAAGCAGAATTCTGACAGAGTTCCTAGCCAACTGTCTATTTACATATACTGTATGTGTTGAATTTTATAGAACTAACATTTAATTAAGCAGTACATTATATTTCAATTTTTTGGGAAAAAGCCATGGCAATGTAACCTTACTCTTCCTGCCTTCCGTAAACTCCTTAAAACCCACCTTTGCCGTCAGGCATGGGGGAACTGAAACATCTCCCCCTGGGCACGTTTAATTTATGCATGGTATGTCTGTGTGTGTGACTGTTAGCATATGGGGTTTTTTAAATATTTAAATATTTTAAATTTGCCTGATTGCTTATGATTTGTTTTTACATGTTGTGAGCCGCCCCGAGTCTTCGGAGAGGGGCGGCATACAAATCTAAGTAATAAAATAAATAAATAAAATAAAACCTTAGCGCTGAAAAGAAAATCCTTAGGTGTAGAACTACTAATAAAGTAATTCTCAGCACATTTTAATTTCCTTGCACTCTCACACACACAAAGGAAAGAAAAATAGCTAACTAGAAACTCCCTGTTGTATTTCTGTAACCGACACTCCAAATGAAGAAGGCAGAGGGAAAAAAAATCTCTTTATTTTTGGAGCATCTTGACACCGTCTACTTCAACTTCGAGAACTATGAGATGAGTAAGTGCTGAAGCTAAAAGCTGTGCGGTTTTGTGGTTAGGACAAAAAAAAAAGACACTGAGAGATAGGATACCTTAGTTCCCCCTCGCTCTGACCTTTGTTCAGCATAGCTGAGAAATCATTTTGACATTTTCCAGCTATAAAATGGAAGAGCAATTTCCCCCTAATTTTAACTGCACACATTGATTAGGATTCTGTTGTGAAGAAAACTATTCATATCAACCTAACAATAATACATAAAACATAAAAAATAATAGGTCACAAAAGAAACCAGCAGGGCTGCATAAAGAACTCGCTGACAAATTGAAAGACAAAAAGGACAGGTATAAAAAGGGGAAAGGAAGGGAAATAACTAAGGCAGAATAGCAGCAAATAGCCCGAGCTTGTAAACATGAAATGAGGAAAGCTAAGGCTCAGAATGAACAAAGGCTTTTAGAAGAGCTGTGTGTGTGTGTGTGTGTGTGTGTGTACATACACATACAGTTTATATAGTAGATAATGTATATTTTTGTGTGCCTGAAATATGTATGGCATATACAGTGTTCCCTCGATTTTTGCGGGGGATGCGTTCCGAGACCGCCCGCGAAAGTCGAATTTCCGCGAAGTAGAGATGCGGAAGTAAATACAGTATTTTTGGCTATGAACAGTATCCCAAGCCTTCCCTTAACACTTTAAACCCCTAAATTGCAATTTCCCATTCCCTTAGCAACCATTTAAATTATTACTCACCATGTTTATTTATTAAAGTTTATTTTAAAAAATCTATTAAAGGCGGACAAAAGTTTGGCGATGACATATGACGTCATCGGGCGGGAAAAACCGTGGTATAGGTAAAAAACCCGTGAAGTATTTTTTTAATTAATATTTTTGAAAAACTGTGGTATAGATTTTTCGCGAAGTTTGAACCCGCGAAAATTGAGGGAACACTGTATACATAGAATTAAATAGTATATTTTGGATGTTCAGTAATAGTAATTAGATTGGGAAATTGTATCTCTTTGAGGCAAGGAGAGACAAGGCACCCTAACCCAAACCCTTGATGAGAATGACATCAAATTGGCCACCTTTAAGACAGTCACATGACCTTTAAGCCACCCCCGGTCATATGATCGTCAAGCGACACCCATCTGGTCACATGGCCGGCAAGCCACACCCACAAAATAAGCCACGCCCACAGTGTGGTAGCAAACATTTTTGAGGTGAGGAGAGGCCAGGTGCCCTACCCTAATCCAAACCCTTGACGTGAGTGACATCAAGTTGGCCACCTTTAAGACAGTCACGTTACCTTTAAGCCACCCCCGGTCACATGATCATCAAGCCACTCCCACCTGGTCACATGGCTGGCAAGCCACTCCCAAAAAATAACCCACGCCCACAGTGTGGTAGTAAATTTTTTTGCAGCCCTTCACTCATTGCAATGTGTAATGTTATGGATGTAACTCCACTTAGTAATGTAAGTCAGTTAGTTAGTTAATTAGTTAATCAGATCTTATTAGCATAATTTTATTTTACATAAAATTATTTTACATAATCAGATTTTATTAGCATAATTTTATTTTATATAATATACATAATATACATGAACTAAACCTGGTCCGGATCCAGGTAGAGGTTGCTACCTACCACTGCTACCGGTTCGATGCGTGCGTAGCACATGAAATTTTGTTTCTGTGCATGCCCAGGAAGCAAAATCTTGCGGGAGAATGCATGCGTAAGAGACACTTCAGCAAATTTTTGCTTCTGCGCATGCCGCCAAAATTTCTCTCACACATGGCTCCTCTCACAAAATTTTTCTTCCTGCACATGCACAGAAGCCAAATCTCGCTGGGGCGCACATGTGCACATGCCAGTGATGTAGAGCTGCACATGCAGCTCCATTTTTGCTACTGGTACGTAGTGTGACCCGTATTGGCTAGCAACCCAATACTATCCAGATCCTTTGCCAAACAAGTACAGTGGTACCTCGTTTTACGAACGCCTCTTCTAACAAACTTTTCGAGATACGAACCCGGTGTTTAAGATTTTTTTGCCTCTTCTTCCGAACTATTTTCACCTTACGAATGCAAGCCACTGCTGCTTTTTTTTTCTTTTTTGAAGAAAGAAAAGGGAGGTGCGGCTTGAAGACGGAAAGAGTTTGCATTAACAAAGCTAGGAGAACGGAGTGTTTGCAGAGGCACTGAAAGGGTGTATTTTGAAGAAAGAAAAGGGAGGGGCGCCCCCCTTGCCTTTCTTCCTTTCCACTCACCCTTTAGCCTAGCCTTGCTTCTTCCACCCGCCCCCTTTTCCTGCTCCTCCCTGCCCTCTGTTCACCTCCCTTCGGAGGTTTGGGATTTTCCTGAAGGATTTGCACGCATTATTTGCTTTTCCATTGATTCCTATGGGAAACATTGTTTCATCTTACGAACTTTTCACCTAATGAACCTTGTCCTGGAAACAATTAAGTTCGTAAGACTAGGTATCACTGTACAGGAGTACAATGGTCCCTTGACTTTCGCGTGTCCGACTTTCGCGGAAGGGTTATACCACAGGTTTTCAAAAAATATTAATGGAAAAAATACTCCGTGGTTTTTTTGAACACCACAGGGTTTTTCCCGCAGCCGCCCGATGTATATATTTTATGAATATTGCATACAAAATCACAAATGTTGCACTAAAAATCACAAAAGTTATACAAAAATATTACAAATATTAATTCTAACACTAAAATATGTAAAAGATCACATATCTGTACAGTATTGGGGGGGGGAAGCTGAATACGTCATCGCCAAACTTTTGTCTGCCATTACTTGAGTGGAGTGATACATCCTTTGATGACATCTGGATGCTGATTGGCCGAAATAGCCATTTAACACATCAATTGGTTGGATACACACTAGGTTACAGTACCAAACAAGGAATCCTTCTCACATACTTTCGTCCCGCTAGTATGTATATGAAATTAAATACCGCGTCTCCACTTTGTGGAAATGTGACTTTTGTGGGCGGTCTTGGAATGTATCCCCCACAAAAGTCAAGAGAATGCTGTATATATACTGTCAAAATACCTAATATGAAATTAGGAATGGGTATTATGAAACTGTGAGTGAATGTATCATTGAAGGAAATGATGGATAACCAGATATAGAACAGAACGTTGACTACTTTGCAAAGATTAAACAGTAAATCAAAGGAATGCACCTTTTTTCCAAACTGTTGAAACTTCAGTAGGATATCCAGATTTGCACTGTAGAAAGCAGGGGGTGGGGAACTTCATTTAACTGAATTGTATAATTTGCTTCTACACTTTATGAGTGAGAATGGAACGCCATCTAAATCAGCCTACAGTTGATTGATGGTATCAAAGACAAAATACTATAGCTTATAATTACTGTTCCCTGAAGCAACTGAATGACACTGGGTATTTTTACTATTGAACACCTGATACATACTCACAAAGTCAAAGCCTTTTTTTAAAAAAAAAAAAGTTAGATACCTCGTAAATGTCAATCATTAAGTAATTCATGAATTTTATTTATTTGTATCCCACCTTTGTTATTTTTATAAATAACTCCTCCACTCAAAACAGAATATCCTACGAAAATAGACTAACAATCCTGGGCCTAGAAAGCCTAGAACTACGGCGCATAAAACACGATTTGAGTATTGCCCACAAGATCATATGCTGCAACGTCCTACCAGTCAGTGACTACTTCAGCTTCAACCGCAACAACACAAGAGCACGCAACAGATTCAAACTTAATACGAACCGCGCCAAACTTGACTGTAAAAAATATGATTTCAACAATCGAGTTATCGAAGCGTGGAACTCATCTGAAGCAGGGGGATGAAAGAGCCATATGTGGCTCCGGAGCTGCAGGTTGCCAACACCTGTGCTAGGGAAAACAGATCATCCTAAAATTACCTCACACTCTGGGAATTTACCTTATTTGAATAAAGTAAGGTCAATTTTATGGGCTGAAGTAATTTTAGTTAATTTTTACCTTTGGTTACTTGAAATAGCTAGTCCTTTACTCCTTTTAAGGGAACAATTGGCTAAAATTACCTCAAGTCTCAGGAGTTGACCTTATTTCCAGAAAGGAAGTCAGCTTCTGAATCTGAGGCAATTTAAAATCAATTTTCTTTCACTTTTGGTTACCTGTGGTGATTTAGTCCTTTTACGGTGATATACCTCAGTTTACCTCGACCCCCCATAGATATTATATTTTACTCTTTTTAAGAAAGTAAGTCTTGACTAAGCAAAGTCAGCTCTTGGGTTTGTGGAAATTTAAAGCTATATTTATGTTTAACTTTTAGTTGTTTGTGTTGGTTCAATCCTTTTACCAGGACTGAATTTAAATTGGTCTGAGGAGATATATAGCTAATTTTAACTTTTAATTATCTGTTGGGTCCTCTTACCAAGACATGGCTCAGATTATGACAGGCCCCACAGGTATGTTATTTCTTTAAAAAAATGTGCCATTTGACTAAAACTACTTCAGGCCTCAAGAACTGACCTTAGAGCAAAGTCAGCTCTTGGGTTTGAGGCAATTTAAATATACCGTAATTTTGTTTAACTTTTAGTTCCCTGTGGTAGTTTAGTCCTTTTATCAAGACACAGTTCAGTTTATCTCAGACCCCATAGGTATGTTTTACTCTTTTTAGAAAGGTGACCCTTGACTAAAATTACTTCAGGCCTCAGGAGTTGGCCATATTCTTAGAGAGGAACATAGCTCCTGTGTTTGAGGCCATTTAAAGCTAATTTTAACTTGGTGGTAGTTCAGTCATTTTACCAGTTTACCTCAGTCCCCATAAGTATATTTTACTTTTTTTAGGAACCTTGGCTAAAATTACCTCAGACCCCATAGATACTTTATTCATAAAAAATAGACCCAACTAATATTATCTCAGGCCTCAGGAGTTGGCCTTATTCTCAGAAAGGGCAGCTTCCTGGCTCTGAGGTAATTTAAGCTAATTTTAACTTTTAGTTCCTTATGGTATTTTAGTCTTTTCACCATGATATGGCTTAGGTTATCTCAGGCCCCATTTTACTCTTTTTAGGAAGGCAAACTTTGGCTAAAATTATCTCAGACCTTAGGAGTTGGCCTTATTCCAGTCAGGAATACAGCTCATGGGTTTGAGGTAATTTAAATCTAATTTTAACTTTTAGTAATTTAGTCCTTTTACAAGAATACTTCTCAGATTAGGTCCCACGGGGATTTTATTCCTAAAAATGTGACCCTTGACTAAGCCTCAGGAGTTGGCCTTATTTCCAGAGAGGAGAGGCTACACCTGGCTGATGAAATGTAAAGCTGGTTTTATGTTTAACATTTAGTGCGTAAATGAGGTGCACAAGTCAAAGCCTTTTTTCAACTGTGGGGGACCGCATCCATGAATTTCCTGCCAGTTCCCCGATGCCATTTGCCGCGGATGCTACAAGCCAGGCCACATTGCAAAGGCCTGCTGCACGAATCCCAGCGACCAGTTAGGTCCCACAGAGTGGGTCTTCTCCGGGTCCTGTCAACTAAACAATGTCGCTTGGCGGGACCGAGGGGAAGAGCCTTCTCTGTGGCGGCCCCGGCCCTCTGGAACCAACTCCCCCCCAGAGATTAGAATTGCCCCCACCCTCCTTGCCTTTCATAAGCTTCTTAAAACCCTCCTCTGCTGACTGGCATGGGGGAACTGACATACTCTTTCCCCCTAGGCATTTACAATTTTATGCATGGTATGTCTGTATGTATGTTTGGTTTTATAATAAGGGTTTTTAACTGTTTTAATATTGGATTGTTATACAGTAGTACCTCTAGATACGAGTTTAATTCGTTCCAGAAGGGAGCTTGTATGTCGAACAACTCGTATCTGGAACAAATGGCTTTAGACTTTGTTTTTCCCCTCCGAGATAACCAGAAGCAAGGATTCTTCCGCCACCTAGTGGACGCTCGGCTCATATCCCGAATTTGAGCTCGGGTCTGGAACAGGAATTTCTCTCCCCTCGTGGCTCGTAACTTGGAATACTCGCATGTGGAGCAGCTCGTATCTAGAGGTACCACTGTATGCTGTTTTTATTACTGTTGTTAGCCGCCCCAAGTCTACAGAGACGGGTGGTATATAAATAAATAAATAAATAAATAAATAAATAAATAAATAAATAAATAAATAAATAAATAAATAAGCAAGCAAGCAAGCAAGCAAGCAAACAAACAAACAAACAAACAAACAAATAAATTTTCCTGCCAGACACACTGGGTGAAACAACCAACCGCATGAGCCGAATGAGAGGGAAGAGGCCTAACACAACAAGCTGACTACCGGTCACCTTCTGGGACAAACCAAACCAGGATGGACCAAGCGAGCATTCAGAACAACAAGAAGCTTATCATCATGGTGCTCATGGAAGCACCATCATGTCTTGGTCAGCTGTGAAAAGGGTGATCCCAGGCCCCAGCAGGAGGCAATTATAAATGCAACTCTTGTCATCAATGATTACCAGGGTAATTGGATTCCTGTGATGATCTACCGAGAAGTCAACGTGAAGTTTGGCCACCATGAACCAACTGCCAAGCCTGCTTGGCCTCAACTGGTTCAGCACGCTAGGAATGGGGGTGACCAGGATCAACGCTACTGCCACCAGCATCAATGCTACCTCTACTGGCTATCACGACCTGCTGCACAAGTTCCAGGATATGTTTGACCCAAGACTTGGCAAGTACATGAGCACCCTGATTGGCACATGTTGGAGGGGAAATGATCAACCAATCCAAGTGCTTCCTCAGTTTTCAGGCCAGCCAATCAGAGCCGCAACACACTTACGGTGAGAAGAGGTGGAGAAGGAGGGCGAGGCGGTCTGAGAACTGAGAATAGGAAGGGCGCACAGATCCGCTTCCCAGGCGGTTGCCATGGAGACAACAGGAAGTAGCACCTGCCCCTTCCCATTGGATAACAGAGTCGACTGACAATGAGTCAGTCAAGGTGACTGGGGCCCGTACTTGTCCACCTGTCTGGGAAGAGTTTGATCTGGTGACACTTGATGAAGTGGACAAGGCCATTGGAGCTGTGAGTTCCACCACCTGCTTACTGGATCTGTGTCCCTCCTGGTTGGCCTCGGCCAGCAGTGAGGTGACATGGAGCTGGGTCCAGGAGATTGTGAATGCTTCTTTGGGGAGGGGGTCATTTCCAGATCCCTACAAGGAACCACTTGTGTGCCCCCTCCTCAAGAAGCCTTCTCTGGACCCAGCCATTCTTAACAACTACTGGCCAGTCTCCAACCTTCCCTTTATGAGGAAGGTTGTTGAGAAGGTGGTGGCGCTCCAGCTCCAGCGGTCCTTGGAAGAAGCCGATTATCTAGGCCCTCAGCAGTCAAGATTCAGGCCCGGCTACAGCACAGAAACTGCTGATGATCTCTGGATTAGATTTGCTATATTCTGTTTTTATTATTGTTGTTAGCCGCCCTGAGTCTATGGAGAGGGGCGGCATACAAATCTAATAAATAGATAGATAGATAGATAGATAGATAGATAGATAGATAGATAGATAGATAGATAGATAGATAGATGATAGATAGATAGATAGATGATAGATGATAGATAGATAGATAGATAGATAGATAGATAGATAGATAGATAGATAGATAGATGATAGATAGGTAGATGATAGATAGATAGATAGATGATAGATAGATAGATAGATGATAGGTAGATAGATGATAGATAGATGATAGATAGATAGATAGATGATAGGTAGATAGATAGATAGATAGATAGATAGATAGATAGATAGATAGATAGATAGATAGATAGACAGACAGACAGACAGATAGATAGATAGATAAATAGATGATAGATAGATAGATAGATAGATAGATAGATAGATGGATGGATGGATGGATGGATGGATGGATGGATGGATGGATGGATGGATGGATAGATAGATAGATAGATAGATAGATAGATAGATAGATAGATAGATAGATAGATAGATAGATAGAATGGATAGATAAATCGCAACCTAGTGGGCCGTACCATGCAAACTTTGAGAGTCCAGCCATACTAAGGCAGGGACATGCGCAATGCTGTTTCGAAAGCTCCAGGATGGTGTGTTGACAGGGATCATCCTTTTTGCAGCAGAGGCTGATATAGCACATTTGTGGTTGGAGGGTCTTCACTCAAAATACCCTTCATTGTTGTTGTTGTTGTTTTTAAAAACCCTGAAAACAACAACAATAGAGTTGGAAGGGATCTTGGAGATCTTCAAGTCCAAACCCCTGTTTAGGCAGGAAACCCTACACTACTTCAGACAAATGGTTATCCAACATCTTCTTAAAAACCTCCAGTGTTGGAACATTCACAACTTCTAGAGGCAAGCTGTTCCACAGATTAATTAATTAATTAATTTTATTTATTTATTAGATTTGTATGCCGCCCCTTTCTGTAGACTCGGGGCGGCTCACAACACAATAAAAACAGTTCATGACAAATCTAATAATTTACAATTTAAAATATTTTTTAAAAAACCATTATTAAGCAGACATACATACAAGCATACCATACATAAATCGTATAGGCCCGGGGGAGATATCTCAGTTCCCCCATGCCTGACGACAAAGGTGGGTTTTAAGGAGTTTACGAAAGGCAAGGAGGGTAGGGGCAGTTCTAATCTCTGGGGGGAGCTGGTTCCAGAGAGTCGGGGCCGCCACAGAGAAGGCTCTTCCCCTGGGGCCCGCCAACCGACATTGTTTAGTCGACGGGACCCGGAGAAGGCCCACTCTGTGGGACCTAATCGGTCACTGGGATTCGTGCGGCAGAAGGCGGTCTCGGAGATATTCTGGTCCGATGCCATGAAGGGCTTTAAAGGTCATAACCAACACTTTGAATTGTGACCGGAAATTGATCGGCAACCAATGCAGACTGCGGAGTGTTGGTGTAACATGGGCATTTTTGGGAAAGCCCATGACTGCTCTCACAGCTGTATTCTGCACGATCTGAAGTTTCCGAACACTTTTCAAAGGTAGCCCCATGTAGAGAGCGTTACAGTAGTTGAACCTCCAGGTGATGAGGGCATGAGTGACTGACTGTCAGGAAATTTCTCCTTAGTTCTAAGTTACTTCTCTCCTTGTTTCAGTATGAGTTGGGTAGCCGTATAACTTTGTCTGATGAGTAAAACAAGTGTCTTTGGGTTTGGTGATCACAAAGAGCAAAGATGACATCCACTGAAAGTTAAAGAAGTGCCTCAAAGCGACACATTTTGGAGGCGCACGAGTAGAAGTTTTCAAGATATGTTAAGCATTAATGAAATCTCTCAAGGTGTGGTGTCCCATTGCTATGCAATCTTTCAGAAACATAAATCTAACTTGTTTTAGGGGACTTAGCAGGGGGCACATGAATAATAAATAAACACCAGCTTTATTTTTAAGAACCCACCAGTGTGGGATGAGACATTAGACAGGGAAAACTGAAAGTGGGTAGGCAACACACCACACACAAACAAGTCCACTTGTAATTAAACCTTTAACGTACAGCTGAGTGATTTTCTTATCCTAGACCAAGATTTATTAATACACATGTCAGTGTCAAATCTAATAAAGGCACAGTGTTAATTGTAATTGTAGTGCCAGCTGTTAACAGCTGTCAAGGTATTTCTGGCACAGAATACACTCACTGGGTATAAGCTCCACGACAAGGCTGAATACAAGCAACATTCTTATTTGTTTCCAGACATGGAATTTCAGGGGCTGGTTTAATTGTCAATTAAACTGCCCACTTCTCATCATCCGAACAATACTGGTTTGTCCAACTCGATACTTATCTGCTCAAGGAAAGCCAAAACATAAAGTAGTAAGGATTTATTTATTTATTTATTGGATTTGTATGCCGCCCCTCTCCGGAGACTCGGGGCGGCTAACAGCAACAATAAAACAGTGTACAATAGTAATCTAATACTAAAAAATGATTAAAAAACCCATTAATATAGAAACCATACATACATACATACATACCATGCATAGAATTGTAAAGGCCTAGGGGGAAAGAGGATCTCAATTCCCCTATGCCTGACTGCAGAGGTGGGTTTTAAGTAGCTTACGAAAGGCAAGTAGAGTGGGGGCAATTCTAATCTCTGGGGGGAGTTGGTTCCAGAGGGCCGGGGCCGCCACAGAGAAGGCTCTTCCCCTGGGTCCCGCCAAGCGACATTGTTTAGTTGACGGGACCCGGAGAAGATCCACTCTGTGGGACCTAACTGGACGCTGGGATTCGTGCAGCAGAAGGCAGTCCCTGAGATAATCTGGTCCGGTGCCACAAAGGGCTTTATAGGTCATAACCAACACTTTGAATTGTGATCGGAAACTGATCGGCAACCAATGCAGACTGCGGAGTGTTGGTGTAACATGGGTATATTTGGAAAAGCCAGGTATTTACTCATTCCAAATATGCTCACCATCAGGGTTTCGCCTGCAGCAACATCCAAGGTCAATCTGAAAGATCCCATTAGGTCAAAATAATGTTTATTAAGCTCCTAATCTACTAAAATGATGTGCAGCAGCCCAGATTTGATGGCTTTGGGACATGAACAAAATGAAATATTGACACATCCTGCATATAAATGATTTCAACTTTTTCTACAGGACAAGGGTCCCCAATTCCCGGTCTATGGACAGGCACTGGTCCATGGAATGGTACAAACCAGGCTGCACAAACAAGCGAAGCCCCATCCATGTGATGTAGACAACATGCAAAACCACACTCCCTCCAATCCACAGAAAAAACCTCTCAACATGGAACTGGTTCCTGGAGGCCGCTGTTACAGCAGTTGTACTTAGACATATACCACTTCACAGTACTTTTACAGCCCTCTCTAAGTGGTTTACAGAGTCAGCCTCTTGCCCCCAACAATCTGCATCCTCATTTTGCCGATCTGGGAAGGATGGAAGGCTGAGTCCACCTGGTGAGAAACATAGAAACATAGAAGACTGATGGCAGAAAAAGACCTCATGGTCCATCTAGTCTGCCCTTATACTATTTTCTGTATTTTATCTTAGGATGGATATATGTTTATCCCAGGCATGTTTAAATTCAGTTACTGTGGATTTATCTACCACGTCTGCTGGAAGTTTGTTCCAAGGATCTACTACTCTTTCAGTAAAATAATATTTTCTCATGTTACTTTTGATCTTTCCCCCAACTAACTTCAGATTGTGTCCCCTTGTTCTTGTGTTCACTTTCCTATTAAAAACACTTCCTTCCTGGACCTGATTGAACCCTTTCACATATTTAAATGTTTCGATCATGTCCCCCCTTTCCTTTCTGTCCTCCAGACTATACAGATTGAGTTCATTAAGTCTTTCCTGATACGTTTTATGCTTAAGACCTTCCACCATTCTTGTAGCCCGTCTTTGGACCCGTTCAATTTTGTCAATATCTTTTTGTAGGTGAGGTCTCCAGAACTGAACACAGTATCCCAAATATTCCAGAATTGAAATGCCAGCAGTCAACAGAATTAACCTGTGATACTGCATTCTAACAACTGTGCCACCACATCTCAGGAATTCAATTTACAACAATACCATTAGCTATTCTTCTTTCACACTGTTTTTCCCCCCTGCAAGCCTTCCTTAGTGAAAGTTTAATTTCTTAATTTTTATTTCCTTGGTTGTCCTCATCAAGGAAATAAAAAATAATCTCTCTCTCTCTCTCTCTCTGTGATGAAAATGCTCATCCATGAAGCTAAAGAAGTACAGTGTTCCCTCAATTTTCGTGGGGGATGCGTTCCAAGACCACCTACGAAAGTCGAATTTCCGCGAAGTAGAGATGCGTAATTAAATACACTATTTTTGGCTATGAATAGTATCACAAGCCTTCCCTTAACACTTTAAACCCCTAAATTGCAATTTCCCATTCCCTTAGCAACCATTTAGATTATTACTCACCATGTTTATTTATTAAAGTTTATTTAAAAAAATATTTATTAAAGGCGGACGAAAGTTTGGTGATGACATATGACGTCATCGGATGGGGAAAACCATGGTATAGGGGAAAAAATCCACGAAGTATTTTTTAATTAATATTTTTGAAAAACTGTGGTATAGACTTTTCGCAAAGTTCGAACCCGCGAAAATCGAGAGAACACTGTACAGTCTTTTTAAAAAATTATTATTCACAAAAAACAACATAACATACAAACATATAGTGTTAAGAAACTTAGTTCCTATCATTGTTACACTTGAAGATCCATTCATCAAAATTAATACACCTATAAAATGCAACTATCATAATATATTGATTTAATAACATAATTATTGTATGCTCTTCTATATATACCCATTTGTATATATAGAAGGCAACATGCAAAACCAAGCTCCCTCCAATCCACCGAAAAAGCTCTCAACATGGAATTGGGCCCTGGGGGCTACTCTTACAACAGTGTTACTTAGACTTACATACCGCTTCACAGTGCTTTTACAACCCTCTAAATGGTTTACAGAGTCAGCATCTTGCCCCCAACAATCTGAGTCCTCATTTTACGCACCTCGGAAGGCTGAGTCAACCTTGAGCCTGGTGAGATTTGAACTGCCAAATTTCAGGCAGCCGGCACTCAGCAGAAGTAGCCTGCAGTCAGTGTTCCCTCTAATTTTTTGGGGGGGTGGGTGGAAAAGTATAGTGTCTGAGCGGCAGTCCCTTCGGGACTGTGTGGCACAGAAATAATAAATAAATAAATAAACAAACAAACAAACAAAAAACCCACCCTGTTTTGCCTCAGAGAATTTCAAAATAAAATACTGTACTGTGTGTCTATAACAGTGAGCTCATAATAGGGCAACTCTATCAATATCAAACTGCCACTTAAATAGTTGAGCTAGTTTCAAACTAGATTTTGATTTTCTTTCTCTCTTCCTTACTCCCATTCTTTTTCTTTCTCTTTTCCTTCCTCTCTTTTTTCTATCTGTTTCTCTCTCTTCCTCTCTTTCTCTCTTCCTCTCTCTCTCCTTCCCTCTCACTCTTTCCCTCTCGGCTTCTGGGCAGGTTTGAAAAACTCTGAGTTGATGATGATTTTTAAGTGAGCGATTGCTAACTGCTCAGCTTAGAGGGAACTATGCCTGCAGTACTGCACTCTAACCACTATGCCACCAAGGCTCATTGTAAAATCGTAAAATGGGGCAAAACTCAACAAATTCTTTAGTTAGCCATGAAAATTCTGGGATCAATTGTCATGAGGTTTACCTGTATATATATGCTACGGAGGTAGCATTACACCGCCCTAATTGGCAACACAAAGTTTGCATACACAAAACACCTTTTTTTTTTCCAGGCAGCCTCGCTCGATACTTAGTCAAGTAACACTTGTTTAAATAATTACACCAACTAATTGCATTCCTGTTTTGCTTTTCCTGGAGATGTGCAAAAGATTACACTGAAAATGTAGAAACACAAGTGACCTAGTTAAAATATTATTCATATTTCTATGCATACATAAAGATTATGAATCACCAAAGGAGTAAAAAATAAAAAATAAAGATAATTCCTCAGGAATATGTCAAATCTAACAGCACAAGTTTACACCATAATAATGCTTCAGCTACTAAGAAAAAAAGACCCTTTCTTATATTTATGTTGTGCAAGTAAAGTTCCCTCAAGTCAGGTCACACTCCTTGCATTTACTCAACATGGGTACTCCTCAACTTACAACAGTTCATTTAGTGACTGTTCAGACTTATGACGTCGATGAAAAAAGTGACTTATTACCATTTTTTCACACGACCATGCAGCAACCCCATAGTGACATGATCAGAATATTATTATTATTATTATTATTATTATTATTATTATTATTATTATTATTATTATTATGTCAGTACAACACAGCAAACGAGATCACTATGCTGGATTTCGTATTTCATCACCAGTCAGGCGCTTCCCAAGCACCTAAGACTGAGTGATGTAGTGGCGAATTATGTTTGCCGATCCCAGTAAAGCGGCCTTTTGCAATTGACAGATGGAGATTTTGTCAATTCCAATGGTTTTCAAATGTCCGCTGAGATCCTTTGGTACTGCGCCCAGCGTGCCAAGTACCACTGGGACCACTTTCACTGGCTTATGCCAGAGTCGTTGCAGCTCGATTTTTAGATCTTCGTATTTCACTAATTTCTCTAGCTGCTTCTCCTCGATTCTGCTGTCCCCTGGGATTGCGATGTCGATGATCCATACTTTCTTTTTCTCCACAATCAGGATGTCTGGTGTGTTATGCTTCAGAATTCGGTCAGTCTGAAGTCGGAAGTCCCACGGTAGTTTTGCTTGCTCATTTTCGACCACTTTTTCGGGCTTATGATCCCACCAGTTCTTTGCCACTGGGAAATGGTAGTTCCGGCACAAGTTCCAGTGGATCATCTGTGCCACAGCATCATGTCTATGCTTGTAGTCAGTCTGTGCGATCTTTTTGTAGCAGCTGAGTATGTGAGTATTATTATTATTATTATTATTATTATTATTATTATTATTATTAATTAATTAAATGTGTATGCCGCCCCTCTCCATAGACTCAATGCTGGGCAAATGGTTCATATATATGATTGTCGCATTGTCCCGGGGTCCCGCGATCCCCTTTTCTGACCTTTGGGAAGCAGGGTTCACTTGACAACCTTGTGAACTAACTTAAATGTGGTTTAAAAGTTAGTCACAACCTTTTGACAGAAGAGAATCTACATTTTATTTAGCAGCGACCAGCTGGGATTATTTTCTCAGAAGCTAAGTGGTTGAGCTTGATGGACATCATCGGGGAATACAAAGCCTGCTGTAGGCTAGATTTTCAGTAGAAGTTTTTTAAAAAATATCTTGAGGAAAAAGCAACTTCTATATTGCAGCCAAAGAAAGCTACAAAGACTTGCTCAAAATTATCCTGAATTTTACCCACCATTCTGCCATATTGACATCATTCTGAGTATTGTATTGGCAGTTCTGTGTTAGCAAAAGCTTCAGAAGAGAAGGATTTAGGGGTAGCGATTTCTGACAGTCCCAAAATGGGTGAGCAGTGTCGTCGGGCGGTAGGAAAAGCAAGTAGGATGCGTGGCTGCATAGCTAGAGGTATAACAAGCAGGAAGAGGGAGATTGTGATCCCGCTATATGGAGCGCTGGTGAGACCACATTTGGAATAATACTGTGTCCAGTTCTGGAGACCTCACCTACAAAAAGTGATTGATCAAATTGAACGGGTCGAAAGACGGGCTACAAGAATGGTGGAAGGTCTTAAGCATAAAACGTATCAGGAAAGACTTCATGAACTCAATCTGTATAGTCTGGAGGACAGAAGGGAAAGGGGGGGACATGATCGAAACATTTAAATATGTTAAAGGGTTAAATAAGGTTCAGGAGGGAAGTGTTTTTAATAGGAAAGTGAATACATGAACAAGGGGACACAATCTGAAGTTAGTTGGGGGAAAGATCAAAAGCAACGTGAGAAAATATTATTTGACTGAAAGAGTAGCAGATCCTTGGAACAAACTTCCAGCAGACGTGGTTGGTAAATACACAGTAACTGAATTCAAACATGCCTGGGATAAACATAGATCCATCCTAAGATAAAATACAGGAAATAAAATAAGGGCAGACTAGATGGCCACCAATGATTGATAATTATATATGGTTTTATTCAGGGTTATCAGTGTGTTTTTATATTGTCTTTTAATTGTTGTTATTATTGTAATATGCCCCTCACAATTGGAGTTGTGTGGCATAGAAATTTTACAAATAAATAAATAAATAAATAAGAAAAGGAAGTAGGAAAAGGAAGAGGAAGAGTAGTATATCAGTGCTCCAAGTAATGCACCAGTAAAAGCAGAACGCCAAGGCCGGTAGATTGATTGATTGATTGATTGATTGATTGATTGATTGATTTATTTATTTATTTATTTATTTATTTATTTATTTAATTTATTGGATTTGTGTGCTGCCCCTCTCCGGAGACTCGGGGCGGCTAACAGCAACAATAAAACAGTGTACAATAGTAATCTAATACTAAAAAATGATTAAAAAACCCATTAATATAGAAACCAAACATACATACATAGATACCATGCATAGAATTGTAAAGGCCTAGGGGGAAAGAGGATCTTAACTCCCCCATGCCTGACTGCAGAGGTGGGTTTTAAGTAGCTTACGAAAGGCAAGGAGAGTGGGGGCAATTCTAATCTCTGGGGGGAGTTAGTTCCAGAGGGCCGGGGCCACCCCAGAGAAGGCTCTTCCCCTGGGTCCCGCCAAGTGACATTGTTTAGTTGACGGGACCCGGAGAAGATCCACTCTGTGGGACTAACTGGTCGCTGGGATTCGTGCAGCAGAAGGCAGTTCCTGAGATAATCTGGTCCGGTGCCATTAAGGGATTTATAGGTCATAACCAACCTCAAGGAACAATTTATTGGATATATCACATTGGCACAACTGGTGAAAACCGACTCTGAAAATTCCTGCGGTCTTCACCTGATTAAAAATGAAAGTTTTCCCTGTCTCCAAAGCCATCAGTCACATTGTCCAATCGAGGTGCTGGCCGGTTGCTTGGTTACTTCACTCCTCCTCTGCCAGCCACCTATGACCTTGGTTCCCACAAGAAAAACTTTTTGTTTTGACTGCAAATTTAACTATTCCCTCATCCTCCGCTCCCCTCTTCTCTCTTGGGGCCATATCCAACTTCAGCTGGGAAACTTTTCCTTTCCCCCTTGAAAAATAGGTATCTTTTCCAAATGATTTATTGGAGTCTCTCATCTCGCACTAAGCAAAAATTCCTCCGAATGAACGGAGCTGAGCTAAGGGAGAATTTGCATCCTTTATCTTGCAAAGCTCAGTAGGATCATTCAGTTTGTCTTTTGTCCATTAAAAAAAGAATTGCTGATCCAAATACATCTGTGTTCTTTTTTTGAGTTGGCACTCAATCACCCAAAGAGATAATACATGGGAGATTAATGAGATCTTTTTTCTTCTTCTCATATTGCTCCGTTTATCTCATCAGATCTAGTCTCTGCGTGCTTATTTCAAGGGCTTGTTGTCATATCTGTTTCCAGCCTGGTCCAATTTTTCATTTGCTCTTTCTTGGCCCTCTCGGTAGACCTCGCAATATTGCATTACGATAAGATATGGAAATAATCCATTAACTCAGAAAAAAAGCGAAACAACCTATTGCTTTTATAGATAAATAAAATAATTTTTTAAAGCCCAGGTTGACTGTCTTATAGGATCCTGAACATTCTTCTCTTGGACTCTGCTAGTGATCCATTTTATAGAACTAGAACGCAGCAGGAAAGTTCATGAGAACTAGCTTTATTTATTTATTGTTAGAGTTGAAAGGGACCAAGTGCGATTGAATTTTATTGGCCAAGTGTGATTAAAGCCCTTCATGGCACCGGACCAGATTACCTCAGGGACCGCCTTCTGCTGCACAAATCCCAGCGACCAGTTAGGTCCCACAGAGTGGGTCTCCTCCAGGTCCCGTCAACTAAACAATGTTGCTTGGCGGGACCCAGGGGAAGAGCCTTCTCTGTGGTGGCCCCGGCCCTCTGGAACCAACTCCCCTCAGAGATTAGAATAGCCCCCACCCTCCTTGCCTTTCGTAAGCTGCTTAAAACCCACCTCTGCTGCCAGGCATGGGGGAATTGAGGCCTTTACAATTTTATGCATGGTATGTCTGTATGTATGATTGGTTTTTATAATAATGGGTTTTTAACTGTTTTTAGTATTGGATTATTGTTATATGTTTTATTACTGTTGTTAGCCGCCCAGAGTCTGCAGAGAGGGGCGGCATACAAATCCAATAAATAATAATAATAATAATAATAATAATAATAATAATAATAATGAAGGCCATCGAGTTCAACCCCCTGCCCAAGCAGGAACCCTATAGCACACCAGTCAAGTTGCAGTTCAATCTTCTCTTAAAAATGTCCAGAGTGTTGGAGTTCACAACGTCCGCTGGTAGGTTGTTCCATTGGTTGATCGCTCTGACCGTCAGGAAGTTCCTCCTTACCTCCATGTTGAATCTCTCCTTGGTCAGCTTCCAGCCGTTGTTCCTCGTCCGGCCCTCTGGTGCCCTGGAGAATAAAGTGATCCCCTCCTCTCTGTGACACCCCCTCATATACTTGTAGACTGCTATCATGTCCGCTCTGGCCCTCCTTTTCTCTAGGCTATCCATGCCCAGTTCCCGCAGTCTCTCTTCGTAAGTCTTGGTTTCCAATCCCTTAATCATCTTGGTTGCTCTTTTTTGCACCTTCTACAGAGTTTCAACATCTCTTTTGAAGTGTGGTGACCAGAACTGAATACAGTACTCCAGATGTAGTCTGACCAGGGGTAGTAGAGTGGTATTAAGATTTCCCTGGTCTTGGAGTGTATTCCCCTGTTGATGCAGTTTAGGATTGTGTTGGCTTTTTTAGTTGCTGCTGCACAATGCATTTTGGCTCTTTCTCAAGAAGTGCCGTATTTTTCCATGTATAAGACAATACTTTTTTTCTTTAAAGTATTTAACTAAAAATGGAGGGGCGTCTAAAACAAGGGCTGCCGACAGGACAGCTGTGATTGCAAAACTAGTGATATCTTATCTTTGCAAAGTTGCTTCCTGAGCAAAACTTCCAATTAGAGACAAGCTAACAGGTTTCCTCCAATCATGAGCCTTATGTAACTGATGTCAGCTGACGCTGCGGAGAGCATGTAGCCAGTGTCCAGATGTGACAGGAACCAATAATGTCGGAGCGTTCTGAGCCAGAGGTAGGTTTTTATTTTATTTTATTTATTCATTCATTCATTTGTCCAATACACAATACATATGGAAGAGAATAGACATGAAGTAATATATATAAAGATAATATGTAAAAATAGAGAAGATATATGAAAGGAAGAAAATATATATGATAAGTGAGATAAAGGAAAGACAATTGGACAGGGGACAAAAGGCACACTAGTGCACTTATGTACGCCCCTTACTGACCTCTTAGGAACCTGGAGAGGTCAATGGTGGATAGTCTAAGGGAGAAATGTTGGGGGTTAGGGGTTGACACTACTGAGTCGGGTAATGAGTTCCACGCTTTGACAACTCGATTGTTAAAGTCATATTTTTTACAGTCAAGTTTGGAGCGGTTAATATTAAGTTTGAATCTGTTGCGTGCTCTTGTGTTGTTGCGGTTGAAGCTGAAGTAGTCATTGACAGGTAGGACGTTGCAGCATATGATCTTGTGGGCAATACTTAGATCGTGTTTTAGGCGCCATAGTTCTAAGCTTTCTAGACCCAGGATTGTTAGTCAAGGTTTCAGCAGGTTTTAATCCCTGGATGGGTTCTAACCAGTAATGGGCAGCCAAATTTTTTACTGCCACACAGTGGGTGTGGCTTATTTTGTGGGTATGGCTTAAGGGTCATGTGACTGGGTAGGAGTGGCTTGCTGGCCATGTGACCAGGCGGGAGTGGCTTGAACGATCATCACCGTTCAAGTGAACTGCTAAGTCCTTGACTTACAACCTTACCAATGTCGCTCACTGGAGTGACAATTTGCGTCGCGTTTCCTGCGCTCTCCTTCCTGGGTTGCCCCCCCGTCTCAAGCTGGGTAGCTAGGTGAACAGTGCTGCCGGAAGCATAAATGCTGCCAGTGCTGCTTCCATCCACGCCTTCTGCTTGCACCTCAGGCGGGAGGTGGCTGCGTGAGGCTGGAGGGGAGCTGGGCAGCAGAGAGGGAAGCTCGTCCAAGGCTGGGAAGGAGGAAAGAGGAAAAAAGCAAGGAGCGCAGACGCAGCAGCAGCAGCAGAAGGAAAAAAGAGAACTGAGCCGAGACCGATAATCCAGGAAGTGACTGCCGCCAATCAGCTGGAGCTGCCCCAGCAGTTTCATTTCCGGGACCGCCTTCTGCCGCACAAATCCCAGCGACCAGTTAGGTCCTACAGAGTTGGCCTTCTCCGGGTCCCATCGACTAAACCAGGGGTAGGGAACGTTGGCTCTTCTGTGACTTGTGGACTTCAACTCCCAGAATTCCTGAGCTAGCATGATTGGCTCAGGAATTCTGGGAGTTGAAGTCCACAAGTCATAGAAGAGCCAACGTTCCCTACCCCTGGACTAAACAATGTCATTTGGCGGGACCCAGGAGAAGAGCCTTCTCTGTGGTGGCCCCAACCCTCTGGAACCACTCCCCCCCAGATATCAGAGTTGCCCCCACCCTCCTTGCCTTTCGCAAGCTCCTTAAAACCCACCTCTGTCGTCAGGCATGGGGGAATTGAATTTTTTTTCCCTCCCTTCCCCCTAGGCTTATAGAATTTATACATGGTATGTTTGTTGGTATGATTGGTCTCTTAAATTGGGGTTTTTTAGATTACTTTTTTAATATTAGATTTGTTACATTGTTTTTTATTGTTGTTAGCCGCCCCGAGTCTTTGGAGAGGGGCGGCATACAAATCTAAATAAACTAAACTAAACTAAACACCCCTGTATACAGGATGTCCAAAGGATGGAGATGGGCCAGAGATGGGTAGGCAAGTTGAATTGTTAACACCTAACGTTCTCCCGTCTAAAAATTCCTTTCTCAGTCCTTATGGATGGCGTGTGTCTTCCTCAATTTTATGCCTCTTACCAGAGGCCTGGGACTTTGAGTGTCTCAGCTCTTCGTAGTACTGCACTCTTTTGGACGGGGAGCTCTGATGTGGTTAATGTGACACCATAGTGTCAAAGCCACTTTCTTGTTAAAAAAAAACACACATCCAGGAGTATATTATTAAGATGAAACTCAAGGATGAGCTGCTGAGAGGATGCCCGAGGCAGCAGTAGACATGGGAAGGAGATCAAGCAGAGGGTGTTCCACCGCAAGACAAGACCGTCCACGGGGTACCATTGACAGATAGCTGGGGTGACAGGCATTGGTACTGTAAATCCTACCATTGGCTGGTACGGACTGAATTAAAAGAGAAGGCCAAGGCATTGAGCTGACAGCAGCACGAGAACAGGCACTAAGCAACAGCTTCAAAGAAGTGGTTAGAATAGAATAGAATAGAATTTTTATTGGCCAAGTGTGATTGGACACACAAGTAATTTGTCTTGGTGCATATGCTCTCAGCGTACATAAAAGAAAATATACATTTGTCAAGAATCATGTGGTACAACTCTTAATGATTGTCATAGAGGTCAAATAAGCAATGAAGAAGCAATATTAATAAAAATCTTAGCATATAAGCAACAAGTTACAGTCATACAGTCAACATGGGAGGAAATGGGTGAAAGGAATGATGAGAAAAACTAGTAGAATAGAAGTGCAGATTTAGTAGAAAGTCTGACAGTGTTGAGGGAATTATTTGTTTAGTAGAGTGATGGCGTTCAGAAAAAAACTGTTCTTGTGTCTAGTTGTCTTGGTGTGCAGTGCTCTGTAGCGACGTTTTGAGGGTAGGAGTTGAAACAATTTGTGTCCAGGATGTGAGGGGTCAATAAATATTTTCCCACCCTCTTTTTGACTCGTGCAGTATACAGGTCCTCAATAGAAGGCAGGTTGGCAGCCATTGTTTTTTCTGCAGTTCTGATTCTCCTCTGAAGTCTGTGTCGGTCCTGTTGGGTTGCAGCACCAAACCAGACAGTTATAGAGGTGATGATTTATAGAGGTTAGCATTAGCATTTACACTTATATACTGTTACAGCCCTCGCTATGTGGTTTACGGAGAGTAAGCGTATTGCCCCCAACAATCTAGGCCCTCATTTTACCCACCTTAGATGGATGGAAGGCTGAGTCAGCCTTGAGCCTACTGGGATTTGATCTGCCAAACTGCTAGCAGCCAGTGATCAGCAGAAATAGCTTGCAGTACTGCACTCTAACCACTGCACCACCGAGGGTCTACTATACTGGACAGAACCAAGGTGTAGACTATGTAGAGAGGCCTCAGAGATGCAACAGTGTAAGAAGTGGGTAGGAACAGAAATACACACTCACACAAACACACACGAGGGCGAGGGGCGCAGCAGGCGGAGTGAGGGCGAGGGTCGCGGCGGAGGGAGCGTGGGCGAGCAACACGGTGGGGGGAGTGAGGCTGAGCGGCACGGTAGTGGCTGGCAACTCTTACCTTGTTTTGACAGTTGCGAGTGACTGGCAACTCTGGTCTCCAATTTCTGGGGTCTCCAAACACCGGAAATCACATGTGTGTCTCCACGTGAGATTTGGTTTCTGCGCACAGGTGCGCACCAGATGCATGCGCTAGGGCATACAAAGGATGCGCATGCAGGGGCACGCTCTCGAGTTGGCACATTACGGTAGGGCTACGATTGGTAGCCCGCCCCTGCACACACAAATATATACATATACACATACACATGTGCAAAGCATTAAAACATATCAGGAAAGACTTCATGAACTCCATCTGTATAGTCTGGAGGACAGAAGGGAAAGGGTGGAAATGACCGAAACATTTAAATATGTGAAAGGGTTAAATAAGGTCCAGGAGGGAAGTGTTTTTAATAGGAAAGTGAACACAAGAACAAGGAGACACAATCTGAGGTTAGTTGGGGGAAAGATCAGAAGCAACGTGAGAAAATATTATTTTACTAAAGGGCGAAAGATTTATACGATCTGAAGAGAAACCAGAGTAATGTAAGATGATATATGGCGAGTAGGATCCGAGACCAAGCCATAAGAAACAACATGGAATCACTTTATAATATGTAAATAAATATTTTGCTCTTGTGTTAAAATATTCTATACAAGAAACACCCCCGATTAGTGGTGGGGTACGAAAGTTTGTTTGGTGCTGGGCATAATCACTGAGCACTTGTTATATGTTGTGTGAGTGAGTTTTTTTATACTGTATTATAAAATCAATAAAAATATTTATTTAAAAAAAAGAGAAAATATTATTTTACTGAAAGAGTAGTAGATGCTTGGAACAAACTTCCAGCAGACGTGGTTGGTCAATCCACAGTCACTGAATTTAAACATGCCCTGGGATAAACATATATCCATCCTAAGATGAAATACATAAAATAGTATAAGGGCAGACTAGATGGACCAGGAGGTCTTTTTCTGCTGTCAATCTTCTATGTTTCTATGTTTCTAAGCACTCTGTGCATGCACAGAGGGTAAAAGAACCCAAATGGTGGCTTCTGGGCAGGTGGGTGTGTTCTGTCTGGGTCACTCCAGAAGCTAAAACCAACCCAAAAAGATAAGCCAGACACACCGGTAAAAGGCAAAGGCAGTTTATATAATTCAAAGAAAACACAGGTAACAGAAAATGTCCTTAAAAATAGGAAAATGCTGGAACTTCAAGATATACACGAAGGCCATGAAGTAATACAGGATTCTTGCTGCCAAAACGAAGCTGTAGATAGCAAACATACGCCTCCCACGAGTCTTCCAGACTGCTAGGCCACAAGCCAAGATCAGAGACGCCGAGAATCAAAGCAGGTTCACGTAACTCCAAACTGATAACACTCCACATGGCTTCAAGGGCTTGTCTGCCTTTTAAACCCTGCTGATGAGAACCATACCCAAACCCAGCTGTTTCTAATTCAGCGTTGATAATAGTTCTTTAACTGCTCCTTTCTTTGCTCTAAACGTCTCTGTCGCATGTCAATGACAGCTTGTGCGTCATCACCTAATGAGTCCAAGCTACTGGCTGGGGAGAGCCCCCCCCCCCCCCCAGGGCTCTCATGCTGTTCTCCTTCATCCCATTCCTGACGTTCCTCTCCCCCGTCCGACTGTTCAGCAGCCCTCCTGTTTGCTGTCCTCCTCCTCCTCCGGGCGTGGAGCCAGCAGAGACGCAGCTGGTCCCTGAGCAGCCTCAGGCTGAATCACAACAGGGTGGAGCCTCGCACTCCCTTCAAGACTGGATCTCTAAGGAGTGATAGGCATAAGCAAACTGGGAACATTTAATCCCTAACATACACACAGAGAAAGAGAGAGATCTATATCTATATTCACAAAACACACACACACACACTTTCAAACCACGTCAGGCGAAATTCTCTTTAGTTCAGAAATTGATTTTTGATATCCTAGGGTAGAAATTCACCCCCCATGTATTTTTTTTTTTTAGCAAAGCTTTCCAAAAGAGGTATGATTGGCCCTGATAAGAACTTGATTCACGGAGCGCTCAGAAGCAACCATCATCTGATCTTATGCTGCTAAATGCTTTTGTATTAGAGTAGCGCTGCAATTGCACACCTATGGAATAGATAATGATCTCTTTCTAAACCAATTGTAGCGGCTGAAATGGATTTTTTTTCCCCTCCCGTCCACCCTCCCTCCCTCTTTTTCTTTGCAGAGTGAATTGGGAACTCGCGCCCAGCCCAAATCATTAAAGAGAAGAAGGGGGAAAAAAAACCTGCGACCAACTTGCACTATCCATCAAATGACCCACCTTTTGTTCTTGATTGCTTGCTAAGGCTAGTTGATGTTTTTAAAATGAGACTTGATGGTTCAGGGCTATTACCAGCCAGGTCGCAGCTGATATCAGTCTTCTGCCAATATGTCTCTGGGCCAGACAGAGAAATCAAAAAGGAGACAACAATTTGGAGCTGGAAAGGCAAGAACACAGAAGAAAAAGCTGAGTTTTGGAATGAGATGCGTGGTGATGGGGAAATCTTGGTGTATTATTATTATTATTATTATTATTATTATTATTATTATTATTATTATGTCAATACAACACAGCAAACGAGATCACTATGCTGGATTTCGTATTTCATCACCAGTCGGGCACTTCCCAAGCACCTAGGACTGCGTGATGTAGCAGCGAATTATGTTTGCCGAACCCAGTAAAGTGGCCTTTTGTAATTGACAGATGGAGATTTTATCAATTCCGATGGTTTTCAAATGTCCGCTGAGATCCTTTGGCACTGCACCCAGTGTGCCAAGTACCACTGGGACCACTTTCACTGGCTTATAGAAACATAGAAACATAGAAACATAGAAGACTGACGGCAGAAAAAGACCTCATGGTCCATCTAGTCTGCCCTTATACTATTTCCTGTATTTTATCTTACAATGGATCTATGTTTATCCCAGGCATGTTTAAATTCAGTTACTGTGGATTTACCAACGACGTCTGCTGGAAGTTTGTTCCAAGGATCTACTACTCTTTCAGTAAAATAATATTTTCTCATGTTGCCTTTGATCTTTCCCCCAACTAACTTCAGATTGTGTCCCCTTGTTCTTGTGTTTACTTTCCTATTAAAAACACTTCCCTCCTGAACCTTATTTAACCCTTTAACATATTTAAATGTTTCGATCATGTCCCCCCTTTCCCTTCTGTCCTCCAGACTATACAGATGGAGTTCATGAAGTCTTTCCTGATACGTTTTATGCTTAAGACCTTCCACCATTCTTGTAGTCCGTTGAGTCGTTGCAGCTTGATTTTTAGATCTTCGTATTTCACAAATTTCTCGAGCTGCTTCTCCTTGATTCTGCTGTCCCCTGGGATTGAGATGTCGATGATCCATACTTTTTTTTTCTGATAAGTTTTATGCTTAAGACCTTCCACAATTTTCGCAGCCCATTTTTGGACCCGTTCAATTTTATCAATATCTTTTTGTAGGTGAAGTTTCCAGAACTGAACATACTATTCCAAATGTGGTCTCACTAGTACTCTATACAGCGGGATCACAATCTCCCTCTTCCTGCTTGTTATACCTCTAGCTATGCAGCCTTGTATTCTACTTCCTTTTCCTACTGCCTGACCCAACTGTACACCCATTTGGAGACTGTCAGAAATCACTACCCCTAAATCCTTCTCTTCTGAAGTTTTTGCTAGCACAGAACTGCCAATACAATACTCAGATTGAGGATTATTTTCCTCAAGTGCATTATTTCACATTTGGAAACATTAAACTGCAGTTTCCATTGCTTTGACCACTTATCTAGTAAAGCTAAATCATTTGCCATATTACAGACACCTTCAGGAATATCAACCCTATTGCACACTTTAAAGTCATCGGCAAATAGGCAAACCTTCCCTACTAAACCTTCCCCTATGTCACTCACAAAGATATTAAAAAAGAATAGGACCCAGAACAGACCCTTATTTCATTATTTCACATTTGCATTATTTCACATTTGGAAACATTAAACTGCAGTTTCTATTGCTTTGACCACTTATCTAGTAAAGCTAAATCATTTGCCATATTACAGATGCCTCCAGGAATATCAACCCTATTGCACACTTTAAAGTCATCGGCAAATAGACAAACCTTCCCTACCAAACCTTCCCCTATGTCACTCATAAAGATATTAAAAGAATAGAACCCAGAACAGACCGTTATTTCATTATTTGACATTTGCATTATTTCACATTTGAAAACATTAAACTGCAGTTTCCATTCCTGTATCGTTGCTTCTCTGCTCTTCCCTCTCTCCTCATATGTCCAATGCAATGTGATGTGTTCAATAAGTGTTACTTATTATCTCCTAAAAGACAAAGAATTGGGAAATCGGTGTGACATAGACAAACATGATTATGTGATTTACATATTAAAGTGCCCCTGGGGTTTGATTTGCGTATGAAAGAATCCCGGAGCATGAAACAAAGGATTGGAAAACATGACAAGAGTGTTATTAGCCAAGAACAGACTTTGTCCTCCAGACCAACCTTTCAAACAATACGAGTATATTTATCATTCACCGAGTCTAGCAGTCTGAGTGGGCTTTCCTTTCACCAAAACATAGGAAGAAGAGGGGGGAGGGGGAGAGGACTGTGTTTTTTTTAAATTTAAAAGACATTAAACAAATTTCTTAGGACTTTAAGAATAGATATTCATGAGACTTCCATCTGCTCCCACTCTTTATTTATTTATTTATTTATTTATTTATTTATTTATTTATTTATTTATTTATATTTATTCATTTGTCAAATGCACAATACATATGGAAAAGAATAGACATGAAGTAACATATATATAAAGATAATATGTAAAAATAGAGGAGAAGATATATGAAAGGAAGAAAATATATATGATATATGAGATAAAGGAAAGACAATTGGACAGGGGACGAAAGGCACACTAGTGCACTTATGTACGCCCCTTACTGGCCTCTTAGGAACCTGGAGAGGTCAATCGTGGAGAGTCTAAGGGAGAAAAGTTGGGGGTTAGGGGTTGACACTACTGAGTCCGGTAATGAGTTCCACGCTTTGACAACTCGGCTGTTAAAGTCATATTTTTTACAGTCAAGTTTGGAGCGGTTCATATTAAGTTTGAAACTGTTGCATGCTCTTGTGTTGTTGCGGTTGAAGCTGAAGTAGTCATTGACCGGTAGGATGTTGCAGCATATGATCTTGTGGGCAATACTTAAATCGTGTTTTAGGCGCCGTAGTTCTAAGCTTTCTAGGCCCAGGATTGTTAGTCTATTTTCGTAGGATATTCTGTTTCGAGTGGAGGAGGGTAGGGCTCTTCCAATAACTTTAGGTGTGCCTTTCTAAAATGCAACATCTGGCTGAGCTGGCTGTAAAAGTACATTCAAGCTCCTTTGCCAAGTGCAAAGGAACATTTCTCTGAAGTTTGGACTTCTTCTTTTTTTCTGGAATCATAGCAACAGGCTGTCTCTGGCCCGTTTCATTGTTCGAATGAAAGGACGTCTGCGGGAAATAGGAATATATTTCATTATGCAGCAAAAGCCCGGGAGACAACGCAAAGGTGACACCTCCTGAAATAAATAGTGTGATTATGGAAGATAAAAAGACTGGGCGATTCAGACTGGATTTTGTTGTTGTTAATCAGGCAGTCGTGTCCGGCTCATCGCGATCCTATGGACAAAATTCCTCCAGGACAGTGATGGTCTGCCAAACTGTGGGCGTGGCTTATCTTGTGGGTGTGGGTGTGGTTTGATGGTTATGTGACCGGGTAGGAGTGGCTTGCTGGCCATGTGACCAGGTGGGAATGGCTTCACAATTGTGTGACTGGGGCTCACTTAAAAGTCATGTGACTGTGTGGGAGTGGCTTACTGACCAAGATAATGATTCTTGACAAATGTGTATTTTCTTTTATGTACACTGAGAGCATATGCACCAAGACAAATTCCTTGTGTGTACAATTACACTTGGCCAATAAAATTCTATTCCATTCTATTCCATTCCATACTTTATTCCAATAAATATTCTATTCTATTCTATTTTTTCCCCATCCCATAATTTGATTTAATTTAATTTAACAATTGAACTCAATCTGTATAGTCTGGAGGACAGAAGGAAAAGGGGGGACATGATCGAAACATTTAAATATGTTGAAGGGTTAAATAAGGTTCAGGAAGGAAGTGTTTTTAATAGGAAAGTGGACACAAGAACAAGGGGACACAATCTGAGGTTAGTTGGGGGAAAGATCAGAAGCAACCTGAGAAAATATTATTTTACTGAAAGAGTAGTAGATGCTTGGAACAAACTTCCAGCAGACGTGGTTGGTAAATCCACAGTCACTGAATTTAAACATGCCTGGGATAAACATATATCCATCCTAAGATAAAATACAGGAAATAGCATAAGAGCAGACTACTTGGACCCTGAGGTCTTTTTCTTCCATCAATCTTCTATGTTTCTATGAAGCAATACGAATACTTCATTATGATTATGGGCTATTGTTTTAAATGAAGATGCCTTCATCCTGAAATGGATTATAGACTAAGTATTATATTGTCAGTGTAGTCTTTACCATGTTTTCATCCTACTACACAATTTTTCTTTTCGTTCTGAATCCGAGATGGTGCTCTTTTTCATTATACTTATTGTTGATGTATTATTGATTTCAGCAATATTTTACCTTGATAAATGGACACACACCGTGGGGTACGAATCTATCAGATGTTTACTGTGAATTGAGCTGCATGATCAGCAATTTGAGCTTCTACAAGACACTCAGTCCAGGAAATTCCAGAGAACAATTTTGAAATGTGAAGTTTTGGGCAGTTTTGGGTAGAAAAAGACCTCATGGTCCATCTAGTCTGCCCTTATACTATTTCCTGTATTTTATCTTAGGATGGATATATGTTTATCCCAGGCATGTTTAAATTCAGTTACTGTGGATTTACCAACCACGTCTGCTGGAAGTTTGTTCCAAGCATCTACTACTCTTTCAGTAAAATAGGATCCTAAGTCGCTCTAAATGCAACCTAACTTGCTAGAGCTTCTTCAGATATTTTCTTCAACTAAAATATACATCAAAATATACATCAAAACACAACCTCTGATTGCATTCTTTTAATTCCACTTCCACTTGAAGAATTTCATTACTTTATCATTGCGCACACGCGCATACACATACAAATACAACATGTTTTCTAAATCCCACTTAAAGAGGGATTTTAAGCTTAGTTAAACATCCTGGGATCTATCTACAGAATTACCTACTGTATTGAAAAAAATATGGATGCTCAATGGATATTGTTCTGTCGGGCTCTCTGGTAGAATCCTCCCAAAACTTCACAGCTACAAATTTCAGACACACACACGTTTGAAAATTCAAAACAATGTTCTTTGTAATGAAAATTCACTTAAACCAAGCCCTCTTTTGGTATAGCAAAGAGCACTGGTCTCCAAACAAACTGGTAATTTGTACAAGTCCCTTATCAGTTCTGTGATACTTAGCTTGCAGCTGTGAGGCAATTCACAGTCCTCCTTCTTTCACAAAGTGAAACACACTTTGCTCTGGTTTAGTTTCAAAGCGGAGAAAAATCAGCACACAAAAAGTCAAAGTCAGTAAAGCAGTCACGAAACACAACGATCAGATAATCCTCCACAATGGCCAAACCCACAGGCTGCTATTTATAGCAGCCTCACTAATTACCACAGACTCTTTCAGTAAAATAATATTTTCTCATGTTGCTTCTGATCTTTTTCCCAACTAACCTCAGATTGTGTTCATTTTCCTATTAAAAACACTTCCTTCCTGAACCTTATTTAACCCTTTAACATATTTAAATGTTTTGATCATGTCCCCCCTTTCCCTTCTGTCCTCCAGACTATATAGATTGAGTTCATGAAGTCTTTCCTGATAAGTTTTATGCTTAAGACCTTCCACCATTTTTGTAGCCCGTGTTTGGACCCGTTCAATTTGAACCATATCTTTTTGTAGGTGAGGTCTCCAGAACTGAACACAATATTCCAAATGTGGTCTCACCAGCGGGATCACAATCTCCCTCTTCCTGCTTGTTATACCTCTAGCTATGCAGCCAAACATTCTACTCGCTTTCCCTACCGCCTGACTGCGCTGTTCACCCATGTAGGAATACATGTTTAGGATGGGTAGTTGCGTATGTTTTCCAAACAAATGAATAAATCAACACACAAAAACACACACCGGCGGCGCACTTCAAGAAAATTTGAATTCATTCTCACTATTGTGCCATTGTTTGGGGTCTGTTTTATTTATTTTTTGCTTTATTTTTCTTTTTCTTTTTAAAATATCTCCTCCTGGGTGCTCTACATAGACCACTTCTCTCAGATGAAGTTGGCAATCCCAAGGCATAAATTAATTTTAGATGCACCTTTTATACTCGGAGGCAGTGAAAGCAACATTCACTATTTGCTTCGGTTGCCATGGAGATAATTGAGTTCCTGCCGCGGCAACTTGTTTGGGGTATTAAAAAGGTTTGGTCCGGGCGTTTCTTAATTTTCATGTGGTGAAGAAAAGTGCCGTTGTCAACAAATCCTCCCATCCTGCCCCCCAAAAAAGAGAGAGAGGGGGAAAAAAAATCCTGTTCCTTCCCTCTCCATAATGCGTGAAAGTTGCTTTATGGCTTCACAAACGCTTCCTTTGTTTTGCTGTAGCTTCTCCTATCTATTTGGCTACACTAGCAAAACATAGTGAGCCTATTTATTATAATTCTGCTCGGCCTCCAGAATATTATTTTGCAGAGTTGAGAAGCAGCCGCAACCCTAATAAAAGACCATATTGCCAAGACACAATAGAGTAAGAGAGCAAGATATCATTTATCAGCACATACACAGTCACGAGAGCTATCATGGGCTTTCCTAAATATGACCATGTCACACCAACACTCCGCAGTCTGCATTGGTTGCCGATCAGTTTCCGGTCACAATTCAAAGTGTTGGTTATGACCTATAAAGCCCTTCATGGCACTGGACCAGAATATCTCCGGGACCGCCTTCTGCCGCACGAATCCCAGCGACCAGTTAGGTCCCACAGAGTTGGCTTTCTCCGGGTCCCGTCAACTAAACAATGTCGTTTGGTGGGACCCAGGGGAAGAGCCTTCTCTGTGGCGGCCCCGACCCTTTGGAACCCACTCCCCCCAGATATCAGAGTTGCCCCCACTCTCCTAGCCTTTCGTAAGCTCCTTAAAACCCACCTCTGTCGTCAGGCATGGGGGAATTGACATGTTCCCTCCCCCTAGGCTTATAAAATTTATGCATGGTACGCTAGTATGTATGATTGGTTTTAATTTGTGGTGTTTTTTAAATTAACTTAAATATTAGATTTGTTTTACATTGTATTGTTATTGCTGTGAGCCGCCCTAAGTCTGCGGAGAGGGGCGGCATACAAATCTTATTAAACTAAACTAAACTAAACTAAGATATCATTTATCAGCACATACACAGTCACATCGGTTCACACTAGGACTTCAGCAATATTTCCAGGCTTTTAATATTTGGTTCAAAATTAGCACATTCGGGGCTGAACGAAATGCCGGTAATGACAGCAACCCAACATTAAATTGTCACGCTTCTTCAAACTGGCTTGTTTTTCTTTCCTTTGTTTCTCTCCTTATTTCCCTTTCTTTTCCTCGCTACCCGTGCCACTTTTCTCTAACTTTCTGACTCGTTGTGACAATGAGCATTGATGCTCATGGACGTCCATAGCTGCCAAGCCACGCAGCTGGGGAAGTTGGAGGCAGCAAGAACTGCACAAATGTCAGTGAAGGAACTTGAATGCTGGTTTAGAGTAAAACCTTGGAAACAAGCAGAGGAATTTCCCATCCATAGTGTGAATGAGGGCATTAGGTCTCTCTGAATAATTTGAAATGCTTCAATTGTGGTTCCATCACCTTGACTAAGTCGCCATTTACCTTGCCAGTTGACTTAACCATCATCTCAACTCTGCTACCTAATGTTCTGGAGGCTGATTGTTTCTATTTACTCTCCTTTCCATCCTTTCCCAGCCTCTGTACAACTTCTCACATAACTTCTTCTGATTTGGATACTTTCTTCTTCTTCTTCTTCTTCTTCTTCTTCTTCTTCTTCTTCTTCTTCTTCTTCTTCTTCTTCTTCTTCTTCTTCTTCTCCTTCTCCTTTCTCCTCCTCCTCCTCCTCCTCCTTCTTTTTCCTTCTTCTTCTTCTTCTTCTTCTCCTCTTCCTCTTCTTCTTCTCCTCCTCCTCCTCTTCCTCTCCTTCTCCTTCTCCTCCTCCTCCTCCTTCTTCTTCTCCTTTCTCCTCCTTTCTCCTCCTCCTCCTTTTCTTTTTCTTTTTTCTTCTTCTTCTCCTCCTCCTCCTCCTCCTTTTCTTTTTCTTCTTCTTCTTCTCCTTTCTCCTCCTCCTCCTCCTTTTCTTTTTCTTTTTCTTTTTCTTCTTCTCCTCCTCCTTTTCTTTTTCTTCTTCTTCTCCTCTTCCTCCTCCTCCTCTTCTTCTTCTTCTCCTCCTCCTCCTCCTCTTCCTCTTCTCCTCCTCCTCTTCCTCTTCTTCTCCGTAGACTCGGGGCGGCTCACAGCAATGATAAAAACAATATATAATGACAAATCTAATAGTTAAACTCTAAATAACAATAATACATTTAAAAAGTCTAAAAAACAAGAAACCCCAATATATAAAAAACATACATAGTCATATCATACACAGAAAGCTACATAGGCGGGGGGGGGGGTTTCAGTTCCTCCACGCTTGACGACAGAGATGGGTTTTTAGGAGTCTACGGAAGGCAAGGAAGGTGGGGGCAGTTCTAATCTCTGGAGGGAGCTGACTCCAGAGGGTCAGAGCCGCCACAGAGAAGGCTCTTCCTCTGGGTCCCGCCAACTGACATTGTTTAGTTGACGGGACCCGGAGGAGACCAACTCTGTGGCACCTAACCGGTCGCAGGCATTCGTGCGGCAGAAGGTGGTCTCGTAGATACCCTGGTCTGGTGCCATGAAGGGCTTTATAGGTGATGACCAACACTTTGAATTGTGACCGGAAACTGATCGGCAACCAATGCAGACTGCGGAGTGTTGCAGTAACATGGGCATATTTAGGAAAGCCCATGATTGCTCTCGCAACCTTACCCTTACTGGGATTTGATTTATATAAATCAATACTACAAATGGAAATCCTTAAGAGCGAGTCATACTGAGATAAAAACCCTCAAAATCTCTCCCAGTACTTTTTAGTGTGCTACACAAAATCAATGGGCAACGATCCTAAGGGTGAACTAGCCTCACCTCTTTCTGACAGCCAAAGGAAGAAGAGAAAAGAGAGAGGGAAGGAAGGGTGTTTGTGTTTTTGGTGTGGCTTAATGTGTTTCTGAGCTTCAACTAGACATAAAATCGTTTCTTTGGAGTGATTTCAGTCCAGACCCCTCTCTAAATGAAGGTTATGGCCTGGTGGATTTCCTGCAATTGAGGTCCTCAGCTGCTGAGGAAATTGAGGTGGATGCATGACAGGGACTCAAATGATACTTCACCGTCTTGCAACACACCTGCCCTCCTACCTGTTGGCTCTACCCCCCTCATTTATCTAATAGCCCTGGGGATGCGATGTACCCAGCCACCTGATCTTTTCCATGTTGGCACGTTATAATCCTGCCATGGATCCAAATTTTGAAAACCTGTAATTGATGGATAACAGCAACGTCTGATTTGGGGGATGGAGTGAACAGGAAAGTGGGAGAGAAGAGAAGAAAGAAAGAAGAGAGGGAGGGAGGGATGGATGGATGGAGGGAGAAGGAGAAAGAGGAGAAGGAAGAGACTCTAGAAAAAGTGCAGAGAAGAGCAATAAAGATGATTAGGGGATTCGAGCCTAAAACATATGAAGAACAGTGGCAGGGACTGAGCATGGCTAATTTAATGAAAAAATGGACCAGGGGAAACATATCTTCCAATATCTTCCAATATCTCAGGGGTTGCCACAAAGAAGAAGGAGTCAACCTATTCTCCAAGGGCAGAACAAGAAGCAATGGGTGGAAACTAAACAACCTAGAACTCGGGATAAATTTCCTGAGTTAGAATAATTAATCCGTGGAACAGCTTGCCTCCAGAAATTGTGAATGCTCCAACACTGAAAGTTTTGAAGGTGTTGGATAACCATTTGTCTGAAATAGTATAGGGTTTCCTGCCTAAGCAGAGGGTTAGACTAGAAAACCTCCAAGGTCCCTTCCAACTCTGTTGTTGTTGTTATTGAGAAGGAAGAAAAGAAGAATGAGAAGGAAAAGATGGAGAAAGAGAAGAATGAGGAGGAGGAGAGGAAAGGAGAAGGAGGAGGAGGAGGAGGAAGAGGAGGAGAGCAAAGGAGGAGGAGGAGAATGAGGAAGAGAAGGAGGAGGAGGAGAAGAGGAAAGGAGGAGGAGGAGATGAGGAAAGGAGGAGGAGGAGGAGGAGGAAGAGGAGAAGGAGGAGGAGAGGAAAGGAGGAAGAGAAGGAGGAGGAGGAGAAGAGGAAAGGAGAAGGAGGAGGAGGAAGAGAAGGAGGAGGAGGAGAGAAAAGGAGAAGGAGGAGGAGGAGGAAGAGAAGGAGGAGGAGGAGAAGAGGAAAGGAGGAGAAGGAGGAGGAGGAAGAGAAGGAGGAGGACGAGAAGAGGAAAGGAGGAGAAGGAGGAGGAGGAAGAGAAGAATGAGGAGGAGGAGAGGAAAGGAGAAGGAGGAGGAGGAGGAGGAAGAGGAGGAGAGCAAAGGAGGAGGAGGAGAATGAGGAAGAGAAGGAGGAGGAGGAGAAGAGGAAAGGAGGAGGAGATGAGGAAAGGAGGAGGAGGAGGAGGAAGAGGAGGAGGAGGAGGAGAGGAAAGGAGAAGGAGGAGGAGAGGAAAGGAGGAAGAGAAGGAGGAGGAGGAGAAGAGGAAAGGAGAAGGAGGAGGAGGAAGAGAAGGAGGAGGAGGAGAGGAAAGGAGAAGGAGGAGGAGGAGGAAGAGAAGGAGGAGGAGGAGAAGAGGAAAGGAGGAGAAGGAGGAGGAGGAAGAGAAGGAGGAGGAGGAGAAGAGGAAAGGAGGAGGAGGAGGAAGAGAAGGAGGAGAGGAGGAAAGGAGAAGAAGGAGGAGGAGGAGGAGAGGAGGAGATGGTGAAGGAGGAGAAGGAAAAAGTCTCCTCTAAGGGTTTTGGGAATTCTTAGTAAAAATATGAAAGCTGGCTGCCTTCTCTCCCATTTCCTTTCTCTGACTTCTCTATCTAGTCTACAGTTCTGGGATTGCCTAGAATTTCACATTTAAGTAACAAGGTTGACCCCATATAACCTGTAAGCCCCCATGGTCGCTGTGAAGGAAGCTGTACAATCAAACCTGAGTTTGCTGCTGGTGGTTTTATGGGTCATGTATGTTTGCCTCTTTCTGCAACAATGCAGACTTGGCTGTCCGCTGACTTCTTTTGAGAAGGTTTTTCTCAAATAATCGACCTGTAGAATCCAGACTTCCCCGAAAGTCTCCCATTTAAGTATAACCAAGTCTGACTTTGCTTAGCTTCCCAGTGCAAGGAAGGGCATCCAGGTTCTTTCACCTAGTGAGACAAATTTATATAGTATTAATTTAAAATAGTACCTCTCCTTGCTTCAGGATATATGTGAGAGGAGACATACACTCCCATTGTGTAACTACTAAGGCTCTGTACAAAATTTGGACAGCGCTAGTGTATAGTTGTGAGTGGGGAGTTGCAGGGTAGACTGGCAGATGTATGGTTCTTGTGATGGGCTTTTGGGAGGAGATGCAAGGAAATGAACTCTAACCCAGGTGAAGAGACCCTCTTAACCTTAGATTCAGGTTTCTCCAATTGCGCTAACATGGCCCTGTTAATAAATTGGAGCTTTGAAGAAGGCGAAGCCTTGAACTCGGATTTATTTCTCGGATGCTATTTGGAATGCTGACACTAGATATACCCAAATCCTGCAACCGTTCTTGATATGTTTTAGCCTCTGGTCCCCTAATCATCTTTGTTGCTCTTCTCTGAACTCTTTCCCAGGTTTCAACATCTTATTTTTAATATTGTGGTCACCAAAACTGGATACAATATTCCAAGTGTGAACTATGTCCGGATAAATTGAGATGTGCAGTTGCTGGATAGGACAAGTCTTCGGAGAGGGGCGACATACAAATCTAATAAATAATAATAATAATAATAATAATTATTATTATTATTATTATTATTATTATTATTATTATTATTATTATTATTATTATTATTATTCCAGAATTTATAGTGTGGCAATTCAGGAACCAATTCAGATAAATAATGAAGACACTTTAGTAGGAAAACAGTAGTAAACAGTTTTACTCTTCAGTGCAAGCAAAAATATCTTCTGTCTTAGTCTTTTAATTACAGGAACAAACTTTAGCTCTATGTAGTAAAGCTTACTTACACATAGATACTAAGCCAATCCAGGTTTTCTCTATCAATACCACAGCTCTAACTCAATACTTAACTCACGCTCAAACTGCTTCAGCCAGCCAACTAACAAATAACAAGTCTTCGGAGAAGGGCGGCATACAAATCTAAATAATAATAATAATAATAATAATAATAATAATAATAATAATAACAACAACAACAACAACAACAACCTAAAACACCACACCCATTCTAAAGGTGCTTTACATTTTATAATGCTCTGGCACAATCAGGTTGCAGTTTACTCCCTATGACTCAGCATTCATTACTGTTTAACACGCTTACAATCTTATTTTACCTTATATGGCAAAATAATGGGAAATCACCTAGGATTGAGGTAATCCTTGACAAACTATTCATACGGAAAATGCAGAAGACCCAAAGGTCAATCCGATGGATCCGGTTCCGTGATCTTGCTCTATTCTTGGCGCCTTGGCTTAGTTTAAAAGCCTCGTAGCTTTGACAGATGCTTCCCTGTCAACGTTTCTGTATCTTTTCCCCCTTGACCTTGAAAACAGATACCTGGAGACTGTTTGTAAAATATGAGCTTAGATTGGGAAGACAAGAAAGCGAGAGAAAGAAAGGAAAGACTACCTTGCTTTGGCCTTTAAAAAAAAAATATTATTATTATTATTATTATTATTATTATTATTATTATTATTATCATCATTATCATTATCATTATTATTTGTATGCCGCCCCCTCTCCGTAGACTCGGGGCGGCTCACAGCAATAATAGAAAAACAATGTACAACAAATCTAATATTTAAAAGTATCTAAGTACAGTGATACCTCGTCTTACAAACGCCTCGTCATACAAACTTTTCGAGATACAAACCCGGGGTTTAAGATTTTTTTTGCCTCTTCTTACAAACTATTTTCACCTTACAAACCCACCGCTGCCACTGGGATGCCCCGCCTCCGGACTTCCATTGCCAGTGAAGCACCCGTTTTTGCGCTGCTGGGATTCCCCCGAAGCTTCCCTCCATGGGAAACCCCACCTCCGGACTTCCATGTTTTTGTGATGCTGCAGGGGAATCCCAGCAGGGGAACCCCAGCAGCGCAAAAACGGGCGCTTCGCTGGCAACGGAATTTTGGAGGTGGGGTTTCCCAGCAAGGGGAGCCTCAGTGAAATCATAGCATCGCAAAAACACAGAGGTCTGGAGGTGGGGTTTCCCATTGAGGGGAGCCTCAGGGGAATCCCAGCAGTGCAAAAACGGGTGCTTCGGCTGGCAAAAGGGGTGAGTTTTGGGCTTGCACACATTAATCGCTTTTCCATTGATTCCTATGGGAAACATTGTTTCGTCTTACAAACGTTTCACTTTAAGAACCTTGTCCCGGAACCAATTAAGTTTGTAAGTCGAGGTATCACTGTATTTAACCGAAGATGGAGAGAAATGCAGAGAATCTTTCAAGATTTTGCTATTAGAGATTCCATCAATAAAGTTGAGTTGTAGTATTTTCATGTTTATTTCCTGACACCTATAGGAAGTTATAGCAAGTGATAATTGCTTTTTTTCCCCCTTCCCCTTGTGGTTTGGATTATTCATTTTTCTCCTTTCCTTTGAGGCTTTCTGAATGCAATCTCTGGATCTGTTGAAGTTTTTCTTTGCCTGCCCACAGTAGTGGGTTGCTACCAGTACGGTAAAGGATGGCGCATCAGTAGCGGTCGTTGCATTGCGTGCACAGCTTTGGGTCTTTTGCATTCGTGCATGTGCATCCCAGCGTGTTTTTGCTTCTGCGCCTGCACAGGAAGTTAAATCTTTCAAGGGGACACGTGCAGTGAAGGGCTGCAAAAATTTTTTATTACCACACTGTGGGCGTGGCTTATTTTGTAGGCGTGGCTTGGCGACCATGTGACTAGGGGGAGTGGCTTTAAAAAAATTGTATTGATTTTTATAATATAAAATTGTTCTGCCAGCTCTTGGCATGAGCCTCTAATTAAATGCAAAAGTAGCCAAAACAGACACGCACACAGGAAAAATCAACAATACTTTCTTCATCCGCAGAAAAATGGAAGCAAAACCCTCTTGTTGTAGTGAAAGGGCTCACGTGTAAAACAAACAGACCTGAAGGCAGTGAAATAACAAAACAAAAAACCCTCAAAGCAATTAACAAGTAGCTGTGAAGTCATCACAGCTACTCTCCTTCAGACTTTGTTTAACTGACACGGTTAACTATGATTTATGTTTAGAGTCCAGATATCAAAGCACAGGGTCCTTGGAGAATCTGAGGAGTCAAGGCAAATCCACAATCACAAACAGATAATCTTCCACACTGAGAGGCCGGCACGCTGCCCATTCCCTCAACACTGTCAGACATTCTACTAAATCTGCACTTCTATTCTACTAGTTTTTCTCATCATTCCTATCACCCATTTCCTCTCATGTTGACTGTATGACTGTAACTTGTTGCTTATATCCTAAGATTTTTATTAATATTGCTTCTTCATTGCTTATTTGACCCCTATGACAATCATTAAGTGTCATACCACATGATTCTTGACAAATATATATTTTATTTTATATACGCTGAGAGCATATGCACCAAGACAAATTCCTTGTGTGTCCAATCACACTTGGCCAATAAAATTCTATTCTATTCTATTCTATTCTATTCTATTAATACTTCTGATTCTATGCCTCTGTTTATACAACGGTCACTGACTACATATTCTTATACTTGTGTCTCATATCTTAAGCGTTATCCTGGTCAACTCCAGTAAGTGTTTCTCCTAATCTCATTTATACCTCCAAGCCTATATATTACCTGCCACCTAAGGATAATTAGTGAGAGAAAACACTGACATTATTCCTGTAAAGGCCTTAACCTTCAGGATTGTGGAAGTAAATGTCCATTTGAAGCTGACCTTAAATTAACCCTGAACATATAAAGCTGAAAGGTTAATTTCTGGACAGGATTTATTTCCTTTTAGATGAGAGAGAGAGAGAGAGAAAGAGAGAGGTTTTCAGATTTTCAATATATTCAGAAGTTAAAAATAATCAAATAGAACCAATATGCAAACATTTTTTAAAAACAGTCAGGCAGTAGGGAAAGCAAGTAGGATGCTTGGCTGCATAGCTAGAGGTATAACAAGCAGGAAGAGGGAGATTATGATCCTGCTATATAGAGTGATGGTGAGACCACATTTGGAATACTGTGTTCAGTTCTGGAGACCTCACCTACAAAAAGTTATTGACAAAATTGAACAGGTCCAAAGATGGTTTACAAGAATGGTGGAAGGTCTTAAGCATAAAACGTATCAGGAAAGACTTCATGAACTCAATCTGTATAGTCTGGAGGACAGAAGGAAAAGGGGGGACATGATCAAAACATTTAAATATGTTAAAGGGTTAAATAAGGTCCAGGAGGGAAGTGTTTTTAATAGGAAAGTGAACACAAGAACAAGGGTTCACAATCTGAAGTTAGTTGGGGGAAAGATCAAAAGCAACATGAGAAAATATTATTTGACTGAAAGAGTAGTAAATCCTTGGAACAAACTTCCAGCAGACGTGGTAGATAAATCCACAGTAACTGAATTTAAACATGCCTGGGATAAACATATATCCATTCTAAGATAAAATACAGAAAATAGTATAAGGGCAGACTAGATGGACCATGAGGTCTTTTTCTGCCGTCAGTCTTCTATGTTCTATGTTCTAAAACCCACCAGAATCTATATGCCAAATCTTATCCAAAATTTATTACATGATGAAATCTGGAATAGGAAGATTTCAGTTTCAAATTATGAACAGGTCACGTTTCCACCAAGTTATTTCTGCTTTAAAAAAAACCTTCAACACTTCCAACCTCTTATTAGAGATTCTTAATATACATAAATATACTGCGATTCAATATTTCCGCTAGAGGAAACTGATATGCTGCCTCAACAGGTTTCAATAAACCGAATTGTTAAAAAGAAAAGAAAATTTCAAAGATTCCCCATGTTCTGCATGATGCTGCTAAATACCTTGAAGTTCGGCACTGCATTCCACTATATTGAGCTCAGCATCTGCAAGGTAGAATTTTAATATATAGTCTGACGTATTAGAATGTGAATCGGGACTAAGATATTATAATGTAATTTACAAGGTAAGAGGGGAAAATAGAATGCATTGATGACACCTCTATTTTCCTAGCCTTTCCAGATTCTGCTTATTCTGGTGGCTGCTGTTAATTTAAAGTCAGCGAATGAAATATTTGTGCCACAGAATTCCAATAAATTCATGACTTTTCATAAAGTCCTTTTATAAAATCATTTTGCAGCTGCACAAGAGTTATGTGTGTGCGGGGGGTGCATTTTGGAAAAAAACACACAGATAGATTCCCCCCCTTCAACCATATCTCAGAACACATCTCAATTCTGAAGCCACTGTGCCTGAACCTTAGTGGAATAAATAGGATATAGAGTTGTGGAGCAGCCTGAAAATTACGGAACGCGTCTTGCGTGAAGACTGCCATCAATTGCAAAAAATATTCATAATCTGGAGCCCCTAATGTGAAAGTATAATCATAACAGCTGGTACATACATACCAAGTGCAATGATGCGGCTGGCAAAGGAAATAGAGAAGATAGGTTTCTCCTGCCCCATCAGTCAGTCGCGGAAACATTATTTGGATGTTTGTTTTATCTCCCCTATCATGAATCTTCACGGATACTCTACAGGGGGAGGGAATGCTGCGACTTTAGACTGCCTTCCACTTGGGTTTGAAGATGAACAAAGTTGGACGACAGGAAGCTGCAGAAAGAAGGCTGAGATTGAATTGCCTGCACTCTTAGAAATAAATTAAGTTGAAAGCAATAAGATGGCTGGAATAAGACTGGACTTCTTTAAGGAATCCGAATATTGTTTGACATAGAAAGATAGAAAGATAGAAACATAGAAGACTGACGGCAGAAAAAGACCTCATGGTCCATCTAGTCTGCCCTTATACTATTTCCTGTATTTTATCTTACAATGGATATATGTTTATCCCAGGCATGTTTAAATTCAGTTACTGTGGATTTACCAACCACGTCTGCTGGAAGTTTGTTCCAAGGATCTACTACTCTTTCAGTGAAATAATATTTTCTCACGTTGCTTTTGATCTTTCCCCCAACTAACTTCAGATTGTGTGCCCTTGTTCTTGTGTTCACTTTCCTATTAAAAACACTTCCCTCCTGAACCTTATTTAACCCTTTAACATGTTTAAATGTTTCGATCATGTCCCCCCTTTGCCTTCTGTCCTCCAGACTATACAGATTGAGTTCATGAAGTCTTTCCTGATACGTTTTATGCTTAAGACCTTCCACCATTCTTGTAGCCCGTCTTTGGACCCGTTCAGTTTTGTCAATATCTTTTTGTAGGTGAGGTCTCCAGAACTGAACCCAGTATTATTCCAAATGTGGTCTCACCAGCGCTCTATATAAGGGGATCACAATCTCCCTCTTCCTGCTTGTTATACCTCTAGCTATGCAGCCAAGCATCCTACTTGCTTTTCCTACTGCCCGACCACACTGCTCACCCATTTTGAGACTGTCAGAAATCACTACCCCTAAATCCTTCTCTTCTGACATTTTTGCTAACACACAATTGCCAATGCAATACTCAGATTGAGGATTCCTTTTCCCCAAGTGCATTATTTTACATTTGGAAACATTAAACTGCAGTTTCCATTGCTTTGACCATTTATCTAGTAAACATGGAACAGAGTTTATGAATAGTTAAAGAATAAGGACAATAAAGACCAGGATATCAGGGACCTTTACCTTGAAGATAATTGAAGACACATACTGCAGAGTTTCTTAGGAAAATATTTACTTCTTTTGTAGCAAACGTACACTAGCTACAGTATCTCTCTAGCAGTTAATATACAAGCTCACAATTCTCTATCTACTACTCTCAGTTACAATATTCAGCTACAAGTCTTCAGCCACCACAGGCTACACTAATTCACAAGCCACTCTAAACCTTACTAAGCCACAATACCTCCAGGCCAAGCCACAAGCCACACCTATGCAAAGGTGTATTATATACTTTGGTCAGCCAATCAGATTACATCACAATTTGCGTATTCACTGTGACTAAGCAATTTTACATGGCTGAAGTCATTACAATTCTTCTCTCTCTCTCTCTGCAATTTGGAATACTGCATCCCTTGGGGTCTGATCCTGACATAGAAGAGCATACAATAATTATGTTATTAAATCAATATGTTATAGTTGTATTATATAGGTGTTACAGGTATTATATGCGTATGAATTTTGATGAACTGATCTTCAATTGTAACAATGATAGGAAGTAAGTTCCTTAGCACTATATGTTTGTAAGCTATGTTATTTTTTGTGAATAATAATTTTTTAAAAGACTGTACTTCTTTAGCTACATGGATGAGTATTCTCATTTGAGAGAGAGGGAGAGAGAGAGAGACCTGGTTGATGAGGACAACCAAGGAAATAAAAATTAAGAAATTAAACTTTCATTAAGGAAGGCTTGCAGTGTGAAAAACAGTGTGAAAGAAGAATAGCTAATGATACTGTTGTAAGGCGAATTCCTGAGATGTGGTGGCACAGTTGTTAGAATTCAGTATCACAGGCTAATTCTGTTGACTGCTAGAAGTTCGACTCTCACTAGGCTCAAGGTTGACTCAGCCTTCCATTCTTTCGAGTTTGGCAAAATGAGGACCCAGATTATCGGGGGCAACAGGCTGATTCTGTAAACCACTTAGAGAGGGCTGTAAAAGCACTGTGAAGCAGTATATACAGTAGTCCCTCACCTATCGCTGGTGTTACGTTCCAGACCCGGCCGCGATAGGTGAAATCCGCGATGGGGAATTTAGCGACTGATAGTACTTATTTAAGTATTTATATTGTAATTCTTTGGTAAGTTTTCATTGTTTTAAATGTTTATAAACCCTTCCCACACAGTATTTATTTTAGATACAGTATTTAAATACAGTATTTACAATTTTAGATATATTTTTTTGGAAAAATCTGCCGATCGACTTCCTCAGAAACCCGCGAACCAGCGAAGATCCGCGAATGATTTGAAGTGAAGCCGCAGTAGGTGAAGCGCGGTATAGCAAGGGACTACTATACATCTAAGTGCTACTGCTGTATCTTTCTTGTTTTCTCCTTTCTATACTTAATGTCTTTTGCTTATCAGCACACCTTTTCTACTTCTTGATCTCAAAAGGAAACAGTATTTAAGTATGAATATGTACAAGATTTTGAGGAGAATCGAAAGGGCATAGTGGGTTTACTCAGCAAATAAGGCCACCATTTCAGCACCTTGGAGAGCACCAGGATTGCTTAGCACAGAGACTTGTGGACTTCAACTCTCAGAATTCTCCAACCAGCTATGCTGGCTGGAGAATTCTGGGCATTGAAGTCCACAAGTCTTAAAGTGGCCAAATTTGAAGACCTCTGGCTTAGAGTACTTTAAAGGTTGAATACAGGACCCTTTATCCTTCCATGATAATCACGAATTTGCTTAATTTTTTTAATACCCTCTACCTTACCAATGCTACAGATTTGTAGCACTGTTTGTAATCTTAACAACGGCCTTCCTTTTCACATGAAAACACATCAACCCATGGTTAGGCTTTTGCTAAATTGGCAATTTGCTTGTTATTCAATCTTCCAGTGTAGGTACTGAAATATGCTTAGTATGGGTTGATTTATTTCTTGTAACTCTGAAGCAGTGAAATTCTAAACAGTGTTTAGGGCGGTAGGAATTCTAAACAGTGTTCAGGTGGTAGGAAAAGCAAGTAGGATGCTTGGCTACATAGTTAGAGGTATAACAAGCAGGAAGAGGGAGATTGTGATCCCGCTATATAGAGCACTGGTGAGACCACATTTGGAATAATGTGTTCAGTTCTGGAGACCTCACCTACAAAAAGATATTGACAAAATTGAACGGGTCCAAAGACGGGCTACAAGAATGGTGGAAGGTCTTAAGCATAAAACGTATCAGGAAAGACTTCATGAACTCAATCTGTATAGTCTGGAGGACAGAAGGAAAAGGGGGGACATGATAGAAACATTTAAATATGTTAAAGGGTTAAATAAGGTTCGGGAGGGAAGTGTTTTTAATAGGAAAATGAACGCAAGAACAAGGGGACACAATCTGAGGTTAGTTGGGGGAAAGATCAAAAGCAACATGAGAAAATATTATTTCACTGAAAAAGTAGTAGATGCTTGGAACAAGCTTCCAGCAGACGTGGTTGGTAAATCCACAGTAACTGAATTTAAACATCCCTGGGATAAACATAGATCCATCCTAAGATAAAATACAGGAAACAGTATAAGGTCAGACTAAATGGACCATGAGGTCTTTTTCTGCCATCAATTTTCTATGTTTCTATGTGTTAGATGTTCAGAATATAGGAATCATAGCCAGGATATAGATAATGGCAATGATAACAATCAAGCAATGGAACAAAAGTTGCCTCCCGAAGTTGTGGGAGTTTCATCACTGGAAGCTTTCAAGAAGAGATTGGACTGCTAGCTGTCGGAAATGGTATAGGGCAGTGATGGCAAATGTTTTTTTCCCGAAAAAGCATGGATGTCTATTTGCATGTGTGTGGACCTGCTTGGAGCCAGATAGAGGAGCCATGTCTCGGTTCTTAAGACCATTGGGAATATGTGTTTTCTGATGGTCTTAGGCTACTCCTGGGACAGGGTCGTTTGACCCCCAAAGGGGTCATGACACACAGGTTGAAAACCACTATATGTGGAGAAGCTAAGTAACTAGAAATATTCCCATCCCTGATTATTGTATTAGGATGGTGAAGCTCGGGTGCCGAAAGAACACCCGAGGTTCACCAGTGAGCAGAAGAGCAGTGATGGTGAACCTCGAGTGCCCACACCCATAATTCAATGCCTGGGAAGAGCAAAAATAGCTTTCCCCACCCCTCTGGAGGCCCGAAACAGCCTGTTTTCCAACTTCTAGTGGGCCCAGTAGGCTTGTGTTTTGCCCACCCAGGCTCCAAAGGCTCTCCTGGAGCCAGGGGAGGGTAAAAATGCCCTCCCCATCCCGCACAAAGGCTCTCCGGAAGCCAAAAAACACCCTCCCAGTGCCTCTGTGTGAGCCAAAAATCAGCTGGCCGGCACACACATTAGAGCTGAGCTAGGGCAACGACTCGTGTGCCAGCAGATATGGCTCTGTGTGTCACCTTTGGTACCCATGCCATAGGTTCACCATCACTGGTGTAGGGTGTCCTGCTTGGGTAGAGGGTTTGACTGGAAGACCTATAAAGTCCCTTCCAACTCTATTAATCTTTATAAACGTGTAGAAATGTTGACAGAATCAACCACGTGGAAAACAGTTTCTCCTTCACAACAGCCCAGCTCACTTTCTTCTCCTCTCTCTCTTGTAACTTACCTGGGCAGTGCATGTAATTGCACCTGTTCGGCATTCCGAAAGGTTGCTTGCAAAGACCGGAAAAAATAAAATACCCTTTGAGTTCAAGGATGTGTTTCATATTTTTCACCTGGCTAACATGACGGGAGAGAGTGAAGGAAGTGAAACTGTAAAGGCTGTTAGTGGTTCCTGTTGGCCCATTCTAATTTTAGTTCTGGTTGGCCATGTGGAAAATAAAATATTGCTCAGAGCTTTTCAAATCTTTGTGCATCTTGGACTGCAAATATTTCAGCTACCTCCCTGTGAGCAGGTAGAAAATTCATAAATATTCTGTGCTTCACACCCTCTCAACCAGTCAATGTCAGAAATTTCAGTGCCACAAGGATAATGCAATATAAATTGAAAGGGTGCCCTGGAATAGCTGCACGTTCATAGACTAACCATAATTTTAAAAAAGAAAGGACATGAATAAATTAATACCTGCAAGCTACAATCAGAATGATCCGCCCCACGGATTTTTTTTTTCTGAAAAGAATATTTTCTCGGACCTTAAAGCTATAGGGATGCCAGTGATTTAAGATTGGTTTGAAATTCAGCTTCTGGAATCCATCCCGTTCCGTTCTAAGGCAAGATGCGCGATATATCTTCTTTGCATTCCTTCGTGCAGCCTCCAAGCAGTTGATTTTAAGTATGATATTTACAGCTGGGTGAGTTACCAGCAGCAAATTTTGACACACAGAAGCATTAAATCAGATGGACAATCCATAAAGACTTGCAAATAGAAATAGAACAACTGTGGCAACCCAAAGCAAAGATAGTTCCAATAGAAATAGGCGTCATGGGCGCAATTCCAAAACATCTGAACACCATTGCCATTGACAAATTCACAGTCAGTCAATTGCAAAAAGCAGCTTTACTTGGAACTGCTAACATACCTTTAATACTGTCTGTCTTACTGTGGACCAATCATAATACAGGCCAAATCAGTTCCTACCACAACCACAGGCCAGAGTTAGGCAGCCTTAAAAAAAACACTTTGAAACAAATAAATGAAAAAGTAAACCCCTGAAATAAAATAAACTTCCACCCCAAAGGAAAAACAAATCACTTTAAAGCAGGGTCCAAGAAGTCTCCAAGAATCAAACTCAAGTAGAGGGATTCTTTATCTTTGAATGTGATTATTGAGTCTCATGAATGGAAATAGAAAGGCAGAAGGGAGGAAGGGAGAGAGGGAAGGAAGGAAGGAGGAAGAAAGGAGGGATGGAGGAAGATGGATGGATGGATGGAAGGAAACAAGCCAGCAGAAGGATGGATGGATGGAAGGAAGGAAAGAAGGGACAAAGAAAGAAGAAAACAGAAGGCTGGGAGGGAAGGAAGAAAGGGAGAAGGAAGGAAGGAAGGAAGGAAGGAAAGGAAGGAAGGAAGGAAGGAAGCAAAGGAGGAAAAAAGAAAAAAGAAAGCAGAAGAATGGGAGGGAGGTAGAGAGGGAAGGAAGAAGGAAGGAACGAGGGAGGGAGTGAGGGAGATGGATGGATAGAAGGAAGGAAGGAAACAAGCAAGCAGAAGGATGGATGGATGGAAGGAAAGAATGAAAGAAGGGAAAAAGAAAGAAGAAAACAGAAGGATGGAAGGAGGGAAGGGAGAAGGAAGGAAGGGAGGGAGGGAGGAAGGAAGGCTAGAAGCAGAAGGATGGAAGGGAGGGAGGGAGGAAGAAGAGAGAAGAAAGGAAGGAAAGAAGGAAGGAAAAAAGTCAAAAATACTCCAAAAATACTCCAAGCAGTAAACCCGGAGAAGACACAAATAAACCGAAAGAATTCAGCTGGCTTGTATTTCAATTCACGCTGAACAACGAGAGTGAGAAAATCCTTTTCCAAACGAGTTCTGAAACATCTCAAGTGCAAAAGCATTTCTGTGGTCAATGGTATCCTATTTCCAAGGCATTCCTGCTCTCCTTTATGGTAAAAGCCAGCCCCATTTTATTCAAAAGCCTGCGGAAGAGAGCAGAGGAATTACTGTGGGGGTGGGAACGAAGGGGGGAAGAAAAAAAACCCAACCCGAAATGTAATTCCTGGAGTCTTTGAAGAATTCACTGAATCGCTCAGTGCTCCGAGGAGTCAAGTTCCTGGATTAGCCTGACCGCATTATACAAGCTAACCTATCGAGCAATTCAGTGGAATGAGAAAGGGTCGGGTTCAAATATCCTCCCGGGACTAAGGAGTTTGAAAGGTGCTTTTAAATAAGGTCAAAGGGAAAAGATTTCCGGGCCCATTTGCCAATCTCAAACATTTAATTATACCTTCGCCTTGGTGCTTTTTCCAACCGGCTTCACTCGCCAAGTTGCTTCTGGGCGCACGAGGATTTCACACTCAGCTTGTTTGCTGGAACTGGCGGGGCTTACATAGCCAGCTCCATTTTGCCTGAGGAAATAGCTTTTTATTTGAACTTTTGAAAAGGGAAGGCTCTCGGTGCAACTCGGATGCAAAAATCTAGTCTCCCCCTCTGTCCGTCTCCCCTCCTCTAAATGCCCCTCAGAGGAAGATGCAATCCTTGTTGCAAGGCCAAGGCCCTTTTCCTTGGACGGCCTCCTTGGAATTAATCATTTGGCTTAGAGCTGACAATGCAGATTATTCTCTCTCACACACACATACATACATGCAAACATGTAGACTACAGGCTTGGGATTTTTAGAGGGCAACAGCTGACAATTAGCAGGCGTTTTTAATCTGACCCTGACATTCTTAAACCTGCAGGGGTTTTTTTGTTTCCATGTATGCATTGTGTGTGTATGTGTGTGTATAGAGGGAGAGAGAGAGAAGGGACGAGAGAGAAAGAGAAAGAGAGAAAGGGAGGGAGAGAGAGAGAGAGAAAGAGCAAGGGAAAGAGAGAAAAGGAGAGAGAGTGAGGGAGAAAGGGAGAGAAAGAGAGAAAGAAAGGGAGACAGAGAGAGACAAAAAGAGAGAGGAAGAAAGGGAGAGAATGAGAGAGAGGGAGAGAGAAGGGGAGAAAAGGAGAAAGAGAAAGGGAGAGAGAGAGAGAAAGAGAGAGAGAGAAAGAGAAAGGGAGAGAGAGGGAGAAAGGGAGACAGAGAGAGAGAAAGAAATGGAGAAAGGGAGAGAGAGAAGTGAAAAAAGAGAGAAAGAAAAAGGAAGAGAGAGAGAAAGGGAGACAGAGAAAAGAAAGAGAGAAAGGGAGACACAGAGAAAGGATAGATAGATAGATAGATAGATAGATAGATAGATAGATAGATAGATAAATGGATGGATGGATGGATGGATGGATGGATGGATGGACGGACGGACAGATAGATAGATAGATAGATATAGCAGAGATGGCTTCGGTTCAGTTCAGACTGGTTCACCCAAACTGGTAGCAAGCTGCTGGTGACATCACAATGGCGTCACAGAACCGGTTCTGTTGATGCCGGTCCAGGCATGTTGCCATCTTTTAAAAAAATTGGGGATTTTTTAAAAAAATATTTTGGATGGATTTTTTTTCCAGATCTTTTTTCCTTCCGCACATGCACAGAAGCCCTGTTTTGGGTGCTCTGAGCTAGTAGCTGGGTGGAAAAGAAGTTTCTAAGCTTTGGCTTGGTCCCTTCATAGGATCACTTTCCTCCTTGACCCCCTCCTCTCTGTGACAACCCCTCAAAGTTTGGAACAGTGCTGTCATGTCTCCCCTGGTCCTTCTCTTCATTCAACTAGCCATGCTCAGTTCCTGCAACCGTTCTTCATATGTTTTAGTCTCCAGTCCCCTAATCATCTTTGTGGCTCTTCCCTGTGCTCTTTTCTAGAGTCTCAACCTCTTTTTTTTATAGTGTGGTGACCAAAACTGGATGCAATACTCCAGGTGTGGTCTAAACAAGGCTTTATAGAGTGGTTGTCAGGCCCAAAGTTACTATGTAAGTCAAAAGTTGGCACACACAGTTAGTAGCAATAGAAGAACAGAGGGGGGTGATATATATATCAAGTCCCAGTGGGTATGGCTAGCTGATGAGGCCAAAATAAGGCCGAAATAGATCTATCCTAGTCTCCCTTAATTTTCAAATTCAGCTTAAACATGTGACACATACAGATAGAATTGTCGGCTATCAATAAAATTAACTGCCTTGGAAATGGCCCTGGGTTGGGCCGAGAGGCAAAAAAGGAGCTGTGATGTTCCTTCAATATACCAGGGTGATTCGACACAAAATGTAACCCTTCCCTGGTACAGAGCTGAAGGGATTGGATACTGTAGCCTAGAGGATAATTCTCTGCCTTATAAGGCAAAGGTTGCAGGTTCAAGTCCCAGTGGGTATGGCTAGCTGATGAGGCCAAAATAAGGCCGAAATAGATCTATCCTAGTCTCCCTTAATTTTCAAATTCAGCTTAAACATGTGACATATATATATATATATATATATTTATGCCACCACACATTCCTTTATTTTATTTATTTATTTTTATTTATTCATTTATTCATTTGTCCAATACACAAATACATAGGAAGAAAAATAGACATGTGGTAATATAAATGAGGGTAAAAGTGAACTTAGAGGAGAGGATATATGAAAGGAAGAGAATATATAAGATAGGTGAAAGAAAGGAAAGACAATTGGACAGGGGACGAAAGGCACACTGGTGCACTTATGTACGCCCCTTACTGGCCTCTTAGGAACCTGGAGAGGTCAATCGTGGAGAGTCTAAGGGAGAAGTGTTGGGGGTTAGGGGTTGACACAATTGAGTCCGGTAATGAGTTCCACGCTTCGATAACTCGATTGTTGAAATCATATTTTTTACAGTCAAGTTTGGAGCGGTTCGTATTAAGTTTGAATCTGTTGCGTGCTCTTGTGTTGTTGCGGTTGAAGCTGAAGTAGTCATTGATCGGTAGGACGTTGCAGCATAAGATCTTGTGGGCAATAGTCAAATCGTGTTTTAGGCGCCGTAGTTCTAGGCTTTCTAGGCCCAGGATTGTTAGTTTATTTTCGTAGGATATTCTGTTTCGAGTGGAGGAGTGAAGGGCAGAGTGCAAAGTAAACTGAACACATCGCATTGGTCCTCGTAACTGCACTTGTGGGTGTGGGGATATGAGATGAGCTTTGACCTGGATGTAACCTTAAGGGACCTAATGTAGGAATAAATCAAGCAGAATCCAGAATGGCTTTGTTAATAAATCGAACCCTGCGTGAAAGCACAGGCGTGGAAGTTGATTTATTTCTCAGATGCTATTTGGTTTGCTGACAAACAATTCCAATTGTTGACAAACAATTTCCAATATTCTTCTATCGCTACTAACTGTGTCAGGCCAACCTTTGACTTACATAGTAACTTTGGGCCTGACAGTGGTATTAGTACCTCACTTGATTTAGATTGTATCCCTCTGTAAAACTTCAGATCGTGCAGAATGCAGCTGCGAGAGCTATCATGGGCTTCTCTAAATATGCCCATGTCACACCAACACTCCGCAGTCTGCATTGGTTGCCCATCAGTTTCCGGTCACAATTCAAAGTGTTGGTTATGACCTATAAAGCCCTTCATGGCATCGGACCAGAATATCTCCGGGACCGTCTTCTGCCGCACGAATCCCAGCAACCAGTTGTTCCCACAGAGTTGGCCTTCTCTGGGTCCCGTCGACTAAACAATGTCGTCTGGCAGGACCCAGGGGAAGAGCCTTCTCTGTGGCGGCCCCGACCCTCTGGAACCAACTCCCCCCAGATATCAGAGTTGCCCCCACCCTCCTTGCCTTTCGTAAGCTCCTTAAAACCCACCTCTGTCGTCAGGCATGGGGGAATTGAGATATTCCCTTCCCCCTAGGCTTATAAAATTTGTCTGTATGTACGATTGGTTTCTTAAATTGGGGTTTTTTACATTACTTTTAATATTAGATTTGTTCATATTGTCTTTTTACTGTTGTTAGCCGCCCCGAGTCTGCGGAGAGGGGCGGCATACAAATCTAATTAATAAATAAATTAAATAAATAAATAAATGTGATTTAGGATTGTATTGGCTTTTTCGGCTGCAGCTGGCTCACGTTTAGCTGGTTGTCCACTAGAACTCCAAGATCCCTCTCACAATCACTGCCATTAAGTCTGGCATCACCCAGTTTATATGTATACTTTTCTTCTTTTTTTTAACCTATGTGTAGGACTTTACTTTTCTCTACATTGAATTTCATTTTGTTAGATAAGACGTTACATTAAATACATTGTCCCCCTATTGGTTGCTCCCTATTTTCAAAATTAGATAGGTTTATGAGGAATATATAAATAAAGAATGCAGAGCCTGGAGACATCTTCTGTTGGTTTTGTTTCAGAGTGGATGGTGCAGAAGCACAAACAAACTCCATTATTCACTTGTGAAAAGAGACAGACTGTTGAGCTATCATTTTCCTAACTGAATTGAATAACAGAAAAATATTCAAGCCTGTTTCACAATGCTCAAGTTAATAGGAGCTATTAAGAATCATTTTCTTTTTCCTTTCTTTGTTGCTATTTCTTAAAAAATATGATTTAAAATAACAGAAAGAAGGGAGGAAAGGAGGAAGGAAGGAAGGAAGGAAGGAAGGAAGGAAGGAAGGAAAAATTTCAATATTATTTTTTCCAATTACACACGTCACTGATATTTCATGAAAGGTACTGGGGGGGAAAAATCACAGAACTGTCATTTGCATAATGAGGGCATGATATATTAGTCAGAGTAACTTTTGCTAATGAGCTACAAAAAACTCCACACTTTCCATCACCGGGATGGAGAAGTGGTGTTACTCCCTCACAACCCAACCTTTTTGTGCATCCTATTAGGGATTGTCATATCTCATTAGGAAATTTAATTTCACCTAAATAGGGGTAGGAAAAGCATAACAATACATCCGATGAAAACCACATTACGGGTTTTACTGATTTGCAATGCTAGAGAGCAGGGGTGTCATAAGAACATAAGAACCTAAGAAGAGCCATACTGAATCAAGCCAAAGCCCATCGAGTCCAGCATTCTGTGTCACACAGTGACCCACCAATTGTCCATGGGGATCTTGAGCAGAAAGAGAAGGCAAGACCCTCCCTTTCCCCTGACCACCAACAAATGGTACTCAAGGGAACCCTGCCTGCCTCAACCAACATAGAGGCGGCACATGGACATCCGTTTCAATAACCACCTATGATACACTTGGCATCCATGAATCTGTCTAATCCTGCCTTGAAGCTATCCAGGCTGACAGCTGTCATGGAATTGAATTCCATGAACCAATGACCCTCTGGGTGAAGAAATATTTCCCTTAAAGTGTCAAATTTCATTGAGGGACGTATGTGTCTGACCTCAGGGAGGGAATATGGCCAGAGTGGGTGTGGCCAGTTTGACATAAAACTGGACACTCTCTACATGGGGCTACCTTTGAAGAGCGTCTGGAAACTGTGCAAATTGTGCAGAATGCAGCCGCGCGAGGAGTCATGGGCTTGCCCGGACACATACATATCTCTCCAACACTCCGCGGACTGCATTGGCTGCCAATTGGTTTCCAGACTCCATTCAAAGTGTTGGTGATGACCTATAAAGCCCTACGTGGCATGGGCCAGAATACCTGCGGGACCACCTATTACCGCATGAATCCCAGCGACCGATCAGGTCCCACAGAGTCGGCCTTCTCCGTCAACTAGACCAGTGTTTTTCATCCACTGTACCATAGCACATTAGTGTGCCGTGAGACATGGTCAGGTGTGCTGTGGGGAAATTAAACATGGGTCCCCAAACTACAGCCCATGTGCCGGATATGGACCGCAGAGGCCATTTATCCGGCCCACCGCCAGCCACCTCCATCCCCTTATTCTTGTGTTCACTTTCCTATTAAAAACACTTCCCTCCTGAAACCTATTTAATCCTTTGACATATTTGGAAACATAGAATCTGATGGCAGAAAAAGGCCTCATGATCCATCTAGTCTGCCCTTATACTATTTTCTGTATTTTATCTTAGGATGGATATATGTTTATCCCAGGCATGTTTAAATTCAGTTACTGTGGATTTATCTACCACTTCTGCTGGAAGTTTGTTCCAAGGATCTACTACTCTTTCAGTAAAATAATATATTTCTCATGTTGCTTTTGATCTTTCCCCCAACTAACTTCAGATTCTGCCCCCTTGTTCTTGTATTCACTTTCCTATTAAAAACACTTCCCTCCTGGACCTTATTTAACCCTTTTTATATGTTTAAATGTTTCGATCATGTCCCCCCCTTTTCCTTCTGTCCTCCAGACTATACAGATTGAGTTCATTAAGTCTTTCCTGATACGTTTTATCCTTCAGACCTTCCACCATTCTTGTAGCCCGTCTTTGGACCCATTCAATTTTGTCAATATCTTTTTATAGGTGAGGTCTCCAGAACTGAACACAGTATTCCAAATGTGGTCTCACCAGCGCTCTATACAGCGGGATCACAATCTCCCTCTTCCTGCTTGTTATACCTCTAGCTATGCAGTCAAGCATCCTACTTGCTTTCCCTACCGCCTGATCATGTGCCCCCTTTCCCTTCTGTCCTCCAGATTATGCAGATTGAGTCCATGAAGTTTTTCCTGATAAGTTTTATGCTTAAGACCTCCCACCATTCTTGTAGCCCGTCTTTGGACCCATTTAATTTTATCCATATCATTTTACAGGTGAGGTCTCCAGAAATGAACACAGTATTCCAAATGTGGTCTCACCTGCACTTCATACAGCGAGATCATTTAATACTTTGTTTTATGTTTGGTATGAATGTGCTGTTTAGGTTTTTTAAAATAATGATAGGGTTTTATATGTTTTTAATATTAGATTTGTTCGACTGCTATATTGTTTTTATTGCTGTTGTGAGCCGCCCCGAATCTTTGGAGAGGGGCGGCATACAAATCTAATAAATGAATGAATGAATGAATAAATAAATAAATAAAATCACAATCTCCCTCTTCCTGCTTGTTATACCTCTAGCTATGAAGCCAAGCATCCTACTTGCTTTCCCTACCGCCTGACCGCACTGTTCACCCATTTTGAGGCTGTCAGAAATCACTACCCAGATACAGAGGAAAATGTCATAAGTACTTCAGAAGGTCCATGGATTAGAAAGAGGTGCATTAATTCCTGATACCTTGTCATCTTAGCAAGATCATATAACAGACCTGGCAGGAAAATGGACACTTCTGCAAGCAGGCTTTTCTGAGATTCAAAGAGATAGTCAAAGCATGAAAGCTCAATCTCTTTCGCCAGGAAGTGAATCAAATAAAGGAGAAAATCCAGCAGACATGATTGACAAGGAACCAGAAAGGTGAAAAGATATTCTGCACTGCCGGCACTCAGAAAGAGCAGAACCAGCTGGTAGGTTTTCTCCAAAGGAAATGATGTTCAACCTCCGGGTAAAAAGCATAAGATTCAGTTGAACAGGAAGCTGCAGGCCTAAGCAATAAAGACGATGCAATTGCTCCTTGCAAGAGGAGAAAGAAGGCAATTCTTGCAACTGTTTTCATTTTCGGCTTCCCTGTGCCCCATTTTTGGCCACCACATGCCCCGTTTTCTGTTTCCATTTTTTACTTCTGCGCATCCCATTTTTGGCCTCCATGCATCCTGTTTTTGGCCCATTCCAGGCAGTAGGGATTATTATTATTATTTTATTATTATTTATTATTATTTATTGGATTTGTATGCTGCCCCTCTCCATAGACTCGGGGCGGCTAACAACAGTGGTAAAAACAACATGCGACAATCCAATACTAAAACAGCTCAAAACCCTTATTTTAAAACCAATCATACATACAAACATACCATACATAAATTGTAGAAGCCTAGGGGGAAAGAATATCTCAGTTCCTCCATGCCTGATGACAGAGGTGGGTTTTAAGAAGCTTACGAAAGGCAAGAAGGGTGGGGGATATTCTAATCTCTGGGGGGAGTTGGTTCCAGAAGACTGGGGCCGCCCCCGAGAAGGCTCTTCCCCTGGGTCCTGCCAAATGACATTGTTTAGTCGACGGGACCTGGAGAAGACCCACTCTGTGGGACCTAACTGGTCGCTGGAATTCGTGCGGCAGAAGGCGGTCCCGGAGATAATCTGGTCCGGTGCCATGAAGGGCTTTATAGGTCATAACCAACACTTTGAATTGTGACTGGACAATGATGCCACCAGCAATTGCACATGACCTCTGCCACCTGGAATGGGGCAAAAACGGGGCATGTGGAGGCTGAAAACAGGATGCACAGAGGCAGAAAATGGGACACATGGAGACAGCGATAAGCAGTTGCAATCCTTGTAGCCTGGAACAGCTGACCCAGTAAAGGGCTGCAAAATTGTTTACCTCCACACTGTGGGTGTGGGTTCTTTTGTGGGTGTGGCTTGCCAGCCATGTGACCTGGTAGGAGTGGCTTGATGATCATGTGACGGGGAGGTGCCGTCACTCACATCAAGGGTTTGGGTTAGGGTTAAGGGGCCTGGCCTGGCCTGGCCTCAAAGGGATACAATTTCCCTATCTATTTACTATTACTGAACATCCAAAATATACTATTTAATTTTGTGAATATATGTCATATGTGTACATGCATATTACACACAGGCGCACAAAAATATACATTATCTACTATATAAAGCCGCCCCGAGTCTTCGGAGAGGAGCGGCATACAAATCTAATTAATAATAATAATAATAATAATAATAATAATAATAATAATAATAATAATAATAATCTGTATGTATATTTACACAAACACACACACACACACAGCTCTTCTAAAGTGCCAAAGGATCTCAGCGGACATTTGAAAACCATCGGAATTCACAAAGTCTCCATCTGTCAATTGCAAAAGGCCGCTTTACTGGGATCGGCAAACATAATTTGCCACTACATCACGCAGTCCTAGGTGCTTGGGAAGCGCCCGACTGGTGATGAAATACGAAATCCAGCATAGTGATCTCGTTTGCAGTGTTGTATTGACATAATAATAATAATAATAATAATAATAATAATAATAATAATAATAAATTAGATTTGTATGCCGCCCCTATCCGAGGACTGGAAGATGATTTAACCATTTTCCCCTTGATGCAGGTGTAAGAAGAGTAGAATAGAAACATAGAAAGATAGAAGTCTGACGGCAGAAAAAGACCTCATGGTCCATCTAGTCTGCCCTTATACTATTTTCTGTATTTTATATTAGGATGGATCTATGTTCATCCCAGGCATGTTTAAATTCAGTGACTGTGGATTTATCTACCACGTCTGCTGGAAGTTTGTTCCAAGGATCTACTACTCTTTCAGTAAAATAATATTTTCTCATGTTGCTTTTGACCTTTCCCCCAACTAAAAGCAACATGAGAAAATATTATTTTACTGAAAGAGTAGTAGATCCTTGGAACAAACTTCCAGCAGAGGTGGTTGGTAAATCCACAGTAACTGAATTTAAACATGCCTGGGATAAACATATATCCATCCTAAGATAAAATACAGAAAATAGTATAAGGGCAGAATGAGACGATCTCATTCTCCATTTGTTGAAATTGAAACAAAGAGAAGAAATGAACAGCTAGGAGACACTCTTGGAGTGAATGCTGAATAAAAAACTGAATGGAGCACCAAATTAACCAACTTCTTTTCTTCTGTGCTAAGCAGAACAATATATGACTGGCAATTTTCAATTAGTCTGGGCATTCTGACAATTTTACTCCCTTTTTGGAAAGGAGATTTTAGGACATGGAGATTCCTTGGATCTCGGGAATGTGGTCTTCCAACATAGCCTTCTAACCAAAGCCCCCATCGATCAGAACAATTAATCTGGCTTTCAGCCAGGGGATTTAATTTCCTGCCAGAGGTATCTTTGATACAATCATACCGCTTTGAAATAAAATGCCTTATTTCTGGGCCTGCTGGCTTTTATTAATCATTGGGCAAATAGAAAGAATAATTCTGCTGTGAGTTTTTCCTTAAACTGATCGCTAACCATAGTAAATAGAGAGGAAAATTGTATCTCTTTGAAGTGAGGAGAGGCCAGGCACCCTAACCTTAACCCTTGACATGAGTGACGTCAAGTTGGCCACCTTTAAGCCAGTCACATGACCTTTAAGCCACCCCCCCAGTCACATGATCATCAAACCACTCCTACCTGGTCACGTGGCTGGTAAGCCACACCCTCAAAATAAGCCAAATCCCGCAGTGTGGTAGAAATTTTTTTTATAGCCCTACCCTGAGAGCAGCAACTACCACCTGGTCCAAGGCCTGCAAAACTTCCACAGACTAGGACCTCTCAATTAATAATAATAATAATAATAATAATAATAATAATAATAATAATAATAATAATAACAACAACAACAATTATTATTATTATTATTATTATTATTATTATTATTATTATTATTAATTAGATTTGTATGCCGCCCCTCTCCGCAGACTCGGGGCGGCTCGCAACAGTGATAAAAAACAATATGTATTGACAAATCTAATAATTTAAAATCTAAAATAGCAATTGTACATTTAAAAAATCTAAAAACAAGGAACCCCAATATTAAAAAAAACATACATACAGTCATATCATGCAATAAAACTACATAGGCAGGGGGAGATGTCTCAGTTCCCCCACGCTTGACGACAGAGGTGGGTTTTGAGGAGTTTACGAAAGGCAAGGAGGGTAGGGGCAGTTCTAATCTCTGGAGGGAGCTGATTCCAGAGGGTCGGAGGCGCCACAGAGAAGGCTCTTCCCCTGGGTCCCGCCAGATGACATTGTTTAGTCAACGGGACCCAGAGAAGGCCAACTCTGTGGGACCTGACTGGTCGCTGGGATTCGTGTGGCAGAAGGTGGTCTCGCAGGTATCCTGGTCCGGTGCCATGAAGGGCTTTATAAGTAATAACCAACACTTTGAATTGTGACCGGAAACGGATCGGCAACCAATGCAGACTGCGGAGTGTTGGTGTAACATGTGCATATTTGGGAAAGCCCATGATTGCTCTCGCAGCTGCATTCTTCACGATCTGAAGTTTCCGAACATTCTTCAAAGGTAGCCCCATGTAGAGAGCGTTACAGTAGTCGAGCCTCGAGGTGATGAGGGCATGAGTGACTGTGAGCAACGACTCCCGGTCCAAATAATTTATTAGATTTGCATGCCGCCCCTCTCCGAAGACTTGTAGCGGCTCACAACAGTAATACAAAATGCAAATCCAATATTAAAAGCAAATTTTAAAAGAACAAGGGGAAAGAAATGAAGGGAAGAGGACAACTAGTAACTAGGTGGAGGATGTCTCAATTACAGTGGTGATGTATGTTCTGGGAGATGAAAGAACAGGTCAAGGATGGATCATCAGGGAGAAAATCTCTCTATGTGGTCACTAGGTGTAATGGAAAAGGCGGATGACTTTGGCGAAAGAGAAGAAGATTATGGTGATTAGGAAAGAGTTGGGGAGAGTCCCCAAGAGCGTAACAGTCAGAGAAGGAAATTTAGGAAATCACTAATCTATCCACAGATTTTCCCCCAATGATAAAATGGGATTACCCCGACTAGATTAGCTGGAGGAAAAATAGGTTAAAATTAAGTCAACTGTATCATCTTTCAGCTGTGGCGAGGGGGGCATTTGCCCAGGTTCGCCTGGTGCACCAGTTGCGGTCCGACTTGGACAGGGACGCACTGCTCACAGTCACTCATGCCCTCATCATCTCGAGGTTCGACTACTGCAATGCTCTCTACATGGGGCAGAATGCAGCTGTGAGAGCAATCATGGGCTTCTCTAAGTATGCCCATGTTACACCAACACTCTGCACTCTGCATTGGTTGCCGATCAATTTCCGGTCACAATTCAAAGTGTTGGTTATGACCTATAAAGCCCTTCATGGCATCGGACCAGAATATCTCCGGGACCGCCTTCTGCCGCACAAATCCCAGCGATCGGTTAGGTCCCACAGAGTTGGCCTTCTCCGGGTCCCGTCAACTAAGTAATGTCGTTTGGCGGGACCCAGGAGAAGAGCCTTCTCTGTGGCGGCCCTGACCCTCTGGAACCAGCTCCCCCCAGATATCAGAGTTGTCCCCACCCTCCTTGCCTTTCGCAAGCTCTTTAAAACCCACCTCTGTCGTCAGGCATGGGGGAACTGAAATTTCCCTTCCCCCTAGGCTTATAGAATTTATACATGGCATGCTTGTATGTATGAGTGTTTTTTTAAATTGGGGTTTTTTAGATTATTTTTAATATTAGATTTGTTTACATTGTCTTTTTATATTGTTGTTAGCCACCCCGAGTCTTCGGAGAGGGGCGGCATACAAATCTATTAAATAAATAAATAAATAAACGAATGAATGAATGAATCTAATAAATAATAATAATAATAATAATAATAATAATAATAATAATAATAATAATCGGTTCTTCACAACTGTTTATTGTCGGATGTTCCTGTTGAGAAAATTTCAGTCTCCGTATATATTTTTTTCTGGGGGGCAAGCATTGCTACAACTGTGTCAAATGGTCCCCCCTCCAGTTCTTCTCCGCACTTACATATCCCCTTACTCCGGAGAGCCATAAAAGCTCATTTTAAACAGTTGCTTAACATCCAGCAATGTTCTATAGCAACAAGGAAATGTCTTTTTGGAATAAGCACTCAGAGAAGACACTGAATTAAGTCATCAAAAACTTCCTTTCCCCTTTGAACAGAGGAATGAAGTCTGACGGTGTAGGAAGAACGCCTCAAGAGAAGTGCAGGTGCTATTTTAATACCGAGTTGAATCTGCTGGTAGGAAAATCAGAAATGTTGCCTCACAAGAGTATTAACACCCCCTGTATAAGAGCATGGCCTCACATCTTTATGAGCTGATAATTTCCTATCCATTTTCTTTTCTATGTACCAAGAACTGTCCTGATCCATGTTTTTGTCACCTCATTTCAACAAAACAAGTTCTTGGTCACAAACCCACATAGAGTATTCTTAGCAGAGACAGGTTACAAGCGGTGTGCCACAAGGGTCTGTTCTGGGTCCTATTCTTTTTAATATGTTAGTGAGTGACATAGAGGAAGTTTTGGTAGGGAAGGTTTGCCTATTTGCCGATGACTCTAAAGTGTGCAATAGGGTTGATGTTCCTGGAGGGGTCTGTAATATGGTAAATGATTTAGCTTTACTAGATAAATGGTCAAAGCAATGGAAACTGCAGTTTAATGTTTCCAAATGTAAAATAATGCACTTGGGGAAAAGGAATCGTCATTCTGAGTATTGCATTGGCAGTTCTGTGTTAGCAAAAACTTCAGAAGAGAAGGATTTAGGGGTAGTGATTTCTGACAGTCTCAAATGGGTGAGCAGTGTGGTCGGGCAGTAGGAAAAGCAAGTAGGATGCTTGGCTGCATAGCTAGAGGTATAACAAGCAGGAAGAGGGAGATTGTGATCCCCTTATATAGAGCGCTGGTGAGACCACATTTGGAATACTGTGTTCAGTTCTGGAGACCTCACCTACAAAAAGAGATTGACAAAATTGAACGGGTCCAAAGACGGGCTACAAGAATGGTGGAAGGTCTTAAGCATAAAACATATCAGGAAAGACTTCATGAACTCAATCTGTAGAGTCTGGAGGACAGAAGGAAAAGGGGGGACATGATCGAAACATTTAAATATGTTAAAGGGTTAAATAAGGTCCAGGAGGGAAGTGTTTTTAATAGGAAAGTGAACACAAGAACAAGGGGACACATTTTGAAGTTAGTTGGAGGAAAGATCAAAAGCAACATGAGAAAATATTATTTCACTGAAAGAGTAGTAGATCCTTGGAACAAACTTCCAGCACACATGGTTGGTAAATCCACAGTAACTGAATTTAAACATGCCTGGGATAAACATATATCCATTGTAAGATAAAATACAGGAAATAGTATAAGGGCAGACTAGGTGGACAATGAGGTCTTTTTTCTGCCGTCAGTCTTCTATGTTTTTATGTTTCTATATTTAATTCTATGCAAACAGTAGACCATAATGAGTGAATTGTTAGAAAATCTGTTTTATTATATACGAGAGTCGCCCAGAAAGTAATGCACCACATTTTTTTTTCTCACCCTACAGTAATGGTACAAATACGAAATTTTAGATATACGTTATTTGAATTGTCAGGAGTGCGTGTGTAAATTTTGTGTTTCTTCAGACAGACAGCCTAGGTGCAGCAGTGTTTCGAAATGGCATCTGTAAGTGATGTATGTTACAAGCAGCGAGTCGTCATTGAATTTCTCACTGCGGAGAGAGAAACTGTTGGGAACATTGACAAACGTTTGTGTAGAGTTTATGGAGAATCTGCAATCGACAGAAGTATGGTTAGTCACTGGGCACAGAGGGTGAGGCCATTAGATTCACACAGTGCAGAAATGGCTTTGTGACCAGAATAAGGAGTGGTACTGACAGGGCATACATGCCCCAAGTCTATGGAGAGAGGTGGCATACAAATATAATAAATTATTATTATTATTATTATTATTATTATTATTATTATTATTATTATTATTTTGTGTGTCATTAGAGGAAGGCCACAGAATGGGATGGAGATTATATGGAAAAATGAGGTGTGTAGAAGAAACATAATTCTTTCTTGTGTGTAAGTTTCATTGTGTTCAATAAATAATTGCTGAAGAAAAAACAATGTGGTGCATTACTTTCTGGGCGACCCTCGTAGAAATGGTAGCGGAGCAGGGGGAAAATCCAACAGGTTTTGAATCCCAGCGCTTCAGCTGGCAACGGAATCCCAGAGGTGGGGATTCCCAGCAAGGGGAGGCTCAGGGGAATCCCAGGGCTTCGGCTGGCAACGGAAGTCCGGAGATGGGGTTTCCCAGCGAGGGGAGGCTCAGGGAAATCCCAGTGCTTCAGCTGGCAACGGAAGTCCGGAGATGGGGTTTCCCAGCGAGGGGAGGCTCAGGGGAATCCCAGCGCTTCAGCTGGCAACAGAAGTCCGGAGATGGGGTTTCCCAGTGAGGGGAGCCTCAGGGGAATCCCAGCGCTTCAGCTGGCAACGGAAGTCCGGAGATGGGGTTTCCCAGTGAGGGGAGGCTCAGGGGAATCCCAGCGCTTCAGCTGGCAACGGAAGTCCGGAGATGGGGTTTCCCAGTGAGGGGAGGCTCAGGGGAATCCCAGCGCTTCAGCTGGCAACGGAAGTCCGGAGATGGGGTTTCCCAGTGAGGGGAGGCTCAGGGGAATCCCAGCGCTTCAGCTGGCAACGGAAGTCCGGAGATGGGGTTTCCCAGTGAGGGGAGGCTCAGGGGAATCCCACTGCTTCAGCTGGCAACGGAAGTCCGGAGATGGGGTTTCCCAGTGAGGGGAGGCTCAGGGGAATCCCAGTGCTTCAGCTGGCAACGGAAGTCCGGAGATGGGGTTTCCCAGTGAGGGGAGGCTCAGGGGAATCCCAGTGCTTCAGCTGGCAACAGAAGTCTAGAGAAGGGGTTTCCCAGCGAGGGGAGCCTCAGGGAAATCCCAGTGCTTCAGCTGGCAACGGAAGTCCAGAGGTGGGAATTCCCAGAAGCACAAGGCAAAAGGGGTGACTTTTGGGATGGGGTTGCACGCATTATTTGCTTTTACATAGATTCCTATGGGGAAAATTGCTTCATCTTATGAACTTTTCTACTTACGAACCTGGTCAAGGAACGGATTAAGTTCGTAAGACAAGGTATCACTGTATTATGTAAATATTAAAAATCAATAAAAATATTTTTTTTAAAGAAAAATTCAGCTTACGCATCTCCTGAATGACAACCACAGCGCATGGAATCACAGTTTGTCAGGCTTAGGTAGCCTGACACACACATACTGTATATTAGTAGGAAAAAATGAAAGCCATTAGTGCAAAATCCTATGCAGGTCTAAACAGATGTCAATAGCACTCAAGGATCTGTTCCGTAAATGCAATGAAAAGATGGGTGCAAACAAATTGAAAAATGTATTTCAACAGGCATTCTACTGTAGAGACAGGAAAACGTTCCTTCTACATTTTTCAACATTTTTTTTAATAAACAAATATTTTAGGATAATCATTTGATGCTTGCCATTTTTAGAATTATTGATCTTGCCTCAATGCTCATCAGTGGTCATCAGCTACTCGTGGATAAGCTTTATAAGCCAATCTCCTTTATCAGGGAGAGCTCTGCTAACCATAATGGACTATGGAGAGGCCCTTTGTGTGAAGAGTTTCCAAATTAATATTATAGATTGCAAGGGATATAAATGAAAGAGAATGTGCTCTCACACTCCATGAGGTAGGCCCAGAGGCTGATGCAAAACACAATCCCCTAATTTCCTACCGAGGACTAAAGACTTTTAAGCTGGTGGAAATTAAAATCTTCTACTTCACAATCAACAATAACATTGTGATGTGCCGGTGTCTGGAGGCTGTTGGGGCCTGGATGGGTGTCAACAGACTCAAACTCAACCCTGATAAGACGGAGTGGCTGTGGGTTTTGCCTCCCAAGGACAATTCCATCTGTCCATCCATCACCCTGGGGGGGGGGGGAATTATTGACCCCCTCGGAGAGGGTCCGTAACTTGGGCGTCCTCCTCGATCCACAGCTCACATTAGAGAAAGATCTTTCAGCTGTGGCGAGGGAGGCGTTTGCCCAGGTTCGCCTGGTGCACCATTTGCGGCCCTATTTGGACCGGGAGTCATTGCTCACAGTCACTCATGCCCTCATCACCTCGAGGCTCAACTACTGTAACGCTCTCTACATGGGGCTACCTTTGAAAAGTGTTCGGAAACTTCAGATCGTGCAGAATGCAGCTGCGAGAGCAGTCATGGGCTTTTCCAAATATGCCCATGTTACTCCAACACTCTGCAGTCTGCATTGGTTGCCGATCAGTTTCCGGTCACAATTCAAAGTGTTGGTTATTACCTATAAAGCCCTTCATGGCACTGGACCAGGATATCTGCGAGACCGCCTTGTGCCGCATGAATCCCAGCGACCAGTCAGGTCCCACACAGTTGGCCTTCTCCGGGTCCCGTCGACTAAACAATGTCGTCTGGCAGGACCCAGGGGAAGAGCCTTCTCTGTGGCGGCCCCGACCCTCTGGAATCAGCTCCCTCCAGAGATTAGAACTGCCCCTACCCTCCTTGCCTTTCATAAACTCCTTAAAACCCACCTCTGTCGTCAAGCGTGGGGGAACTGAGACATCTCCCCCTGACTATGTAGTTTTAGTGCATGATATGACTGAATGTCTGTTTTTTATATTGGGGTTCTTTGCTTTTAGATTTTTAAATGTACAAGTGTTATTTTTGATTTTGAATTATTAGATTTGTCAATGTATACTGTTTTTGTCACTGCTGTGAGCCGCCCCGTGTCTGCGGAGAGGGGCGGCATACAAATCTAATAAATAATAATTGTCAGTTTTCGGTACGGTTTGAAGGAATGTCACAAAAATGTGGAAGAAATGTAGAATTCCCTCCCTTATATTTACAATATTGTATATTCTGCTCTCACTTGGAATTCAGACTACATCTTTAGCTTACTATATTACCAGCTAGAGTAGTGTCAATTTGGCTTCACTGCCAGGCTCATGGTCCATCTGTGAACACTATTGCAAAAATATTAAGAGAACTGCAATTTAGTTTCTGCGCAACTCAACCTCCTTCACCCATTAACCCCCAAATCCTAAACACCGCGTTATCTTCTTGCTTCGGAAACACTCCAAGCCTGACTTGTAAGCAAAACACACCCGCCAGCCACGCTGCTCAACTTTCTCCACCGAGATTATTCACAAGCACGTTTAGTGTCGATCCTGACACAGAAGAGGTTAGCAACAAGAAAATGCACAACATTAGTATTTAGTAGCTGTTACGTCTAAACGGGTTAAATACAAATAGAAATGTAGGCAGTTGTATACTTGCACGAGCTGTACAGGGATCATCTAAATGTCTGTGGTTCTTGGGCAAAGCAAACGACCTCTTTCTACAGATAGTAAGATCAAAGCCCTCGGTTTAGATACTCCAGCTGTCTTTCCCATTGGCATTTGACATGTAACGGGCCATTTAGATTCAGAGGGTATGTAAACATTTTAACCCTTGGCAGGGGCATCTGAGAAACACACAGGCACCGAATGGGCGCTGGGTTCCCTGAGCCGCATACCCACACGATGCCTCTCCTTTGAAGTCCAAGGAACCTCGCCAGCTTTGCCGAATGACTTGAATGAAAACTATCTGATAACAATGTGCCTTCTTGCAGACTCAAAGAGTGACATTTGGAAAAGCACGCCTGCTCCGGTTTTCTCCTTGGGAGAAGTGGAGCTTCAGATGTTAGGACGAGGTGAGGAAGCGAGACCACAAACCCACACAAAGAGATGAATAAAGCGAGGGAAGAAACGTAAGCGAGATTCTTGGAGGATCCACTGTGAAAGGAGTCACCCACTCTTTGATACGCCCTACCAAACCTGCATTTATTACAGGGGAATATTTCTTTATTGGCCAAGTGGGATTGGACACACAAGGAAGTTGTCTTTGGTGCAGATGCTCTCAGTGTACATAGAATAGAATAGAATAGAATTTTATTGGCCAAGTGGGATTGGACACACAAGGAATTAGTCTTTGGTGCAGATGCTCTCAGTGTACATAGAATAGAATAGAATAGAATAGAATAGAATAGAATAGAATAGAATAGAATAGAATTTTATTGGCCAAGTGGGATGGGACGCACAAGGAATTTGTCCTTGGTGCAGATGCTCTCAGTGTACATAAAATAAAAGATACATTTGTCAAGAATCAGGAGGTACAACACTTATTGATTGTCATTGGGGTCAAAGAAGCAGAGCTGGCTCCAAGACCGAAGCGCATGTACAGGCAATTAGATGTCACTTATCTTAATTTTATGAATTTGCATGGACAAATCAGTCTTACCCGAGAAAACAGAATAATAGGATAACAGAGTTGGAAGGAGCCTTGGTGTTGTGGTTACTGTGTTTTGTGATGCAACACGCATGTGCACAAAACAGGCAGGCACATTTTTGATTCTGGGCAAACCAGCTGTTAAATTATGTGAAGTCCACCTCTGATTGCAGTATGCACATTAGGGGAGAGAGAGAAAGAGAAAGGGAGAGTGAAAGAACAGGAGAGAGAGAGAAAGAGAGAGGGAGAAGGGGGAAAGGGAGAGAGAAAGAAAAAGGGAGAGAGAGAGAAAGAGAGTGAGAAAGAGAAAGGGAAATAGAAAGAGAAAGGGAGAGAGAGGGAGAGAATGGGAGAGAGGGAGAGAGAAAAAGGGAGAGTGAAAGAAAAGGAGAGAGAAAGGGAGAGAGAAAGAGAAAGGGAAAGAGAAAGAGAAAGGGAGAGAATGGGAGAGAGAGAAAGGGAGAGAGAGAAAAAAGAAAGAGAAAGGGAGAGAGAAAGAGAAAGGGAGAGAGAGAAAGAGAAAGGGAGAGAGAGAAAGGGAGTGAGAAAGAGAAAGGGAAATAGAAATAGAAAGGGAGAGAGAGAGGGAGAGAATGGGAGAGAGGGAGAGAGAGAAAGGGAGAGCGAAAGAAAAGGAGATAGAAAAAGAAAGAAAGGGAGAAAGAGAAAGAAAGAGAGAAAGGGCGAGAGAAAGAAAATGAGAGAGAGAAAGGGAGAGAGGGGGGGAAGGGAGAGAGTGAGAAAGAAAGAGAAAGGGAGAGAGAAAGAGAAAGGGAGAGAGAGAGAGAAAGAGAGAGAGGGAGAGAGAAAGAGAAAGGGAGATGGGGAGAGAGAAAGGGAGAGAGAGAGAAAGTGAAAGAGAGGGGGGAAAGCACTTTTAGGATAACCATGAAACTAGATGACTGAGAATCTCCATAGACATTATAGAAATATCATCTAACGTTACTGGGCATATTCTGTAAAGTGAAATACAGTGGAACCCCGACATAAGAGCTGCTCTACTTAAGAGCAACTCGAGATAAGAGCTGGGAGGGGAGAGATATTTTTGTTCTACTTACAAGCCCAAATTCGAGATACAAGCGCCAAGGAGCTGTCTCCTGAAGCCAAACGCTAACTTCCACGTTCGGCTTCAGGAGACAGCTGCGAAGCGGCGCGCATGTTTTAAAAGGTTGCAGCCGGATTGGGGGGCTCGGGGGGGGGTGTGCTTGCAGCTTTCTTTCTTGCTCTTTTTCTTTCTCTCTTTTACCTTCCCTTCTATTTCTTCTTTTCTTTCTCCTTCCCACCTTCTTCCCTCCCTCCCTCCCTTCACTCATTCCTCTCTTACTCTCCCCTTTCATAAGTTTCCTTGCTTCCTTCCTCTGTTCCTGTCCCTTCCCCCTTTCTTTCTTGCTTTCTTTCTTGCTTGCTCTTTTTCTGTCTCTCTTTTACCTTCCCTTCCTCTATTTCTTCTTTTCTTTCTCCTTCCCACCTTCTTCCCTCCCTCCCTTCACTCATTCCTCTCTTACTCTCCCCTTTCATAAGTTTCCTTGCTTCCTTCCTCTGTTCCTGTCCCCTCCCCCTTTCTTTCTTTCTTTCTTTCTTTCTTGCTCTTTTTCTTTCTCTCTTTTACCTTCCATTCCTCTATTTCTTCTTTTCTTTCTCCTTCCCACCTTCTTCCCTCCCTCCCTCCCTTCACTCATTCCTCTCTTACTCTTCCCTTTCATAAGTTTCCTTGCTTCCTTCCTCTGTTCCTGTCCCTTCCCCTTTCTTTCTTTCTTTCTTTCTTGCTTGCTTGCTTGCTTGCTTGCTTGCTCTTTTTCTTTCTCTCTTTTACCTTCCCTTCCTCTATTTCTTCTTTTCTTTCTCCTTCCCACCTTCTTCCCTTCCTCCCTCCCTTCACTCATTCCTCTCTTACTCTCCCCTTTCATAAGTTTCCTTGCTTCCTTCCTCTGTTCCTGTCCCTTCCCTCTTTCCTTCCTTCCTTCCCACCCTCCGTCCATTCATTCACCCATTCCTCTCTTGATCGCTTAAAGCCGGTCCCTGGTGCAAAAAGGGTTGGGGACCTCTGTCCTACAGGATTGGGTGGCAGAGAAGTTGAACATATGTAAATTTAAAAGTTTAAGAAAGTTTACAAGTTAAGTGAAAGAAACTTCATTATTCATTTATATGTACATGTACATTTCTTCATTAAAAACATGTCTTTCTGCATAATTTAGACTAACTTTGTGAGTTTTTTGAGGGCTGGAACCAATTAAAATTATTTACATTAATTCCTATGGGGAAAAGTCGTTCGAGATAAGAGCTGCTCGACTTAAGAGCCCAGGTCCGGAACGAATTAAACTCGTATCTCGAGGTACCACTGTATCTGGATCTAATAACACTTTGGCTTCTTCAAAAATCTCTCGGCAGAAAAAATTGTTGAATCTGATTTGTGGCTCTCAGATTCAAGGAAAGACAGAAAGAACAGAAATTATTCCATGATTGCAAAAGCTCTGTTCTTCTAAAGATGACCCAAAATGTTCTAATTATTGGTTAATCCCTCTAGCCTGTCAGTGCAAACCAGTGATCACATAATGTTCAATGAACCCACGAGTGTACAGCTGCTATCTTTGACTTCTGGCCAAAATAAGAGCGAAAGAAAATTTACTCATCAGAGAAAGAGAGAGAGAGAGAAAGAGAGAGAAAGAGAGAGAGAAAGCTTTCTTCAAAATACAGTTATTTTATGAACCCATCAACAACTTTGAAAACAGAAGGAAAGGAAGGGAGTCTCCACTACCACCCCGTACCCCTTCTTTATAATAATAATAACAACAGAGTTGAAAGGGACCTTGGAGGTCTTCTAGTCCAACCCCCTGCTTAGGCAGGAAACCCTACTTTACTTCACCCAACATCTGCTTAAAAACTTCCAGTGTTGGAACATTCACAAGTTCTGGAGGCAAGCTGTTCCACTGATTAATTGTTCTAACTGTCAAGGGAATTTCTCCTTAGTTCTGAGTTACTTCTCTCCTTGTTTAGTTTCCACCCATCGCTTCTTGCTCTACCCTCAGGTGCTTTGAAGAATAGGTTGACTCCTTCTTCTTTGTGGCAACCCCTGAGATATTGGAACACTGCTATCATGTCCAGAAGGCAGGGGAAACTAATCAAGGAGAGACACAACCTAGAACTAAGGAGAAATTTTGTGACCGAACAATTAATCCGTGGAACAACTTGACTCCAGAAGTTGTGAATGTTCCAACACTATACGTTTTTAAGAAGAGATTAGTTAACCATTTGTCTGAAGTGGTGTAGGGTTTCCTGCCTAAGATTAAGATTTATTAGATTTGTATGCCGCCCCTCTCCGAAGACTCGGGGCGGCTCACAACAACAACAATACAATACATAGAATACAAATCCAATAAAGTTTAAAAAATGAGATTTAAAACCCATAGATATTAAAAGCAATCATACTGCACAATCACACCATTTTCATATATTACAGTCAGGAGAAAGGTGGGGGGGGAGAGATAGTTATTCCCCCCATGCCTGGCAACATAGATAGGTCTTCAACATCTAAGGAGGGAGTTGGACTAGAAGACCTTGAAGGTCCTTCCCAACTGTTATTCTATTCTGTTCTGTTCTATGCTGTGCTGTGCTGTGCTATGCTATGCTATGCTATGCTATGCTATGCTATACTATACTATACTATACTATACTATACTATATTATACTATACTATACTATACTATACTATTCACACTACTCTACTCTACACCATTCTATTCTATTCCATTCCATTCTACGCACTCTACTCTACTCTACTTTACTGGATTTAGTGAAGAGTTTGACTACAATTTAATGAAGAGAATGTGGCAGAAGTTCCTTAGCAAGTCCTAGGGAATATGAAATTCATGTCTGAGTGATCCCTTACCCTAAAACTTGCCTGATTATAAATATTAACATGCTCAAGAAACCCTTATTCTGATCTTCCAGGGATTGTTGTCACTAAGTTAGATCTAAATATGACAAAATGCCAGAATGAAGGTGTTCTGTCTGGGTCACTCCAGAAGCCAATACCAACCCAAAAAGAGAAGCCAGACACACTGGTAAAAGGCAAAGGCAGTTTATAAAATTCAAGAAAAACACAGGTAACAGAAAATGTCCTTACAAACAGGAAAATGCTGTATCTTCAGATATATCCACGAAGGCAAAAGTCCATGCAGCAATACAAGATTCTTGCTGCCAAGACGAGGCTGTAGATAGCAGACATACACCTCCCACGGGTCTTCCAAAGCTGCTGGGCCACAAGCCAGGAACAGAGATGTCAAGAACAAAGCAGACCACCGTAACTCCAACTGATAACACTCCACATGGCTTCAAGGACTTGCCTGCCTTTTAAACCCTGCTAAGGAGGACCACACCCAAGCCCAGTTGTTCCTAATTCAAGGCTGATAATACTTCTTTAATTGCTCCTTTCTTTGATCTGAACGTCTCTGTTGCATGTCAATGACGGCTTGAGCTTCATCACCTAATGACTCCAAACTACTGGCTGGGGAGAGCCCCCAACCCCCCCGAGGCTCTCATGCTGTTCTCCTTCATCCCATTCCTGATTTTCCTCTCCCCCGTCCGACTGTTCAGCCCCCTCCTCTTCGCTGTCATCCTCCTCCGGGCATGGAGCCAGCAGAGACACAGCCGGTCCCTGAGCAGCCTCAGGCTGAACCACAACAGAAGGAGACCATATATTCATTCTTTCCATCCACTATATTTCAATTGAGTGGGTCTTCTCCAGGTCCCGTCAAATAAACAATGTCACTTGGCGGGACCCAGGGGAAGAGCCTTCTCTGTGGCGGCCCCGGCCCTCTGGAACCAACTCCCCCCAGAGATTAGAATTGCCCCCACCCTCCTTGCCTTTCGTAAGCTTCTTAAAACCCACCTCTGCCACCAGGCATGGGGGAACTGAGATACCCTTTCCTCCTAGGCCTTTACAATTTTATGCATGGTATGTCTGTATGTATGCTTGGTTTTATAATAATGGGTTTTTAACTGTTTTAATATTGGATTGTTATATGTTGTTTTTATTAGTGTTGTTAGCCGCCCCGAGTCTACGGAGAGGGGCGGCATACAAATCCAATAAATAAATAAATAAATAATAATAAATAAATAAATTGCATTTTTTTCAGCATTCCATGACTTTCTAGGGACTCATCTTAGAGACCACCATTAAGGCAAAAGAAGCTTGTGGAAAGATGAGCATCAATCACATTTTACCCCAAGAAACCAAACAGATTTGAAAGTTTTATTTTCCAAGGGCTGCAAACTGTTTGCCTGTAAATTTAAATGAATCAGATGGGCCTTTCACGCTGCCATCTCTTTCTCCACAGATTAATGTTCCTCCCACATGGCTTTGGGATGCGCAACTATCTGTAAAAGTCACTAAGGTGCAGATATCTCCCTTGCTCAATGAAAGCTCAGCAGAGAAGTCACTCTGCTCAGGGAAACAGAAGTGATATCATGGGGCAATATTATTTATACCCATTTCAAATGTTGCAAGAGATAGTAGAGCATTGGTTTCAGAACCTCCTGTTAAAGCATTAAAATAGAAAGTGAACAAAGAATTGGTTACGTATCAGGAAAGACTTCATGAACTCAATCTGGAGGACAGAAGGAAAAGGGGGGGACAGGATCGAAACATTTAAATATGTCAAAGGGTTAAATAAGGTCCAGGAGGGAAGTGTTTTTAATAGGAAAGTGAACACAAGAACAAGGGGACACAATCTGAAGTTAGTTGGGGGAAAGATCAAAAGCAACATGAGAAAATATTATTTTACTGAAAGAGTAGTAGATCCTTGGAACAAACTTCCAGCAGACGTGGTAGATAAATCCACAGTAACTGAATTTACACATGCCTGGGATAAACATAGATCCATCCTAAGATAAAGTACAGGAAATACTGTAGTATAAGGGCAGACTAGATGGACCATGAGGTCTTTTTCTGCCATCAATCTTCTATGTTTCTATGTTACTTTTGGTGTCTCGTTGCTTGCAATACCAAATTGGCTACTACCAATAGATCAGTGGGGGGTTGCTTCAGGTTCGATCCGGTCTGGTTCTGTGAACCAGTAGCAGTGGTGGCAGGAGCCTCTGTGAACCAGTAGTAGACTAGTTTTAGAACCCACTATTGCAAGAGATCCTCAAGTGGTGTGATGGCTCAGTGGTTAAAGCCACTGTGTCTGTCAGCCTGAAAGCTAACAGCCTGGGTTGAGTGAGTGAGTGACACACCATGGAGGTAGTTCCCATCCACCTAGAAACCCCACCTCCGGACTTCCGTGTTTTTGTGATGCTGCAATTTAGCTGAGGCTCCCCTCGCTGGGAAACCCCACCTCCGGACTTCCATTGCCAGCGAATCGCCCGTTTTTGAGCTGCTGGAATTCCCCTGCAGCATCGCAAAAACGCAGAGGTCTGGAGGTGAGGCATCAGAGGAATCATTGAGTCTTTCATCTGCACCTCTATAACTGTCTGGTTTGGTGCTGCAACCCAACAAGATCTACACAGACTTCAGAGGATAATCAGAACTGCGGAAAAAGCAATTGCTGCCAACCTGCCTTCCATTGAGGACCTGTATACTGCACGAGTCAAAAAGAGGGCAGGGAAGATATTTACTGACCCCTCACATCCTGGACACAAACTTTTCAATTCCTACCCTCAAAACATCGCTACAGAGCACAACTAGACACAAGAACAGTTTTTTTCCAAACGCCATCACTCTACTAAACAAATAATTCCCTCAACACTGTCAGACTTTCTACTAAATCTGCACTTCTATTCTACTAGTTTTTCTCATCATTCCTATCACCCATTTCCTCCCATTTGACTGTATGACTGTAACTTGTTGCTTATATCCTAAGATTTTTATTAATATTGCTTCTTCATTGCTTATTTGACCCCTATGACAATCATTAAGTGTCGTACCACATGATTCTTGACAAATGTACATTTTATTTTATGTACGCTGAGAGCATATGCACCAAGACAAATTCCTTGTGTGTCCAATCACACTTGGCCAATAACATTCTATTCTATTCTATCCCAGTGGAGGCGGCTTGGGTTTGTAAGGTGAAAATAGTTTGGAAGAAGAGGCAAAAAAATCTTAAACCCCAGGTTTGTATCTCGATAAGTTTGTATGACGAGGAGTTTGTAAGACGAGGTATCGCTGTATTTAAAATATTACTACTGATTGACACACCGAAGTGTCAGGTTTTTTTCCCCTACAGTTCTTCAACCTTCTGTCCTTTAAAGTAATGTTTCCCTGGTATTTAATGCTATCATATGTTGACAATCTGTCCCTTCTCTTATTTCCCTTTGTCTATCTCCCAGGGCAAAATATGTTCCGAGTAAAGAGAGATTTGCATGCTTCACAGGGAAAATTGGTCCCCCCTCTTCGGCTTTTTTTCTGGAAGATGTAAGGCTAACAGACAGCGAAGAGACAGAAGGAACTGTTGGTACCATATTTACAACTCCCTGATGGCAAAATTCTTCCACATCCACTGTGCCATTGGCTCAAAGCCTCCAGCTTCCAGGCAGCAGGAGTTTCCATCTGCCCTTATTGTAGTATTGGACCAGGGTTTTTGACTGGTGCATCATTCAGAACTTGCCAAAATTGCAACCTAAAAAAAAAATAAATCTGGAGACTATGATTAAAAGACCAAATGGAAGGATAATTGTTTGTACTTTGTTTGGTTTTTTTAATGAAGCTGATACACTAGGAACCAGGAAAATAAATCAGAACAATGAAGAATTACGGTCACCTGAGGACCTTTGTTAGATTTCTTACAAGATGATGAAGACAAAAATCATTGGATTTTGTAGATTAGATTGGGTTTGACTAGAGAAGTCTTGCTGGGGACCGTTGTTAGATATCTTACAAGTTGAAGACAAAATCGACTACATTTTTGGATTTTGAAGATTACATTGGGCTTGACTAGAGAAACATAGAAACATAGAAGATTTGACGGCAGAAAAAGACCTCATGGTCCATCTAGTCTGCCCTTATACTATTTCCTGTGTTTTATCTTAGGATGGATATATGTTTATCCCAGTCATGTTTAAATTCAGGTGCTATGGATTTACCAACCACGTCTGCTAGAAGTTTGTTCCAAGCATCTACTCTTTCAGTAAAATAATATTTTCTCACGTTGCTCCTGATCTTTCCTCCAACTAACCTCAGATTGTGTCCCCTTGTTCTTGTGTTCACTTTCCTGTTAAAAACACTTCCCTCCTGAACCTTATTTAACCCATTAACATATTTAAATGTTTCGATCATGTCCATCCTTTTCCTTCTGTCCTCCAGACTAGACAGATTGAGTTCATGAAGTCTTTCCTGATAGGTTTTATGCTTAAGACCTTCCACCATTCCTGTAGCCTGTCTTTGGAACCATTCAATTTGATCAATATCTTTTTGTAGGTGAGGTCTCCAGAACTGAACACAGTATTTCAAATGTGGTCTCACCAGCGCTCTAAACAGCGGGATCCTGATGAGTTTTAGAGATGTCTTACTTTTTAAATATAAGCTTCTTTGCATTCAATAATCTATATTTTAGATGAAATTAAGAGAAGAATACCTGAAGAATATTTTAGTGTGCTTATTATTAGTCTGCGAGTCTACGGAGAGGGGCGGCATCCAAATCTAATAAATAAATAAATATTAGAGTGTTAAAATATGTGCGATTGGTTTAAACCTAATGAGAGACAGTTGCAATGTTATTGTTATATTGAAAATGAAAGTTGATCTTTACTTATACAATTTTTGTTACTTTAGGTTTAGGTTTAGGTTTAGGTTTAGGTTTATTGGATTTATATGCCGCCCCTCTCCGCAAACTCGGGGCGGCTCACAACAATAATAAAAAAACAGTACAGTACACAATACCAAATCCAATGCCCACCCATCCAGTTCCAATTGAAATTAATAATCTCATAAAAAAACAGTATATATAAAAAACAGGCACACAGTCAATCAATCAACAAACAACATGGGCAAGGGGGAGGTGTTTTAGTTCCCCCATGCCTGACGGCAAAGGTGGGTCTTAAGGAGTTTACGAAAGGCAGGGAGGGTGGGGGCAATCCTAATCTCAGGGGGGAGCTGGTTCCAGAGGGTCGGGGCCCCCACAGAGAAGGCTCTTCCCCTGGGTCCCGCCAGACGACATTGTTTAGTCGACGGGACCCGGAGAAGGCCAACTCTGTGGGACCTAACCGGTCGCTGGGATTCGTGCGGCAGGAGGCGGTCCCGAAGATATTCTGGTCCGGTGCCATGAAGGGCTTTATAGGTCATAACCAACACTTTGAATTGTGACCGGAAACTGATCGGCAGCCAATGCAGACTGCGGAGTGTTGGAGTGATATGGGCATACTTGGAGAAGCCCATAATTGCTCTCGCAGCTGCATTCTGCACGATCTGAAGTTTCCGAACACTTTTCAAAGGTAGCCCCATGTAGAGAGCGTTACAGTAGTCGAGCCTCGAGGTGATGAGGGCATGAGTGACTGTGAGCAATGACTCCCGGTCCAAATAGGGCCGCAACTGGCGCACCAGGCGAACCTGGGCAAACGCCCCCCTCGCCACAGCTGAAAGGTGTTTTTCTAATGTGAGCTGTGGATCGAGGAGGACGCCCAAGTTGCGGACCCTCTCTGAGGGGGTCAATAATTCCCCCCCCAGGGTAATGGACGGACAGATAGAATTGTCCTTGGGAGGCAAGACCCACAGCCACTCCGTCTTGTCTGGGTTGAGTTTGAGTTTGTTGACACCCATCCAGGCCCCAACAGCCTCCAGGCACCGGCACATCACTTCCACTGCTTCGTTGACTGGACATGGGGTGGAGATGTACAACTGGGTATCATCGGCATATTGATGATACCTCACCCCATGCCCTTGGATGATCTCACCCAGCGGTTTCATGTAGATATTAAATAGCAGGGGGGAGAGGACCGACCCCTGAGGCACCCCACAAGGGAGAAACCTCGGGGTCGACCTCTGACCCCCCACTAACACCGACTGCGACCGACCGGAGAGGTAGGAGGAGAACCACTGAAGAACAGTGCCTCCCACTCCCAACCCCTCCAGCCGGCGCAGAAGGATACCATGGTCGATGGTATCGAAAGCCGCTGAGAGGTCAAGGAGCACCAGGACAGAGGACAAGCCCCTGTCCCGGGCCCGCCAGAGATCATCCATCAACGCGACCAAAGCAGTTTCCGTGCTGTAGCCGGGCCTGAATCCAGACTGCTGAGGACCTAGATAATCGGCTTCATCCAAGGACCGCTGGAGTTGAAGTGCCACCACCTTCTCGACAACCTTCCCCATGAAGGGAAGGTTGGAGACTGGACGGTAGTTATTAAGCACGGATGGGTCCAGGGAAGGCTTCTTGAGGAGGGGGCGCACAACCGCCTCCTTATAAAGTGGCGGAAAGGACCCCCTCCCCAAGGAGGCGTTGACAATCTCCTGGACCCAGCTCCGTGTCACCCCTCGACTGGCCGAAACCAGCCAAGAGGGACACGGATCCAGTAAACAGGTGGCGGAACTCACAGCTCCAATGGCCTTGTCCACTTCATCAGGTGTCACCAAGTCAAACTCCTCCCAGACAGATGGACAAAGACGTTTAGCCCCAGTCACCTCGACTGACTCATTGTCAGTCGACTCTGTTTCACAATTGGAGTCGAGGTCTGCTCGGATCCGGGCGATTTTATCAGCGAAAAACGTGTTAAAATCCTCGGCACTACTCTGCAAGGGCTCCCCAACTCCCCTCTGATTAAGAAGGGAGCGGGTTACCCTAAACAGAGCGGCCGGGCGGGATTCCGCTGATGCAATCAAGGCGGCATGATACGCGCATCTTGCCGCCTTGAGCGCCACTTTGTAAGTCTTAATATGAGCTCTTACAAGTGTTCGATCGGATTCGGACTTACTCTTCCTCCATCGCTTCTCCAGACGTCTCTTCTGGCGCTTCAACACCCGGAGCTCCTCGTTGAACCATGGAGCTCTACGGGGTCTAGTGCCGCGGAGAGGTCGCAACGGCGCAATCCGGTCAAGAGCCTCCCCTGCAGCCTTGTTCCAGGCCTCAGCAAGAGACTCTGCCGAACTGTGGACAAGTGTATCTGGAATAACCCCAAGCGCCATCTGGAAGCCTTCTGGATCCATCAGGCGTCTGGGGCGGAACCTCCTAATTTGGATTTGCTGTGTTATTCCCCTTCTCTTTTTGCTTTTTTGTTAGTTTGTATTTTAATTTAACGTTGTGCTCTCTTCGTGGCAGACCATCAAGGACTTCATCTTCATAAAATGGAAATAATAATATTAATAATAATAATAATAATAATAATAATAATAATAATAATAATAAGAAGAAGAAGAAGAAGAAGAAGAAGAAGAAGACCAATTCAGGTTTTGTGGGTGATGAAGTTGATAATTAGGCTGAGAATCATCTGCTTTAAACGTTGGGGCCAGAAGTCCACTCATTTCAAAAACTAGCTCTTTTGTTCCAATATAAAGGGATGAACAAAAGAGGGAAAAAAGATGATCTGTTATTTACTCTAACAAAAATAAATGAATCTGAGGCAGAAGGGTCAGTAAAACGCAAGAAGAGGGGGGAAAGGCCTTTTAGTACATGTTGTCATATACAATATAGGGCTACACAGGAAAAGCAAAATATGAAATGAAAGCGGTTGGAAGAGTAGAACAGAAGTGAAGAAACTTTATTTTTTCCCTATTTGCTGTCCTAGAGAGCCCCCTAGCACCTCTTTTTAAAAAGCTAATGTTGTTGGATTAATTCAGCCGGTGTTTTTGTAGCTAACTTGGAAAACCAGATGCCTTGATCCGTCTCGGATGTTAATCCGCACAATTGGAAGCCAATTTCCCAGGAACACAAAAAACAGCCTCCCAAAACATCCAATTTCTAAAAAGTCAAAGTTTCCATTTCTGTTTAGAAACCAATGTTGTAACCCAGAGTGATGTAATTATCCAAGGGGAAATATTATTATTATTATTATTATTATTAATATTGTTATTGTTATTGCTGTTGTTGTTATTGCTATTAGTTTAAATGCAGCAAGTTGCAAAACCTTGTCCCAGACACTTAACATATCTAATAAAACTTTGATTTGAATATATTTTATTGGGAAGAAGAATCTGAACTCCAAATACGAACTGAATAATCAAATTATCACAGATAATCCCCCCTTGGTTAAAGACCTTGGTATACTAATAACAAAAGATTTAAGTGCCAAAGCCCACTGCAACAATATAGCCAAGAAGGCTTCAAGAGTTGTAAACCTAATCCTACGTAGCTTCTGCTCTGGCAATGTCACACTACTTACCAGAGCTTACAAAACCTTTGCCAGACCCATCCTCGAATTCAGCTCATCTGTTTGGAACCCATATCGCATCTCAGACGCCTTAAACAAGATCTAAGTATTGCCCACAAGATCATATGCTGCAACGTCCTGCCTGTCGGTGACTACTTCAACCACAACAACACAAGAGCACACAACAGATTTAAACTTAATATTAACCGCTCCAAACTTGACTGTAAAAAATATGACTTCAGTAACCAAGTTGTCGAAGCGTGGAACTCATTACCGGACTCCATAGTGTCATTCCCAAACCCCCAACACTTTACCCTTAGATTATCTACGGTTGACCTATCCAGATTCCTAAGAGGTCAGTACAAGTGCACTAGAGTGCCTTCCGTCCCCTGTCCTATTGCTCTCCTATATCTCCTATACCTTTCTTCTATTCCTATATCTCTTCTTCTATTCTTTCATTGATATGTTCTATTACTATATCTTCTTTTCTATTATTTCTTAGATATATTTTACTATGAGTATCTCCTCTATAACCTTCATCATGTATTTTACTATGTGTATATAGATATATATTCACTAAAACCCTCATTGTGTATTGGACAAAATAAATAAAATAAATTAAAAAAATGAATAGTGTAATTTTCTTTTTCAGTCTCCCTTACTAAGGCACCTTGACATTTTTCAGGAGAGGGAGTAGATCTTTAAAGTTTCTACACCAACCTTCATTTATAATTATCTACCATCCCGTAAAGAGCCAGTTACTGATGTTGTTAAGATATCAGAATAGAAACTGGGCGACTGTGAGTTTTAGTCCAGTCTTAGAAACTGTTCTGCCTGACGGGACTCAGGCGGTAATTAAGGGTCCACATGTATAATAACTCTTAGAGGAACAAGAACAAGAGCTAGAAAGAGAAAGAGAGAAAGAGAGAAAGAGAGAAAGAGAGAAAGAGAGAAAGAAAGAAAGAAAGAAAGAAAGAAAGAAAGAAAGAGAAAGAAAAAGAGAGATCTGTGATCCAAGGTTTTGTAAGCAGCCACTTCCTTTAACTCCCTGAGCCGGGCGATGCTAGGCAATATCTTTCAAGATCACGCTCTGTAATTGAGAAAATAAGCAATACTCTCAGAGTCCATTTGATACTCTCTGTAGGCAACAGCACAGCTTCAAAAATGGAAGAAAACATAGCAGAGCTTTCAGCAGCGATGGAGCGCCTTCACAAAGCCTTTGAGTGACCCCTAAAAATATTATTTCTTTGTGATCCGCCAGAAAAGTGAATTATAGACAAGTCACGCCTTGGAAGATTTGGCAAGAAAATGTTACTCCGGGTGCCGCGAAAAGGCCTTTTTTTTTAAAAAAAAAAATCCAATCGTTGGTCACACAGGCGTCCTTGTTTATCTCACACTTTTAACATCAAGTCCGATTCATCATTATTTTGGGGTGGTTTCACGACCTTCTCCTGCCTGCATTCTCTGTGCATTCGCAGATAAAGAAAAAAAAGAGAAATTTTACAATTTTCATCTTTCCAGAGACAGCCAATGCAATGCGCCCTGAGTCTGCCCCCTTTCAGTCACTGGGAATTACTCCTCTCTTCCAAAACAGATATTTCCCTGAGTAGGAATCACAGCCTGGAGTCACTTGGGTGCCTTAAGTCAGTCTTTCTTAGGGTTTATAAATCTGTAATTTTATTACGTGTCTAGTCAGAGCAGCTTTCAAAATATCAAAGCAAAACAACAACAACATAATTTCACCAGATGGCTTAGATTTCCGTTTGTAGCATATTAGAGGTGCCTACGTTTTTGTTGTTGTTGTTATTGTTTGTTTGTTTATTGATTTATTGATTGATTGATTGATTGATTGTTAGAGTTGAAAGGGACCATGAAGGCCGTCGAGTTCAACCCCCTGCCCAAGCAGGAACCCTATAGTACACCAGTCAAGTGGCAGTTCAATCTTCTCTTAAAAATGTCCAGAGTGTTGGAGTTCACAACGTCCGCTGGTAGGTTGTTCCATTGGTTGATCGCTCTGACCGTCAGGAAGTTCCTCCTTATCTCCATGTTGAATCTCTCCTTGGTCAGCTTCCAGCCATTGTTACTCGTCCGGCCCTCTGGTGCCCTGAAGAATAAAGTGATCCCCTCCTCTCTGTGACATCCCCTCGTATACTTGTAGACTGCTATCATGTCCGCTCTGGCCCTCCTTTTCTCTAGGCTATCCATGTCCAGTTCCCTCAGTCTCTCTTCATAAGTCTTGGTTTCCAATCCCTTAATCATCTTGGTTGATCTTTTTTGCACCTTCTCCAGAGTTTCAATGTCTCTTTTGAAGTGTGGTGACCAGAACTGAATACAGTACTCCAGGTGTGGTCGGACCAGGGCGTAGTAGAGTGGTATTAAGACTTCCCTGGTCTTGGAGTGTATTCCCCTGTTGATGCAGCTTAGGATTGTGTTGGCTTTTTTAGCTGCTGCTTTAAATTTTCCTTTCAGGATATCTGGCAGAAATTGTACTCAACTATCAACTATTGCAACTAGTTTCAAACATCTCAAGCTCTGGACAGCGGTGGCTTCTTCCTGGTTCAGGCCAGTTTGCCTGAACTGTTAGTGATCTGCTGGTGACATCACGATAAGGTCACTGACCTGGTTTAGTCAGTATCGATCCGTTAGCGGCATCATTTATTCTCTTTTTTTGATTTTTTTTTTCTTCTGAGCATGCACAGAAGCCGAGTTTCCGGCACTGTGCATGTGGTTGCCTTCTTATTCTCAGGGGGGGGGTTTGGCACTGTGCATGCGCGCACACATCCATGTGGTGTGCCCATGTGGCATACCCATGCGGTGCGAGAGGAAGCAAACCAGCAGCGAGGTAAGTTAGAACCAGGCGTGGGCAGCAGGCAGGACAGGGTGGAACACAGTTCCACCAGCGGAAATGAAGATGCATGCATAGCTGCGGTTGATCAGCGACGGTCACTTCCTGGATTACTGATCTCGGCTTGGCTCTCCTTTTTTTCCCTGCATCTGTGCTCCTTGCTTTTTTCCTCTTTCCTCCTTCCTGGCCTCGGACGAGCTTCCCTCTCTGCTGCCCGGCTCCCGTCCAGCCTCACGCGGCCCCCTCCCACCTGAGGTGCAAGAAGAAGGCGTGGGTGGAAGCTCCGCTGGCAGCATTTTTACTTCTGGAAGCATCCGTTCACCTAGCTACCCAGCCTGAGGCGGGGGGTGACCCAGGAAGGAGAGCGCGGGAAACGCGAAGCTAATTATCACCCCAGAGAGTGATACTGGTAAGATTGTAAGTTGAGGACTTAACAGCTCACTTGAACTATGATGATTGTTCAAGCCACTCCCACCTGATCACATGGCCGGCAAGCCACTCCTACCCAGTCACATGACCATTAAGCCACACCCACAAAATAAGCCATACCCACAGTATGGCAGTAAAAAATTTGGCTGCCCATTACTAGTTAGAACCCACCCCACCTCGTGAATGTTTGTGTTTTCACTCAGGTAACCCTGAGGACACAGATAACCTCTAAGTATCCTGAAAGACTCTAGAAGAATGCAAATGACCTAGAAGAATGCAAACGACCTAGACGAGGGAATAGAGGGGGAATTAATTAAATTCGCAGATGACACCAAGCTGGCAGGAGTGGCCAACACCCCAGAGGATAGACACAGAATTCAAAAAGATCTAGACAGACTTGTACAGTGGGCCGAAATGAACAAAATGAAGTTCAATGTAGAGAAGAGTAAAATCCTGCACCTAGGCAAAAAAAAAACCCCAAACATGCATACAAATTAGGCGAAACCACACTCACCATGAGTGACTGTGAAAGGGATCTTGGAGTCTTAGTGGATAACCAGCTAAACATGGGCCAGCAATGTGCACCAGCAGCTAAAAAAGCCAACACAATCCTAAGCTGCATGAACAGGGGGATACATTCCAAGGCCAGAGAGGTAATAATACCACTCTATAAGGCCCTGGTCAGACCGCACCTGGAGTATTGCATCCAGTTCTGGTCACCACACTTAAAAAAAAGATATAGAGACTCTAGAGAGGGTGCAGAAAAGAGCAACTAAAATGATAAAGGGACTAGAGACCAGGTCATACGAGGAAAGGTTGCTGGAACTGGGCATGGATAGTCTAGTAAAAAGAAGGGCTGGAGGGACATGATAGCTGTATACAGGTACTTGAGGGGTTGCCACAGAGAGGAGGGGGACACACTGTTTTCCAGGGCACCAGAGGGCCGGACGAGGAACAACGGTTGGAAACTGACCAAGGAAAGATTCAACCTGGAGATAAGGAAGAATTTCCTGACAGCGAGAGCGATCAACCAGTGGAATGGCCTGCCAGCGGAGGTTGTGGACTTCCCAACTTTGGACACTTTCAAAAGGAGATTGCACTGCCATGTGGCTGGGGTGATGTAGGATTTCCTGCTCAGGCAGGGGGTTGAACTTGATGACCTGTAAGGTCCCTTTCAACTCTAATAATAAAATAAAAAATAAAAAAAAAATAAAAAAATAAAATAACCAGCTGTCTGCAAGGAATATAAATCCTTCCATTTCCTAGCAGAGCTGAAGAAGTTTCTTGGATGAGAAGGGAAATGGCTTCAAGAAAAACAAGAAAATCCAGTTGACATTTGAAAGACAGCGCCTTTGGGACAACTATGACCTGGATGAGTGAGATGCACCATAGACAATTGGAGAGGGAATTTTATTAATTAATTTATTTATTTATTTATTAGATTTGTATGCCGCCCCTCTCCGAAGACTCGGGGCGGCTAACAACAATAAAAAGACAATGTAAACAAATCTAATATTAAAAATAATCTTAAAAAACCCAATTTAAAGAACCACTCATACATACAAGCATACCATGTATAAATTCTATAAGTCAAGGGGAAGGGAAATTTTAATTCCCCCATGCCTGATGACAGAAGTGGGTTTTAAGGAGCTTGCAAAAGGCAAGGAGGTTGGGGGCAACTCTGATATCTGCAGGGAGTTGGTTCCAGAGGGTTGGGGCTGCCACAGAGAAGGCTCTTCTCCTGGGTCCCGCCAAACGACATTGCTTAGTCAATGGGACCCGGAGAAGGCCAACTCTGTGGGACCTAACCGGTCGCTGGGATTCGTGCAGCAGAAGGCGGTCCCAGAGATATTCTGGTCCGATGCCATGAAGGGCTTTATTGGTCATAACCAATACTTTGAATTGTGACCGGAAATTGATCGGCAACCAATGCAGACTGCAGAGTGTTGGTGTAACATGGGCACACCTTGGGAAGCCCATGATTGCTCTCGCAGCTGCATTCTGCACGATCTGAAGTTTCCGAACACTTTTCAAAGGTAGCCCCATGTAGAGAGCGTTACAGTAGTTGAGCCTCGAGGTGATGAGGGCATGAGTGACTGTGAGCAGTCCAGATAGGGCCGCAACTGGCGCAACTTTAATTTTGCTTAAAGTTTGTATCAGACTCCATAGAATCCCCTCTCAAGGCACATCAAGTGTCTGACGTACACCGAAAGCATTTAACATTTCTGATTTCCAAATTTCCATACCTGATCTTCAGCATCATTACCTTTAGCTCATCATGTTTAATTCATATTTAAATACAAGTGAAATAACCAGCTATTTAACCCTCTTCCCTTCCAAAGCCCTAACCGTTAAATTTGCAAATGCAGATGCAGGCATATTAAATAATCTCATTGCCAGACAAATCCTAGCTGGTGATGGGAACACTTGTATACAAAATAGACACCATATGCTCCTGTTTACATATTGTGTAACAAACGAGGAGGAATTACAAGCCACGGAGCTGCCTTTGAAATTGTCCAGTCTTAATTGTGGTATTATACAGTCTTCCAATTTTAACAAGCAGTGGTAGGAGTCATTTTATTTGTCATGCACCTATAAGTAAACATAGCATAAATTTGTTATGCTAATTACTGGATACCAAACTCTTTAAAGAGATGAGGATTTTGTTTGTGGGTTTTTTAAACAATTGCTTAACAATTAAAACACCAGCCTTTGGCTGTAATTCAAAGTCGTTTTTTCCTGGGGAAAAAAAATTACCTCATGATATCAACAGCACTTGCTTCTGAGTAAATATTATTAACACTGGGCTATTTCGCATATTACGAGTTTGGCGGTATACACATAAATAAATCTTGTGCAGAGTAACGCTGCCCTAAATAATAAGTTAAAATAATTAAAGCTGACACAAACAGTTTTTTGGAGGAAAAACACATATAAACCTAGGGCTGTGGTGTTAAAGAGGCTCAATTTTGCAAAAAGTATTTTTTTTTTAAAAAAAAAGCTAAATAAATATAATTTTGCACTTTTAATGTTTCTGCATTCAGTCCAGAATTCATTCTCACATTTGGAAATTCCAAGCAATGTGACTAGAATGAGTAATTTTGGAATGTCTCAACTTGTCAATGCTTTTTGGAAAGTCAAACGTTTTCCTGGGAGTCATATCTGAAATCCAGTTTAAGGACCTTTCGCCATGCACTCATTTACAAAATACAGTGGTACCTTGTGATACGAACCGCTCGTGATACGAACCCGGGGTTTGAAAATTTTTTGCCTCTTCTTACGAACTTTTTTCAGCTTACGAACCCACCGCAGATCGCAAAATGGCGCTCCGCTGGGCGCCGCCACCCAGCTGTCACCTTTTAAAACAGCCAGGGGGCTTCTCAGTGTACTTCCGGACCCGAACCCGAACTTCCGGGTTCGGCATTCAGGAGAACACCGAGAAGCCCCCTGGCTGTTTCAGAAGGTGACAGCTGGACAGCGGCGCTTCTCGGTGGCCTCCCGAACCTGAACCCAAAAAGTTCGGGTTTGGGTTTGGGAGAACGCCGAGAAGCCCCCCCGGCTGTTTTAAAAGGTGACAGCCGGGCGGCAGCGCCCAGCGGAGGACCATTTTGCGTTTTTTTTTCTTTTTGCATGCATTAATCGCTTTTACATTGTTTCCTATGGGAAACAATGTTTTGTCTTACGAACTTTTCGCCTTACGAACCTACTTCCGGAACCAATTAAGTTTGTAAGACGAGGTATTACTGTATTATGGATCTTCCACCTATAATTTTGGCAAATTTCCCCCAATGGAAATGACAACACCCCCCCTTGTTATAGAAAATAAATGAGTGAGGGGAAAGCAAAATAACACATATATGTGGACTTTGTGGGGGCGTTGCTACCAAGAACATCATTCCAGGAAATGTTAAAATTTCCCTCACAATCACATTGATTGAAACTCATGACTCTGCACTGGGTTCGAATTAGGCATTAGTTTAGAACTAAGACACCTTAAACAAGACCTAAGTATTGCCCACAAGATCATATGCTGCAACGTCCTGCCTGTCGGCAACTACTTCAGCTTCAACCACAACAACACAAGAGCAAACAACAGATTTAAACTTAATATTAACCTCTCTAAACTTGACAGTAAAAAATATGACTTCAGTAACGGAGTTGTCGAAGCGTGGAACTCGTTACCGGACTCCATAGTGTCATCCCCAAACCCCCAACACTTTACCCTTAGATTATCTACGGTTGACCTATCCAGATTCCTAAGAGATCAGTAAGGGGCGAGTACAAGTGCGCTAGAGTGCCTTCTGTCCCTTGTACTATTGCTCTCTTATATCTCTCTTTAAAAATAATTTGGATCTTAAGAGTAGAGAGCTGTGATGTTTAATTTTCATAATATCGACCTAGGCCTTTATTTACTATATATAGTGTTACGTTAATAATCTATCAACCAAGCATTTTTAGCTTAAAGTTCAAAATGTTAAGTAATTAAATTAAATTAAATTGAGATGCGAAAGAGCACACCTGGATTTTGATTAGAAATGGGAAATGAAATATTTTATTTTATTTTACACTGTCATGCTCTTTTAATGATGGATTAAAATAAATTCGTTTTAGGTTGTTCCAGGTTTGCTGTTCGCCCCACCCCCTTCATATCTGTCTACTTGTCCCTGAGCCAGAGAGGGGGGGGAGGGAGGGAGGGACACAGACAGACAGATAGTTGGATGGGTGGATGCATGGATGGATGGATGTGTAGGTAGGTAGGTGGGTAGGTGGGTAGGTAGGTAGGTAGGTAGGTAGGTAGGTAGGTAGGTAGATAGATAGATAGATAGATAGATAGATAGATAGATAGATAGATAGATAGATAGATAGATAGATAGTTGGATGGATAGATGGATGGATGGATAGAGATATAATAAATAGATGGATGGATAGATAGATAGATAGATAGATAGATAGATAGATAGATAGATAGATAGATAGATAGATAGATAGTTGGATGGATGGAGAGAGAGAGAGAGAGAGAGAGAAAGAGAAAGAGAGAGAGAGATTCTCTCAAAATCTGTAATAATGAAATAGCCAAAAACAACAAGTAGGTACTTTGGTTGCAAGACAATCTGAATGCCTTATACTGGTAATCTCAGAGCTGTTTTGTGTTTTGAAGTTTAAAGGCCACGCTGTAATAGCTACCTGCACAAAGAAGTGAACTCTGCTGAAATAAACAAGTCTGTTTCCAAAGAAGCCTGATTAGGGTTTTGCTGTTAATTGGCACATTAATTTGCATGCCAGAAAATAGGAAAAGGGGGAGAAAAAAAGCCCAGCCCACATATAAAGCTATGATTTTGCTTTCCAGCTGATTGCATTGCATCTGTGAGAAAGGGAAAGTGGAAATGCATAAGAGAACTGCGGGAAATATGACTTTAGTAACCAAATAACGCATGGAACTCACTACCATACTCTGTAGTATCATCACCTAACCCCCAAAACTTTTCCCTTAGACTATCCGCTGTTGACCTCACCTGATTTATTTATTTATTTATTGGATTTGTATGCCACCCCTCTCCGGAGACTCGGGGCGGCTAACAGCAACAATAAAGCTGTGTACAATAGTAGTCTGATGTTAGAAACAATTAAAAACCCATTAATATAAAAAAACCCCAAAAATACATACCATGCATAGAATTGTAAAGGCCTAGGGGGAAGAGGGTCTCAATTCCCCCATGCCTGACGGCAGCGGTGGGTTTTAAGCAGCTTACGAAAGGCAAGGAGGGTGGGGGCAATTCTAATCTTTGGGGGGAGTTGGTTCCAAAGGGCCGGGGCCGCCATAGAGAAGGCTCTTCCCCTGGGTCCCGCCAAACGACATTGTTTAGTTGACGGGACCCGGAGAAGGCCAACTCTGTGGGACCTAACTGGTCGCTGGGATTCATGCAGCAGAAGGCGGTCCCTGAGATAATCTGGTCCGGTGCCATGAAGGGCTTTATAGGTCATAACCAACACTTTGAATTGTGATAGGAAACTGATCGGCAACCAATGCAGACTGCGGAGTGTTGGTGTAAAATGGGCATATTTGGGAAAGCCCATGATTGCTCTCGCAGCTGCATTCTGCACGACCTGAAGTTTCCGAACATTTTTGTATAGGCCTAGGGGAAAAGGGTAGTTCAGTTCCCCCAAGCCTGACGACAGAGGTGGGTTTTAAGGAGCTTACGAAAGGCAAGGAGGGTGGGGGCAATTCTGATCTCCGGGGGGGAGCTGGTTCCAGAGGGCCGGGGCTGCCACAGAGAAGGCTTTTCCCCTGGATCCCGCCAGACGACATTGTTTAGTTGACGGGACCCGAAGAAGACCGACTCTGTGGGACCTAACCGGTCGCTGGGATTCGTGCGGCAGAAGGCGGTTCGGGATATATAAGATGCTTCTTATGGTTCTTTTAGCTTCTTGGCTTTTTCTACAAATAAATATGGCCTTTGGCATTGTTCTCATTAGCACATGGAAGGACTAGAAACAATTAAATGAAACTGCAAGTAGATTTAGATTAGATATCAGAAAAAAACTTTCTAATGGTAAGGGTGATAAACCAGTGGAGCAGTTTGCCACAGGAGGTGGCACAGGAGGTCTTCAAACAGAGACTGGACAGTCATCTTTCTGGGATGGTTATGATTCCGCTATATAGAGTGCTGGTGAGACCCCATTTGGAATACTGTGTTCAGTTCTGGAGACCTCACCTACAAAAAGATATTGACAAAATTGAAGGTGTCCAAAGACGGGCTACAAAAATGGTGGAAGGTCTTAAGCATAAAACGTATCAGGAAAGACTTAATTAACTCAATCTGTATAGTCTGGAGGACAGAAGGAAAAGGGGGGACATGATTGAAACATTTAAATATGTTAAAGGGTTAAATAAGGTCCAGGAGGGAAGTGTTTTTAATAGGAAAGTGAACACAAGAACAAGGGGACACAATCTGAAGTTAGTTGGGGGAAAGATCAAAAGCAACATGAGAAAATATTATTTTACTGAAAGAGTAGTAGATGCTTGGAACAAACTTCCAGCAGACGTGGTAGATAAATCCACAGTGACACAATTTAAACATGCCTGGGATAAATATATATCCATCCTAAGATAAAAATGCAGGAAATAGTATAAGGGCAGACTAGATGGACCATGAGGTCTTTTTCTGTCGTCAGTCTTCTATGTTTCTGTTTCTATGGTGTAATGAATCCTGCATTGGGAAGGGGGTTGGACCCGATGACCCTTGAGGTCCCTTCCAGCTCTATGATTCTATTATTATTTTTTCAATCCTGCAATGATTTTGGTCTATCTTTGAATCCTTCACCCAATACAACGTGGGTGGCTTCCAATAATAAGAGCAATACAAGCATAATAAATAAATAAATACATTTTTGACTAGCGCCTTGCTTAGCAAAGCCTTCCGGATCTGAAATGTCACCCAACATTTCTCACTGTCTTTTGAAGGAAATGACAGACATGTGTGCTGAACAGAAACCTTTTATATTTGCATGAAATACCTTCTCCCTTCTTACTTTTCGCCTGCAAGGAGGCGTCCATCCTCGTTTGGGAAGGTTGAAAGAGACAGGAAACCGTGGAAATAGAATCAGAGACGATCCCGCGATGAAAGGCAGAGGAATGGTCAAGAGAAGCTCATTCAAACCAATGATACTGAATAGTGGAATATTATATTCCGCAAAAGTATGCGGCTTAGCGGAGCACAAGCAAAGAGGCAACACTTTGAAAACTGTGTCACTGTGACCTCTTCTTCGTGAAGTATCTAAGGCAACAAAAGAAGTGGTTTAAATTTAGCAATAAAACCTTCCTGAGATCCAATTGTCTATGAGAAAGCAGTCTACACCCAAAGACCAAACTTACGGTATGCTTTTAAAAATATATTTAAAACCTGGCGATGTTGACAAGCATGATAGCTATGCCTCCCTCCTTTAAGGAATATTTTTTGGGCTGAAATTATTACTAAAATCAGATATTTTTTTTTGCATCAATGTGAAATTCATTAACAGATTCCTCCTTACACCTGTTGCGGTTAGCTCTGGCCCACCTCCTGCCCCAAGGACTGTGGATGTGGGGGAGACATCCACATGCTGCAGGCCTGTTTTGCCCCTGGTGGAATCTGCTGATGAAGGATCCTCTGACCAAGAAGACATGAGTGACAGGGAGGAGGAGAGTGTGGCAGACAGCTTAGAAGGAGATCAATTATCTAGCTCCTCCTTGGATTCAGAACAAGAGTTAATGATACAGCCACGCATGCGGAGAGCAATGCATAGGCAACAACAACTGAGAGATTATTATCAAAGAAAATGAGGCCACCTGTGGTTGGGTGGGGCTGTGGTCATTAGTGAGGCTGCTATAAATAGCAGCCTGTGGGTTTGGCCATTGTGAAGGATTATCTGATCGTTGTGTTTCGTGACTGCTTTACTGACTTTGACCTTTTGGGTGCTGATTTTTCCCCGCTTTGAAACTAAACCAGAGCAAAGTGTGTTTCACTTTGTGAAAGAAGGACTGTGAATTGCCTCACAGCTGCAAGCTAAGTATCACAGAACTGATAAGGGACTTGTACAAATTACCAGTTTGTTTGGAGACCAGTGCTCTTTGCTATACCAAAAGAGGGCTTAGTTTAAGTGAATTTTCATTATAAAGAACATTGTTTTGAATTTTCAAACGTGTGTGTAAAATTTGTACCTGTGAATTTTTGGGAGGTTTCTACCAGAGAGCCGGACAGAACAACACCTGGTTGGTTTTTTAATGTATTATCTCCATAGTTTTATTGCTTTTATTCCGGCATCTGGGTTGGTTTGTGCTGTTCCATTGTGTATTTTAGGTGTGTGTCTGTGTATTTTTATTGTGAGGGTTTTTATTGCTTTCTAAAATATATAACGGTAGCCCCCAATTTACAACAGTTCATTTAGGATTTAAGGGTAGTGACAATCTCAAAGTGGGTGAACAGTGCAGTCAGGCGGTACGGAAAGAGAGTAGAATGCTTGGCTGCATAGCTAGAGGTATAACAAGCAGGAAGAGGGAGATTGTGATCCCGCTGTATAGCGCGCTGTTGAAACCACATTTGGAAGACTGTGTTCAGTTCTGGAGACCTCACCTACAAAAAGAAATTGATAAAATTGAACGGGTCCAAAGACGGGCTACAAAAATGGTGGAAGGTTTTAATCATAAAACTTATCAGGAAAGACTTAATGAACTCAATCTGTATAGTCTGGAGGGCAGAAGGGAAAGGGGGGGACATGATTGAAACATTTAAAGATGTTAAAGGGTTAAATAAGGTTCAGGAGGGAAGTGTTTTTAAAAGGAAAGTGAATACAAGAACAATTGGAGGAAAAATCAGAAGCATAATATTTAAATATTTAATATTTATTTAATAATAATAATAATAATAATAATAATAATAATAATAATTGTATGCCGCCCCTCTCCACTTAACAACCATGTTACTAATTGAACAACTTCTAATGAATCACTAACAATCTTCAACAACAAACGTCTTAAAATGAGGCAAAACTCAGTTAACTAAGATTTCACTCAAACATAAATTTTGGGCTCTATTTTGGTCATAAGTTGAGGACTATCTGTCCTAAGAATTTTTTTAAAAAAATTAGAAGGACGAGGTGCAACAGTTCTAACTGAATTGTTAAATTCACTTTGAAAAACAACAGTTGAATAGTTAAAAAGGTTTGGGTTGATTTTTGCTGTTCTGTTGTATTTCTTAGGCATGTGTGCTTTTGTGTCTATTTTTATGGTGAGGATTTTTATTGCATTCTAAAATATATACTTTTAAATAATAAAAAAAGACAGAAGGAGAAGATATAATGTTTCTTTTTTTAAAAAAAAAAAAAGATAAAAGGCTCCGGATAATGCTTTTTGATGTTCCTAGAGATTCTCAACTTCCAAAAATAATGCTTCGCTTACCAAAAGTTATTGCAGCAGCAGCAACAGCTACAGCTTCTGAATATGATCTAAATGCACTTGAGGGATTTCCAATTTTTTGTTTTTTTTTGAAGAAAGGCATGTTGGTCAAGGTGGGGGGGGGGGGTCAGGGACAAACCATATTCTCTTTTCTCAGATCTGTCCGTTTTTGAATTGCTCGGAAAAAGCAGGGAAACAGAAATGGGCTGACAACCTACAGGTGAAACTCGAAAAATTAGAATATTGTGCAAACGATAAGCTTCCTGCTAAGCTTAGCGCCTTCCAATGTTAAAAAAATGTCCTTTATTTTTTGCCCACGTATCCATTCCCTTCACACCAAGGAAAAGACAATAATCTGGTTTCTGCTACCTGTTCCCACCCACCTACAGGTGAAACTTGAAAAATTAGAATATCGTGCAAATGTTCATTTATTTCAGTAATGCAACTTAAAAGGTAAAACTTAATATATGAGAGATATTCATAGCATGCAAGGCAAGATAGTTCAAGCCATGATTTGTCATAATTGTGATGGTTATGGGGTACAGCTCATGAAAACTCCAAATCCCACAGTGGACCAACACCAGCAGATGACATTTTATTTATTTATTTTTATTTATTCATTTGCCCAATACACAAATACATAGGAAGAAAAATAGACATGTAGTAATATATATAAGGGTAAAGTGAACTTAGAGGAGAGGATATATGAAAGAAAGAAAATATATATGATAAGTGAGAGAAAGGAAAGACAATTGGACAGGGGACGAAAGGCACACCAGTGCACTTATATACGCCCCTTACTGGCCTCTTAGGAAGGTCAATCGTGGAGAGGTCAATTGTGGAGAGTCTAAGGGAGAAATGTTGGGGGTTAGGGGTTGCCACAATTGAGTCTGGCAATGAGTTCCATGCTTCGATAACTCGATTGTTGAAATCATATTTTTTACAGTCAAGTTTGGAGCGGTTCGTATTAAGTTTGAATCTGTTGTGTGCTCTTGTGTTGTTGCGGTTGAAGCTGAAGTAGTCATTGACCGGTAGGAAGTTGCAGAATATGATCTTGTGGGCAATACTCAAATCGTGTTTTAGGCGCCGTAGTTCTAGGCTTTCTAGGCCCAGGGTTCTTAGTCTATTTTCGTATTTGGGGAACCATGCCATCTGCTGGTATTCGTCCACTGTGCTTCATTAATTCCATGGTCAACACAGCCGTCTATGGGGAGATTTTGGAGTACTGCATGTTTCCATCTGCATACGAGCTCTCTGGGAGTGGTGATTTCAATTTTCCAGCAGGACTTGTCACCTGCTCACACTGCCCAAAGCACCAAAACCTGCTTCAATGACCTTGGGATTACTATCCTTGATTGGCCAGCAAACTCACCTGACTTGAACCCCAGAGAATCAATGGGGCATTGCCAAGAGAAAGAGGAGACATGACACAGAACAATGCAGAAGAGCTGAAGGCCGCTATTGAAGCATCCTGGTCTTCCATAACATCTCAGCAGGCTGATAGCTTCCATGCCATGCCGCATTGAGGCAGTAATTGCTGCAAAAAGGACCCAAACCAAGTACACTGATACCTCATCTTACAAATCCCTCGTCATACAAACTTTTTGAGATACAAACCCAGGGTTTAAGATTTTTTTGCCTCTTCTTCCAAACTATTTTCACCTTACAAACCCAAGCCGTCACTACTGGGATGCCCTGCCTCTGGACTTCTGTTGCCAGCGAAGCACCCGTTTTTGAGCTGCTGGGATTAACCAGAGGCTCCCCTCCATGGGAAACACCACCTCTGTGTTTTTGCGATGCCCAACAACGCAAAAACGGATGCTTCGCTGGCAACGGAAGTCCGGAGGTGGAGTTTCCCAGCGAGGGGAGCCTCAGCAAAATCACAGCATCACAAAAACACGGAAGTCTGGAGGTGGGGTTTAGAGGACTTCCATGTTTTTGTGATGCTGCAATTTCACTGAGCCTCCCCTCGCTGGGAAACCCCACTTCCGGACTTCTGTTGCCAGCGAAGCACCCGTTTTTGAGCTGCTGGGATTAACCAGAGGCTCCCCTCCATGGGAAACACCACCTCTGTGTTTTTGCGATGCCCAACAACGCAAAAACGGATGCTTCGCTGGCAACGGAAGTTCGGAGGTGGAGTTTCCCAGCGAGGGGAGCCTCAGCAAAATCACAGCATCACAAAAACACGGAAGTCTGGAGGTGGGGTTTAGAGGACTTCCATGTTTTTGTGATGCTGCAATTTCACTGAGCCTCCCCTCGCTGGGAAACCCCACTTCCGGACTTCTGTTGCCAGAGAAGCACCCGTTTTTGAGCTACTGGGATTCCCCTGCAGCATCACAAAAACATAGATGTCCGGAGGTGAGGTTTCCCCTGGAGGGGAGCCTCAGGGGAATCCCAGCAGCGCAAAAACGGGCGCTTCGGCTGGCAAAAGGGGTGAGTTTTGGGCTTGCACGCATTAATCGCTTTTCCATTGATTCCTATGGGAAACATTGTTTCGTCTTACAAACTTTTCACCTTACAAACCTTGTCCTGGAACCAATTAAGTTCGTAAGATGAGGTATCACTGTACTAAGTATATATGCATGCTTATACTTTTCAGAAGTCCGATATTGTTCTATGTACAATCCTTGTTTTATTGATCGCATGTAATATTCTACTTTTCTAAGATGGGGGATTTGTGGTTTTCATGAGCTGTACCCCATAATCATCACAATTATGACAAATCACGGCTTGAACCATCTTGCCTTGCATGTTATGAATATCTCTCATATATTAAGATTCACCTTTTAAGTTGCCTTACTGAAATAAATGAACGTTTGCATGATATTCTAATTTTTCTAGTTTCACCTATAGATGGCTGAAAACAGGTAACAGAAACCAGATTATTGTCTTTTCCTTGGTGTGAAGGGAGTTGACACGTGGGCAAAAAATAAAGGACATTTTTTTAACGTTAGAAGGCGCTAGGCTTAGCAGAAAGGCTGGGCTTGGTGTTTCCGCAGAAATGTAGAATTCAGAGATTTCTCAGAGGCTTTATTGCGGCTGGAAAGGTCATGCCATAATTTAATTTTGTCTTGGTAGCATTTTGGAGGATATATATATAACCTGTAACCTAAGTGGCCTTCAGGGGCTTTTTTCCCCCCTGCATCTTTGAAAAGAAGCACAACACCCTCTATCTTCAATTTTATTATTATTATTATTATTATTATTGAAGCTTTTAAACCTTAGCACAGACAGCCCTGGATCCATCTTTGATCAGACTTTACAGGGCTGTCGCAGTGGAAATGGGAGAGTAGTGCATGGTAGTAAATTACCCACAAAAAGATATTGATCAAATTGAACGGGTCCAAAGATGGGCTACACAAATGGTGGAAGGTCTTAAGCATAAAACCTATCAGGAAAGACTTCATGAACTCCATCTGTATAGTCTGGAGGACAGAGGGAAAAGGGGGGACGTGATGGAAACATTTAAATATGTTAAAGGATAAATAAGGTTCAGGAGGGAAGTGTTTTTAACAGAAAAGTGAACACAAGAACAAGGGGGCAGAATCTGGGGTGAGTTGGGGGAAAGATTAGAAGTAACGTGAGAAAATATTATTTTACTGAAAGAGTCGTAGATGCTTGGGACAAACTTCCAGCAGACGTGGTTGGTAAATCCACAGTAACTGAATTTAAACATGCCTGGGATAAACATAGATCCACCCTAAGATAAACTACAGGAAATAGTATAAGGACAGACTAGATGGACCATGAGGTCTTTTTCTGCCATCAATCTTCTATGTTTCTATAACAACGTGTTATAACAAAGTGTTCAGAAACTTCAGATCGTGCAGAATGCAGCTGCGAGAGCAATCATGGGCTTCCCAAGGTATGCCCATGTTACACCAACACTCCACAGTCTGCATTGGTTACTGATCAATTTCCAGTCACAATTGAAAGTGTTGGTTATGACCTATAAAGCCCTTCATGGCACCGGACCAGATTATCTCAGGGACCGCCTTCTGCCCCATGAATCCCAGCGACCGATTAGGTCCCACAGAGTTGGCCTTCTCCGGGTCCTGTCAACTAAACAATGTCATTTGGCGGGTCCCAGGGGAAGAGCCTTCTCTGTGGCGGCCCCAACTCTCTGGAACCAGCTCCCCCCGGAGATTAGAACTGCCCGCACCCTCCTTGCTTTTCGTAAACTCCTTAAAACCCACCCTTGCCGCCAGGCATGGAGGAATTGAGATATCTCCCCTGGGCCTATACAATTTATGTATGGTATGTTTGTGTGTATGTCTTCTTAATAATGGGGTTTTAAAAATGTTTTTTAAATTATTAGATTTGTCATGAATTGTTTTATTGCTGTTGTGAGCCGCCCCGAGTCTACGGAGAGGGGCGGCATACAAATCTAATAAATAAATGAATGAATAAATAAATAAATAAATAAACAAACAAACAAATAATAAACCTCTGATCTAAGCATCAGGAATGAGTTCCAACAATTCATGATCAACAGAGTAACTCAAGAGGCAGCAAACTCTCAGGCATAATTTTATGCAGAATATACTGATCATCATAAATCCACATGTGTTTTAAACGCACTTTGAAATTATTTTTCTGTATAAATCTATTTGATGATGTGTTCCAATCAGAAGCTCACTTTAGTTCATACATTTGATCGGTCTCAGCATCTGTATTTATTTTAAGTTTAAGTTAATTTATTTGGCACCCTCTTATTTTGAAACAACCTTAAGTGAGCTGTGCATCTATATGGAGACGAATGGAATCAGTATTGTGACAATAATAAAATTGCAAGAAACAGGCGTATTAATTGAGCCATTTTTATAATTGTCAACCTGCTTGTTACTACTAAAAAGTTATCAGGAAATGTAATTTATAACTGTGAAGCTTCAATAAATCAACTTCCCCACTTAAAATAATATTGTTTTCCCTGCCTCCATAACACAGATTCAAAATAGAAAGCCTGGGCTTTAGGAGTCATTAATATTCTAAAATTAAGCATATTACATACATCTTTTTGGACAACGGCAACCATAAATACATTTCAGTTATTAAAGGATATTTTTCTTCATCCTAAACAAATTGAATTCAAGAAACGGAAGCATAAACCTAAACCACTGAAAAACGACCAATCCTGGAATCGCATTAAATATATTCATTATTAATTTTTTAAAAACACCGTTGCAGTTTTAACGTTTCCATCAGCCATCTAATACATAAATTTGAGGCATTACGTTTTTAAAATATTTAAAATGTGTATTAGCCTTTTAAATAGCTAATCCATGGTTAAATGAAAAATGCCTCATTGCAAAGCCTTGAGACTCATCTCATTAAATTGCCAAGCTAGAGATCTTTTCAAATATGTCAAGCAAATGTATAAGTTTTAAGCGCTCTTTCAATTCTGGAGACGGAAAATTATTTTTCTTCCTTCTTCCCTAATTTTACCTCTTTATATTAGACATAAGGTTCACGAGAGTACAGTTTTTCTAGGAGCAAGTCCATCAATAAATAATTGTAAACTGTGGGAATACAGTACTTCAAATGTCCACATAAATAAGCGTTTTTGCATTTTTAGATGCTATGTTTAAATGTTAAATTCCGGATCTGCATTGATTGCCGATTGGTTTCCAGACACAGTTCAAAGTGTTGGTAATGACCTATCAAGCCCTACATGTAGTAATGGGCAGCCAAATTTTTTCCACCACACTGTGGGTGTGGCATATTTTGTGGGTGTGGCTTGATGGTCATGTGCCTGGGTAGGAGTGGCTTGCCGGCCATGTGACCAGGTGGGAGCGGCTTGAACGATCATCATCGTTCAAGTGAACTGTTCGACTTACAACCTCACTAGTGTCGCTCTCCGGGGTGACAATTAATTAATTAATTGATTGATTGATTGGTTGGTTGGTTGGATTTGTATGCTGCCCCTCTCTGCAGACTCGGGGTGGCTAACAACAGTGACAAAAAACAGCATGTAACAATCCAATACTAAACAACTAAAAAACTCCTTATTATAAAAACAAACATACATACAAACATACCATGTGTAAATTGTAAGGCCTAGGAGGAAAGAATATCTCAGTTCCCCCATGCCTGACAGCAGAGGTGGGTTTTAAGAAGCTTACGAAAGGCAAGGAGGGTGGGGGCAATTCTGATCTCTGGGGGGAGCTGGTTCCAGAGGGTCGGGGCCGCCACAGAGAAGGCTTCTCCCCCGGGTCCCGCCAGACGACATTGTTTAGTTGACGGGACCCGAAGAAGACCGACTCTGTGGGACCTAACCAGTCGCTGGGATTCGTGCCCCATTTCTTCAGGAAGAGACAGACAGGTTATTAAAGTAACCGTATTTATTGGTTTCTTGCTCTAGATTCTTTAAAGGGTCGTTGTCTTAAAGAAAAAAACACAGATCTTCTACAAAACACAGTGGCTTTCAACAAGAAACTTTTATACAGCAACAACAACAAAGCAGCAAACAGAATCTGCTGTCTGAACTATGTCTGTGGGGGGAAAAAAGACACAAGTGACCTGAGATTAGCAACCTCTTCCACAAAGAACAGAAAGAATGATAGACAAAGAAGTCCCAGAATCAACCCTTTAACTTGTTATCTCCATCCTGGCTCCCTTCTGGGTCAATAGATGTTAAAGAGTTAATGCCAGAAGAGTCACACGCCCAACAATAAGGTGCCACTCTTAACTCTTCAGTTAAAAGAGAGAAACAAGAAAAAGCTGGGATCGGCATGACACAATCACTCTAAGTATATAGTCCGTAGTAGGTTCCTACCGGAACGGTAAAAGACACCTCAACGGTAGCAAGCGTTGAGCTGCGTACGCAACTTTGGGTGTCATGCGCAGGAAGGAAACTCTTGCAAGGGGATGCACCCGTGCGAGAGACTTTGGTAATTTTTTGTTTTTGCGCTGGGCAATTCCTATTGTGGCTGTGGACTAAGCCTGTCTTTGTTCAGACCTTGCTGCAGAGAATTTGCTTATGAATAGAGCTATCTATCTCTTTATGCCTTAAGTGCTGATATCTGCTGAAGGCTAACAAGAAATGTGGGGGGCTGTTTTCTGTCTCCAAGAGCATGTTTCTCCATTCCGCCCTTATGGAAATTGTTCTGTTCAGGCCGGGCACTGATCAGGAATAAAGAGACACAGACGCCGATTCAAACTTTGATAATAAGCAAATCTATTGGTAAAACAAATCATGGAATCCACTGGTTAATGCTAAGGAATTTTCATGCTCTCTAATGTCTCTTATTTTCATTCTCTCTAATACAGTGTTTCCCAACCTTGGCCACTTGAAGATATCTGGACTTCAACTCCCAGAATTCCCCAGCCAGCATTCGCTGGCTGGGGAATTCTGGGAGTTGAAGTCCAAATATCTTCAAGTGGCCAAGGTTGGGAAACACTGCTTTAATAAGATGCAGATAAGCAAAGTCTGGGCTGCGAGCCAGAGGGCTATAAATCTTAGTCCTTGAAGTTTCTCTGGTAGCTTGGACAAAACTAAACATAGAAACATAGAAGACTGGCGGCAGAAAAAGACCTCATGGTCCATCTAGTCTGCCCTTATACCAGTGTTTTTCAACCAGTGTGCCGGGGCACACTAGTGTGCCGCGAGACATGGTCAGGTGTGCCGCGAAGCTCAGAGAAAGCAAACAAGAGAGAGAGAAAGAGAGAAAGAGAAAGCAAACAAGAGAGAAAGCAAGCAAGAGAGAGAAAGAAAGAGAGAAAGAGAACAAGAGAGAAAGAAAGCAAGAGAGAGAGCAAGAGAAAGAAAGAAAGCAAGAGAGAGAGAGAAAGAGAGGGAGGGAAGGTAGGAGAGAGAAAGACATAGAGGGAGGGAGGGAGGGAGAAAGAGAGCAAAAAAGAGGAAAGAAGGAAGAGAGAAAAAAAGAGGAAAGGGAGAGAAAGAGGGAGAGAGAAATACTGTAGAGCGAAAGGGAGGAAGAGAGAGAATTTTTTTGTCCAATATTTTTTTAGCCGCCCCCCCCCCCCCGCCCTCAATGTGCCCCATGGTTTTGTAAATGTAAAAAGTGTGCCGCGGCTCAAAAAAGGTTGAAAATCACTGCCTTATACTATTTCCTGTATTTTACCTTACAATGGATATATGTTTATCCCAGGCATGTTTAAATTCAGTTACTGTGGATTTACCAACCACGTCTGCTGGAAGTTTGTTCCAAGGATCTACTACTCTTTCAGTAAAATAATATTTTCTCATGTTGCTTTTGATATTTCCCCCAACTAACTTCAGATTGTGTCCCCTTGTTCTTGTGTTCACTTTCCTATTAAAAAACACTTCCCTCCAGGACCTTATTTAACCCTTTAACACATTTAAATGTTTCGATCATGTCCCCCCTTTTCCTTCTGTCCTCCAGACTATACAGATTGAGTTCATTAAGTCTTTCCTGATACGTTTTATGCTTAAGACCTTCCACCATTCTTGTAGCCCATCTTTGGACCCGTTCAATTTTGTCAATATTTTTTTGTAGGTGAGGTCTCCAGAAATGAACACAGTATTCTAAATGTGGTCTCACCAGAAGGTGCAAAGCATAGCACAGGCATGAAGGAAAAGGATTGGAACTCGGAAAATCCTTTCAGCTTCGATTATCCTGCAGCCATGATGAGGAACGTTGTTCGCCTCGCCCCTGTCCCCTTAGAAAGTCCCTTATATACTGGCAAGGCGTGGTCAAGTGTCCCACAGAGCTATTAACGCCAAGAACCCCTTATTTTTGGATATTCCTGCCTAGGTCACCTTCTCCTGACTCCTGCATCTAACAGGGGGGGGGGCTCCTTCTCTGTCCTCTGACTCACTAAGTCCCAAAACTGGGGTGCAACAGTCTCTGGTGGTTCCTCAGTCTCCAATTCCCCTTCACTCTGACTCTCAGGACTCAAATGGCAAGAACACTGGCCTGCGATACCAATACTCACCTATCTCCTGGTCCTCGAAATCCATGACCAGCCGAGCTGGAGGTGGACCACTCACAACAGAAATATAATATCCTGCTTTTTTTTAATATTTCTCAAAATATTTCATTATGCTAACTTTTTACAGAAGATACATCGGTTCTTCTACCTTGTGGTTTTCTTGTTAATTCTCCCACTGTGATGTTCCTAATTAAAAGATGGGAACCGATTGAACCACTGAATAATATTCAGTGGAGAAGACTTCCCTGTAATAAAATGTATCTTTCTTTGAATTCTGATTAATTATTCCATAGATGAAAAAAAAATCTCATCATCTTCTGCCAACACCTGGCATGTTCTTTAGCCAGCTTGTTTCTCATTCCTTCCTTCTTTTCACACCTTTTTGAAGGTGGGGGGATGATTTTAAAGGTCAAAAGTCGAGGTTCGTTACGTCTTTATTCAAAAAAGTAAAATTGAAATTGGAAAAGTTCTTTCTCCTGTGCAAGTCAGACCCAGTGCTGGTGGCACACTATTACAAAGACCCTACAGCGTGCAGTAGTAGATAATTTTCCACTGTAGGCAGTGGCTCGACCTTCAAATATTTTGCAATTAAAATATTAATTAAAATACAAGGCCTTCATTTATATTCCCAATTTTACATTACAGCTGGCCAACACCTCGTTTCAAAATGTTGTTTTGAACTTCAGATTAACACCTTCGCTCGATTGTTATGGAATGCAGGTGAATCTCAGATGGTAACTTAAGCCTATTTGAGGACCTAGATTTATGTGGATAACTCTAATTCCAAAGGTGACTGTTGCTGTGCTTTCCCAGTTCCTGATGTCAATGGGTTAAATGGCGGGAAATGTAGAAAACACATCGAAATTCTCAGAATGAAATCCAAGAAAACTGAATGGCAAATGTAGTAACCCATTTGCTTATTTTTAATTTGGTATATTCTCTTCTTCTTCCTCCTCTTCTTCCTCTTCCTCTTCTCCTTTTTCTTCTTCTTCTTCTTCCTCTTCTTCTCCGTCTTCCTCCTCCTCCTCTTCTTCCTTTTCTTCTTCTTCCTCTTCCCCATCTTCTTCTTCTCCTCCCTCTCCTTCTTCCTCCTTGTCCTCCTCGTCCTCCTCCTCTTCTTCTTCCTCCTCCTCTTCTTCCTCTTCCTCTTCTATATCTGTCACTGGACCTTAGCAATCATGTTGGCGACCCTACATTTATTTAGCCACACATATGCAATATTTCAGCACCCAAGGAAAAAGAACACCATTTGCCAGTACTCCTGTTTGGGTGAGTGGTTGGACTGGATGACCTACCAGATCCCTTCCAACTCTGCTAATTTGTATCTGATCATTGCTACAACTTTTCAGGAATGGTTGCGTCTTGCTTAAAAAAAAAAACCAGGAGTGGGGAAGGAATAGGGAATCCCTAGAGGAAAGTCTCCAAACAGAGCAGACTCCGTCCTCCCTAAGTAGCTGGAAGGTATCAGCAGAGGCGGAAGTGGGACAGAGGCATCTGATTCATTGCAACTATCCTTCCTTGCTCTACGCTTGATTCCACACCGAGGGAACCTTAAGGCTGGGGTTTCATGCTACGAAAATGTACCAATGTCAATTCCCAACACAAAATGTGTCAGCTAAGCCTGTAATTTCCATTTAGATTTGTTTCATTTTTCAAGGCACGGAGAGCCGCCAAGCGGAGAATAGCTCCGGCTTATAAAGGCCTTTTTTCAAGTAACCCAAACTGTAATCTAAGGAGTGTTTCACCCATTAACTTTGTTTTTTTTTCTTGCAGTGGCGAAGTAAACAAGGGCAGGAAAACAAATGTCCTCCTTCCACGCAACCTGCAAAGATTCTTCTTATGTCAACGCGTCTGTCACTCAGGGCTCCCGATCCAGTCCCATTAACCAATCGCCCGCCCGGCCCATAATTTATCTTCCGGGGAGATTTGGAATCAATTTCTCTTCCTCCTCCTCCTTTCTGGTTTTTTTTCTGCAGCCTTTCTAAGAAAAATCTGCCTGCTCACTTTTATTCCCTCCACTGCTGCAAAATCAGAAAACAAGATGGTTCTGAATCAAATATATATGATATACAGTGATACCTTGTCTTACAAACTTAATTGGTTCCGGGACGAGGTTCTTAAGGTGAAAAGTTTGTAAGACGAAACAATGTTTCCCATGGGAATCAATGGAAAAGCGATTAATGTGTGCAAGCTCAAAATTCACCCCTTTTGCCAGCCGAACCACCCGTTTTTGCATTGCTGGGATTCCCCTGAGGCTCCACTCCATGGGAAACCCCACCTCCGGATTTCTGTATTTTTGCGATGCTGCAGGGGAATCCCAGCAGGGGAATCCCAGCATCGCAAAAATGAGCGCTTCGCTGGCAACGGAAATCCGGAGGTGGGGTTTCCAAGCGAAGAGAGCATCAGTGAAATTGCAGCATCACAAAAACACCGAAGTCCTCAAAACCCCACCTCCGGACCGCTGTATTTTTGCAATGCTGCGATTTCACTGAGGCTCCCCTCGCTGGGAAACCCCACCTCCGGACTTCCGTTGCCAGCGAAGAGCCTGTTTTTGCATTGCTGGGATTCCTCTGCAGCATCACAAAAACACGGAAGTCCGGAGGTGGGGTTTCCCATGGAGGGGAGCCTCAGGGGAATCCCCAGCAGCGCAAAAATGGGTGCTTCGCTGGCAATGGAAGTCCGGGGGGTGGCAGTGGGTTTGTAAGATGAAAATAGTTTGTAAGAAGAGGCAAAAAAATCTTAAACCCCGGGTTTGTATCTCGAAAAGTTTGTATGATGAGGCGTTTGTAAGACGAGGTATCACTGTATGTATATATATTTGTTTTCGTAGATTTTCACGGGTACAGGTATGACAGTCTTGGTATATATACCAAGACCGTCATATATTACAATTACCGGAAAGTTTAAAATTTATTTTAAAAACTACTAAAATTACTTAGCTTTGGTTAGTCCACTACTAACTTTATCTGTTTATTTTTCATGTATTTTTATATATACATTGAAATTTCCCTTCCCCCTAGGCTTAAAGAATTTACACATGGTATGCTTGTGTGTATGAGTGGTTCTTTAAATTGGGTTTTTTTAGATTATTTTTAATATTAGATTTGTTTACATTGCCTTTTTATACTGTTGTATACTTTGGAGAGGGGCGGCATACAAATCTAATAAATAAATAAATAAATAAATAAACAAACAAACAAACAAACAAATATCTTGTTTATATGTGGCTTGTGTATAACTAAAAAACTCAATAAAGATTAAAAGTAAAAAAGGAAATATCAAATACAACTGAGGCACAAAGGATTTGAGGAGCCGTTCTGGGTTTATCTACAAAATCAGAGTCAGATTTCAAGCAAGCCTCACAGAAACTTAATTGGGAATGCTGAATTCCTTACAATTCCTTGTGGTTATCAGTTGAAGTACCGCTGAGTAATTTATCTGAACAAGATTTAGCTTCTGATAGTAGAAATAGCCTCAGATCCTCTTGGGTGAAATCCAGCAGGTTCTGACAGAGAACTGGTAGCGCAAATTTTGAGTAGTTCGGAGAACCGGCAAATACCACCCCTGGCTGGTGGCAGAGCGGGTTGGGAATGGAAATTTTGCAATATCCTTCCCCCATGAGTGGGAGGAATTGGGGATTTTGCAGTAACCTTCCCCTGGAATGGGGTGGGAATGGAGTTCTTTTCCATTTTCTGATATACCAAAAGCAACAAGAGATTTTCACTCACTTTATTGTGATCTTAACAAAAAATTGCACAGTTTGAACCGCTATAATCCAAGAGGAGAGGAGAGGATCTAATGGACCTATGCAATAAGTGGATAGATTGCTGCCATTAGACTATTGTGCTCTTATACTGCCACAGGTTTTTCCTTTCCCCTTGCTAGCATTTGGTTTCAATATACAAAATACAGTGATACCTCGTTTTTACAAACCCCTCAACATACAAACTTTTCGAGATACAAACCAAGGGTTTCAGATTTTTTTGCCTCTTCTTCCAAACTATTTTCACCTTACAAACCCAAGCCGCCGCCACTGGGATGCCCCACCTCCGGACTTCTGTTGCCAGCGAAGCACCTGTTTTTGCGCTGCTGGGATTTCCCTGAGGCTCCCCTCCATGGGAAACCCCACCTCCGGACTTCCATTTTCTTGCAATGCTGCAGGGGAATCCCAGCAGCGCAAAAACGGGTGCTTCACTGGCAATGGAGCAAAATCACAGCATCACACAAACACAGAAGTCCGGAGGTGGGGTTTCGAGGACTTCCAGGTTTTTGCGATGCTGCAATTTCACTGAAGCTCCCCTCGCTGGGAAACCCCACCTCCGGACTTCCGTTGCCAGCGAAGCACTCGTTTTTGCCCTGCTGGGATTCCCCTGCTGGGATTCCCCTGCAGCATCACAAAAACACAGAAGTCCGGCTGGCAAAATGGGTGAGCTTTGGGCTTGCACCCATTAATCATTTTTCCATTGATTCCTATGGGAAACATTGTTTCGTCTTACAAACTTTTCACCTTACAAACCTCGTCCCGGAACCAATTAAGTTCGTAAGATGAGGTATCACTGTATAATATACAAAAGTGAGTGGAATCCTATATCTGCGAGGTTTACACCCTGCTGGACTACATTTTACTCCTTAGCAGAAGCAATGCACATATTGCTGTACTGTATTAAATGTATGACAAGGAGGAGGAGGAGGAGGAAAGAAACTACACATTAGACCACCAGAATGTTTAAATGCACTAAAGATAAAGAGATTTCCAGAAAAGCTCTTATTCCTTTCCATCTGCTTCATTGTTAAAAAAACATAAAGGAGATGCTGGGGCCTGAACTGGATTTTGTTTTTCTCCGCCCTTTTGGGGAATCTCAAGAACTGATGACGATGGAAGTGAAGGAGAAGTAGCTAGGTGCCATATTGACAATTAAAACTAAATAAATCACCCTGTCAAACAGTATCCACTAGAGCAGCCTTCTCCAATGGAGGCCCTGCTAGAATTGCAATTTTGGGGCATGCCGGCTGGGAAGGTTGAGCGTGGCAGTCCCAACCCATCTGGAAGGCACCACGTTGCGTTGCGCCAGGGGGCTTTTAAGATCAGGACTTGGAAATGTTGTTTGTTTAAGAAATTATAAATCAGGTTGGAGTTCGGAGGAACATGGCTAGCACAATACAGGGGTAATGAACCAAGAGGAATGATATCTGAAACTTCGAAAAGATCTGCAGTGTATTGCAGTGAGTTAGTGAAGAGCCCCTCACTCCTCCACTCGAAACAGAATACCCTACGAGACTGGACTTTCAATCCTGGGCCTAGAAAGCCTAGAACTAAGACGCTTTAAACAAGATCTAAGTATTGCCCACAAGATCATATGCTGCAACGTCCTGCCTGTCGGCGACTACTTCTGCTTCAACCACAACAACACAAGAGCACACAACAGATTCAAACTTAATATTAACCACTCCAAACTTGACTGTAAAAAATATGACTTCAGTAACCGAGTTGTCGAAGCGTGGAACTCATTACCGGACTCCATAGTGTCATCCCCAAACCCCCAACACTTTACCCTTAGATTATCTACAGTTGACCTCTCCAGATTCCTAAGAGGTCAGTAAGGGGCGAGTACAAGTGCAGTAAAGTGCCTTCCGTCCCCTGTCCTATTGCTCTCCTATATCTCCTATACCTTTCTTCTATTCCTATATCTCTTCTTCTATTCTTTCATTGATATGTTCTATTACTATATCTTCTTTTCTATTCTTTCATAGATATATTTTACTATGAGTATCTCCTCTATAACCTTCATCATGTATTTTACTAGGTGTACTGTATATATATAAAAACATATCATAATAATCACCATGTCAATCCTTCAAGTAATTGTGATTCCACCAACCAATCAAATCACTAAAACATAGTCACCCAATCTATTTGCTACATTCAAACCAAATCTCCACCCGCAACACTATATACAAGGAACAAATGGCAGTTGCAAAATAAATAAATAAATAAATAAATAAATAAATAAATGAAATATTTTGTGGCCCTCAAGCACTCCATGCTGCTGCCTAAATTCAGCTGTGGTTTCCCCCCCCCTTTCCAGACCAACTCCCCACAAATGGTGCAGCTGGCTGTACAAGAGCTTGCTTGAACTACCGCAGCATTTGCACTGGAGCCATATCTGAGGGTACGCACCTTGTGTATCCTCAGATATGGCTCCATGTGCCACCTGTGGCACGCATGTCATAGGTTCACCATCACGGCCCTATACCATTTCAGACAAATGGTCTCATCTTAAAATCCTCCAGTGTTGGAGCACCCACAACTTCTGGAGGCAACTCATTCCACGTCAAGCAATTTAAATTAGGATCATCCTGAGTTATGTCTATTGTCTAGTCCAGTGTTTTTCAACCGGTGTGCTGCGGCACACTAGTGTGCCGTGAGACATAGTCAGGTGTGCAGCTTCATTTTTCACGCCTCTTTTTCGTGCCTTCCTTCTTCACAGAAGGTGAGCTATGGGTCCCAGTGGGAGGGCGTCGGCAGCAGCGGCACCGAGCGGGAGGGCGGCTGCGAGCGGGAGCTCCAGGGCCGAGGCACCGATGGTGGCGGCTGGACATGTTGTTGGACGTCATACATGCTGGCACTGAAGGACTGGCACTGGCCCGCTGGCTGGGCCGGGACGGAGGTGCCAGCCCCACGCCATGCCCAGCATGTACGGCGTCCAGCAACATGTCCAGCCGCTGCCGTCAGTGCTCCTGCTTGTAGTCAACCGCTCTGGCGCCACCCCTGGCTACTGCCCGATGCCGCTGTTGCCGGCGTGGTGTACAAGAGAGTAAGAGAGAGAGAAAGAGGGAGAAAGCAAGAGAGAGAGAGAGAAAGCAAGAGAGAGAGAAAGAGTGGGGGAAGGACGGAGAGGAAAAGACATAGAGGGAGGGAAGGAGGGAGAAAGAGTGCAAAAAGGAGAGGAAGGAAGAGAGAAAGAAAGAGGGATGGAGAGAGGAAAAGAAAGAGGGAGGGAGAGAGAAATAGAGCAAAGGGGAGGAAGAGAGAGATTTTTTTTGTCCAAACTATTTTAGCCCCTCCCCCCTCCACGCTCAATGTTCCCCAGGATTTTGTAAATGTGAATAATGTGCCGCGGCTCAAAAAAGGTTGGGAAACACTGGTCTAGTCTCTTCTACAGTCCATTGTCCATTGCACAGTTTATTATCTGTCTAAAGCAAGCATCAGATAGTGAGCCTTCTTAAACGTTTTGATGTCCATTGTATTGAAACAAACTATAGTTTTCCTTTTGGACCATATTCTTTTGCCCTTTGAAAAATCATTTTGAACTACTTTAAAGTTTCATTAAGTTTGGTAAGAATTATACTTGTGTTCTTTCCTTCATTCCGACAGCTATTTAATAAGGTGAGGGAACAGGCCTTATAATATGTATATTTGACTACACAAGTCTGGATCATCAACCATTATTTCCATCATGACCTTGAGAGAAATTTGGCTTCCGCTGTTTTGTTTTGCACGGAATGCAATTTCAGGTCCCTCCAGTGAAATCAAACAACACATTTAGCACTATTACCTTACCTTTCCAATCTCAGATAACTATCCTTCTTTGCTATCTTGTATATCTCCTGATCCAAAATAAGAAAATTAGTTTTTCAGATAACTTCATATTTTATCCCCATAAACTGACTAAATGAATGGATGAACAATTGGGTTGATGAAATGGCTTCTCTGCTTTTTAGAAAATATATAAAGATTCACTGAATACATCTGAAGGATGCCGGATTGGGAATTCTTGTTTTAGAAACTGTCAGAAAAATAAATAGTACATTAGAAGGGGTGCGGTGGAAGGGAAATGAATGAATTCTACCATTATAAAGCTGAATAGAATGCCCACCTAGTTTGCAACTTTAACATTCTTTAGCAGTGAAAAAAAAGGCATCTTGGAGTCAGAATTCAAAGATTTAAAGTTTACCATGAATTCTGCAAATGATTTAACAAAACAAAAAGCCCATTTTAATTGAATTAACAGATTTCATTCAAAACTGGGGCTTATGAAAAATCACATTGTTAAACCACACACACAGCAATAATTTAGCACACAGCAAATATATCTCTAACAAAGAACTCCCCCAAGAGGAAAGGCATTGGCATGGTAAATGATTTAGCTTTACTAGATAAATGGTCAAAGCAATGGAAACTGCAGTTTAATGTTTCCAAATGTAAAATAATGCACTTGGGAAAAAGGAATCCTCAATCTGAGTATTGTATTGGCAGTTCTGTGTTAGCAAAAACTTCAGAAGAGAAGGATTTAGGGGTAGTGATTTCTGACAGTCTCAAAATAGGTGAAAAGTGCAGTCAGGCGGTAGGGAAAGCAAGTAGGATGCTTGGCTGCATAACTAGAGGTATAACAAGCAGGAAGAGGGAGATTATGATCCCGCTATATAGAGTGCTGGTGAGACCACATTTGGAATACTGTGTTCAGTTCTGGAGACCTCACCTACAAAAAGATATTGAAAAGTTGAACGGGTCCAAAGACGGGCTACAAGAATGGTGGAAGGTCTTCAGCATAAAACGTATCAGGAAAGACTTCATGAACTCAATCTGTATAGTCTGGAGGACAGAAGGAAAAGGGGGGACATGATCGGAACATTTCAATATGTTAAAGGGTTAATTAAGGTCCAGGAGGGAAGTGTTTTTAATAGTAAAGTGAACATGGAAACACAATCTGAAGTTAGTTGGGGGAAAGATCAAAAGCAACATGAGAAAATATTATTTTACTGAAAGAGTAGTAGATCCCTGGAACAAACTTCCAGCAGACGTGGTAGATAAATCCACAGTAACTGAACTTAAACATGCCTGGGATAAACATAGATCCATCCTAAGATAAAATACAGGAAATAGTATAAGAGCAGACTAGATGGACCATGAGGTCTTTTTCTGCCGTCAGTCTTCTATGTTTCTATGTTTCCTACCTAAGCAGGAAGTTGGACTAGAAGACCTCCAAGGTCCTTTCCAACTCTGTTGTTGTTGTTTTAGGAACATTAATATTAGTGTTCTTGTTGTTGTTTTAGGAACAAATATTCTTGACATTTCCAGAACGTTCGGTTTTTCCTTCCGACCCTGATGATTTAGTAAATTCTTGGGAATTCTCAACAAAATAGGCCAGAAGGGTAGGTTTTTACACATACGTAAGCAATAAAGTTTGATATTCACAAAGAGGCTTGTTCAAAAGTTTCTGTTTTTAAACAAACAAAGAAATATAATAACGAGCGAGCGTGGCAGATAAATACATTTAAATAAAATGTGTTCAGTATTATTTTATTTTTTTTAGAAATAGGGCAAAAAAAAAAAAGCTTAATAGTGCCTTCAGTACAATATTTTGAAGATTACTCTTTCCTTCACCAAACAGTAGTGTCACCAAATAACATACAGCACTTTTACAATATGATAAGCCATATCTATAGAAACCTGAGCAATGAATTCATGAATTAGAAATATAAGCACTAGCACTTAGACTTATACAGTGATCCCTCAATTTTAGCGGGTTCAAACTTCGCGAAACGGCTATAACACGGTTTCTCAAAAAAAAATAATTAAAAAATACTCTGTGGTTTTTTTTGTATACCATGGTTTTTCCCACCTGATGACGTCATACGTCATCACCAAGAGTCATTTCTCTCTCTCTTTCTCTCTCTTTCCTGTCATTCTCAGCTTCAATCATTTTCTCATTTCTCTTTCCCCCCCTTTTTTCTATCATTTCTCTCTCTCTCTCCCTTCCACTCTCCCCCCTCTTGCTCTCTCTCTCACTCTCTCCTTTCTATCTCACTCTGTCTGTTGCTCTCTCTGTGAGAACACCTGCCCCGCCTCTCCTGCAGCCCCCACGCTGACAGCTGGGACGAAAGCGCTCTCAGCTAAGGGACTGCGAGAGGGGCGGGCATTCTTAAAGCGCTCAGAGCGGCTAGCAGCCGAATGAGGAGGACGAGAAGCCGTAGCCGCCAGCGCTGCTGCAGGAGGACCCATGCCCCAAGAAAGCCGGTGAGAGGGGTGGATCGGGCGGGCGGGGGGTAACGGCGAGGGGGCTGGAGGCGCTGGGGGGGCAGCTGACATTCAAAACAATCTTTGCCGGTCTCCGCACTTTCGTCGCTCCCCGCCCCCAACTTCAAGCCCAGCTCCTTGCGCGGCCTTGGAAAAGGATGCGCGGGGGTAGTTTTTGGCTGTCCATACCCAAAAATGGTGTTTTTACTTCCGCATCTCTACTTCGGGGAAATTTGACTTTCACGGGCAGTCTGGGAACGCAACCCCTGCGAAAATCGAGGGATCACTGTATACCACTTCAGTCCCCCTCTAAAGCGGTTTACAGAGTCAGCCTTTTGCCCCCAACAACCTTGATCCTCACTTTACCAACTTGGTATGGAACGTTGAGTCAACGTTGAGTTGGTCAGGATGGGGCAGGTTCAACCTGGAATGTACTGCATTCTAATCACCACGAATTATTCCAATACTAACAATAATTCATAATGTAAAAGTTTGTGGATAAATCCAACAAAACTTTTCACAGAGCAAAAAGTATGTGTGCTTTCCTGAATCCAAAAATGGTAAAATTTAAGTTGGCTATGTAACCAACAAAATTGCTTTGGTTCTTAGCTTTAGCGAGCAAGTCAGTTTTACGCTTCAGTTTGAATAGCAGCTATAGGTTGAATATAAATTTCAGATTTATTATAGAAATAACAATACATTTTATATATGCATGTAATCTATAGACCATGCAGCCACCCACCGAACACTCCAAAACATTTATAAAATTTTATAAGATATATATTGTATTGCACATTCCAGAGAGCTAGTAACAAAACTGTAAACATATATAGCTTGATTTGCATTTTTTAAAACATTCAACCGATAGTTTATGTGAAAAGGCATGTCAGTTGTTAAAGGTGAGCCATGGAAAAAAGTCCGTTTTCATTGTTTTAATTGCCTCCCAACCAGCTGCAAAATATTAAGCCCATATATTATAGTAATACAATTTTAATTCGGACCCAAAGTATTTATGAATGTGCACTTCAAAATGCAATGACAAATATGCAGCAGCATGCAAAATGTATATATATATTTATATATACCCACTCTTTAAAATATGTAAAACATTATTTGTGATAGCAATTAAAAAGATTTTTAAATATATATTTTACCAAGTGGTATGTTATGTCAGGAAAACAGTGGAGACTGGGAGTTTTAAATAAGGAATATTTATCCCTCAATGTTAGGAATATGCTAATAGCTACTTGCAGGTATTTATGGTTCTGAACTGGTGCAATGTTATGAATAATGTAACCAAGTGTTTTCTTGAACGTCTAAATGATTCCACAATTTTAGGCAACTGGTTTAAAACGCTCAGAGGGCTCTTAACCTTGCGAGCAAAGCTTCGACTTCAGGAATCACTTCTCCTTTAGAACCCCTAAGTTCTACTTCTTCCTTTCTGTTGGATCCTCCGCACGAGACTTTCTTTTTTCCAAAGCTGTTTCTCTTTTCTACCAATGATTGAGCTTCCTTCTCACGATGGATGGCCTTGTTCTCCAGGTTCCTCACCGAAGTTCCGTTCATATTGTGATGGGGATGCGACCTCTCTCCGGTGGATGCTTTCTGGTTTTCTGCGCGAGAAGAAGACAATATACTACAGTGAGGTGCATAACACAGATTTACAATACTGGAAGAGATTATTTTTACTCCCAGGTTGCCCCTTTCAGGAGGGGAGAAACGGACGTCCCCAGTAATGGGCAGCCAAAATTTTTACTGCCACACTGTGGGTGTGGCTTATTTTGTGGGTGTGGCTTAATGGTCATGTAGGAGTGGCTTGCCGGCCATGTGACCACGTGGGAGTGGCTTGAACGATCATCATCGTTCAAGTGAACTGTTAAGTCCTCGACTTACAACCTGATCAGTGTCACTCGCTGGAGTGACAATTAGCTTTGTGTTTACTGCGCTCTCCTTCCTGGGTCGCCCCCCGCCTCAGGCTGGGTAGCTAGGTGAATGGGTGCTGCCAGAAGCATAAATGCTGCCAGCGCCGCTTTCACCCATGCCTTCTGCTTGCACCTCAGGCGGGAGGTGGCCGCGTGAGGCTGGAGGGGAGCCGGGCAGGAGAGAGGAAAGTTCATCCGAAGCCAGGAAGGAGGAAAGAGGAAAAAAGCAAGGAGCGCAGACGCAGCAGCAGAGGCAGGGGAACAAAGCAGAGCCAAGCCGAGATCAGTAATCCAGGAAGTGACAGCCGCCTATCAGCTGGAGCTGCACACGCATCTTCATTTCTGCCGGTGGAACTGCGTTCCACCCCATCCTGCCTGCTGCCCACCCCTGGACATCCCCACCTTCTACTAAGCTCCACTGCCCTTCAAAGCAACCTCTAAGTGCAGATCTCTGCTTGATTTTTGAAGCACACTTAGTGGTGATGTATTACCTTGGCTGTTCATGTTAATCGGGGACTACAGTACTTAAGTTACTTGTTGCTTTACCTCAGCCATTCATTGGTCACTTAGCAAAGATGGATTACCCCTCCAATGAGCCAATGATTATCATGGACTCTGAGAGAGTCAATGACTGATTTTAACAGCATTGCTAAATCAACACAATGCTTTAGGTATTTGCTTAGCCCAGTGAACGTTGTTCGTTTAAATTATCCATAAATCTTGGAGAAAAGATTACAATTTTTATTATTTTCCTCAGCTTTCTTGCTTTCTTTCTTTCTTCCTTCTTTCATCTTACTTTTCTTTCCTCCTTCCTTTCTCTTACTTTTCTTTCCTTCTTCCTTCCTTCCTTCCTTCATCTTACTTCTTTCTATCTTTCTTTCTTTCTTTGTTCCTTCCTTGCTTCGTTCATCTTACTTTTCTTTCCTTCTTTCAATTTTTCTTTTCTTTCCTTCCTTCCACCTTTATTTCTTTTCCTTCCTTCCATCTTTATTTCTTTTCCTTCCTTCCATCTTTCTTTTATTCTTTCCAAATTCACACAAATATTCGACATATGCTTTCCTGGGAAAGAACAATAGGAGGGCAAAGCAACAGGGAAATTTTCTGGTGGGAAAACATGGCAGCTGGCAGAGTCTGGCATGAATCGTTTGCAAGATGTTGCCAACATGAAAATGGGTAGGATATGTAGATTCTGCCTATGTTTAGATAACCCAAAGGTGCTTTTTCAGGAGTAAACTGGACTTTCTTGTTTTATTTTTTTCTTTCGCTTCTCGTCTAAACCTCCAAGTGGCCTCAATGACTCTCTAAAGGATGCAAATGACCAGCTGTCTGCAAGGAATATAAATCCACCCATTCCCCACTATCTTGTCAGAGCTGAGGATGCCTCTTGGATGATAAGGGAAACGTCTTCAAAAGGAAAAACAAGAAAGTCCAGTTCCCCCCCTGAAAAAAGCACCTTTGGGACAACCATGACCTGGAGGAGTGAGAATCTCTACAGGCTATGTTGAGATAAGTGTAATTCGGTTGAAGAATTGATACAAATTCCTGAGATATTGCATTGAAAGACCTTAAAGGTTTTCCCAGAATGAATCTAAGAAATATGGACAATTCTTCTCACTTTGCTCTTCAATTTTAAAAAAAACACAACCCTCTAAATATTTACTAAACTAAATAATCTTTACTAGTATTAGTAAATTTTACTAGTATTATACTAGTACTTACTTTACTAGTATTTACTAGTAAATACTTTTTACTTTAGTTTAGTTTACTAAACTAAATGATATACAGTGTTCCCTCGATTTCCGCGGGGGATACGTTCCGAGACTGCCCGCGATAGTCGAATTTCCGCGAAGTAGAGATGCGGAAGTAAATACACCATTTTTTGCTATGGACAGTATCACAAGCCTTCCCTTAACACTTTAAACCCCTAAATTACCATTTCCCATTCCCTCAACAACCATTTACTCACCATTATTACTGGTACTCACCATGGAATAAGACACTTAGTTATCCTGATATTTATAAACATAACTATTTATTAACAATAATTTTTTTTTTGTTATTTATTTGCAAAAATTATTAGTTTGGCGATGACATATGACATCATTGGGTGGGAAAAACCGTGGTATAGGAAAAAAACCGCGAAGTATTTTTTAATTAATATTTTTTGAAAAACCGTGGTATAGGCTATTCGCGAAGTTCGAACCCGCAAAAATCGAGGGAACACTGTACTTGCAACAGTATAACATACACAACTAGACTTACCATCCTAGGTTTAGAAAGCTTAGAACTACGTCGCCTTAAACATGACATGACCTAAGCATAGCCCATAAAATCATCTGCTACAACGCCCTTCCTGTCAACGACTACTTCAGCCTCAACCACAACAATACACAAGCACACAACAGATACAAACTTAAATTAAACTGCTCTAAACTCGACTGCAAGAAATACGACTTTAGTTTGTTGCATGGAAATCACTACCTGACTCTGTAGTATCATCACCTAACCCCCAAAACTTTACACTTAGACCAGGGGTAGGCTAGGCTCTTCTATGACATGCGGACTTCAGCTCCCAGAATTCCTGAGCTTGCATGACTGGCTCAGGAATTCTGGGAGTTGAAGTCCATAAGTCCATAGAAGAGCCCACATTGCCTACCCTTGCCTTAAACTATCCACTGTTGACCTCTCCCGATTCCTAAGAGGTCAGTAAGGGGCGTGCATAAGTGCCCTCCGTCCCCTGTCCTAATGTTTCTCTCTTACTAGTATCATGTATATGTATCATGTATATAAACATTGTTATATCTTTGTATACAACCAAGATGTACTTGACAAAACAAATAAATAAAAATAAAAGTACAGTAGCTCAAATAGCATTTGGCTGCAGCAATCCCAACAATTCTAACACATGGTGTGCTTGTTTGTATGATTGGTCTCTTAAATTGGGGTTTTTTAGATTATTTTTTAATATTAGATTTGTTACATTGTCTTCTTTATTGTTGTTAGCCGCCCCGAGTCTTCGGAGAGGGGCGGCATACAAATCTAATAAATAAATAAATAAAATGAAATAAATTCTACGGCAAAACAGAAGTGCGAATGTTACATGTCGGTGACCCAAGCAGTGTAGTTCTCAAATTGATCTACGTCGCGGTTGTTCTGAGCAAAATTTTTGGGGAAAATGCATCAAGCTCCGAAAGTAGGATAAATGGAAAACAAGGAGGAAGTGGTCTCCCGGCAGGAGAAAAGAGAAGAAACTTGTAAAAGTCTACTGATCTGGCTGTCAACCGCTGCCCTCAGAACTCCAACTGTTGGGATTTGATGTTTGTTTTATCTGGCATTCCAGAAGACGAGCAAAGCTTATTTTGAGCTTTGTGCCGAGCCAACAGTCGTTCAGACTGATTTATCAAGTGTACAAATCAGTACGCTGATTTCACAATTTCCTTGGAACAGCATCGGAGAGAGGTTATCTATGTATGTGTACGTTTCGAACTAGACTGTGATGTGTATCTCTGTGTCTTGTGTGTGTCTCTCTCTGTGGGTATGAATACAGTGTTCCCTCGATTTTCGCGGGTTCGAACTTCGCGGAAAGTCTATACCACGGTTTTTCAAAAATATTAATTAAAAAATACTTTGCGGGTTTTTTCCCAACACCATGGTTTTTCCCACCGGATGACGTCATATGTCATCGCCAAACTTTCGTCTGCCTTTAATAAATATTTTTTTAAATAAACTTTAATAAATAAACATGGTGAGTAATAATCTAAATGGCTGCTAAGGGAATGGGAAATTGCAATTTAGGGGTTTAATGTGTTAAGGGAAGGCTTGTGATACTGTTCATAGCCCAAAATAGTGTATTTACTTCCGCATCTCTACTTCGCGGAAATTCAACTTTTGCGGGCGGTCTTGGAACGCATCCCCCATGAAAAGTGAGGGAATACTGTAATGGTTATTTATTTATTTGTTCGTTCGTTCATTCGTTCATTCATTCAATTTTTATGCCACCCTTCTCCTTAGACTCAGGGCGGCTTACAACATGTTAGCAATAGCACTTTTTAACAGAGCCAGCCTATTGCCCCCACAATCCGGGTCCTCATTTTACCTACCTTGGAAGGATGGAAGGCTGAGTCAACCTTGAGCCGGTGATGAGATTTGAACCGCTGACCTGCAGATCTACAGTCAGCTTCAGTGGCCTGCAGTACAGCACTCTACCTGCTGTGCCACCCCGGCTCTCGGTTATTTTTTTTGAGAGCTGAATGTAGTTTAATTAGATGCTTCGCACCAACCTAAAGCGTTCCGAAGGGTGGTGTAAATCGGAGGCCTTATTCCTCTCTTATTTGTCGGCCCCCAAGGGGCAGAAAGTATCTGCAGCTGCGGTGGGGAGGTGGATTAGGGCAGTGATTGATAGAGCCTATGACAGTGATGGTGAGCCTGTGGCACAGGCGCCACAGATGCCACTTGGAGTCATATCTGCTGGCATGTGAGCTGTTGCCCTTAGCTCAGCTCCAACGTGCATGAGTGTGCCGGACAGCTGATTTTTGGCTTGCACAGAGGCTCTGGGAGGGCATTTTTGGCTTCCAGAGAACCTCCAGAGGGTGTTTTTATCATCCCACAGCTCTTGGGAAGCTTTTGGAGCCTGGGGAGGGTGAAACATGTGTCTACTGGCCCACCAGAAGTTGGGAAACAGAAGATTATAGGGCCTCCGGGGGGTGGGGAAAGCTGTTTTTACCCTCCCCAGGCATTGAATTATGGGTGTAGGCACTCGCGCATGTGCGATAGCACACGCTCTTTCGGCACCTGAGGGGAAAAATGTTTGCCATCACTGGTCTATGACGTATCTTCTTCTACCTGTCCCTTGGGTATCACCGCTCACTCAACTAGGAGTACGGTTGCCTCCGCAGCCTGGTCCACCCAAGCTTTCCTTGAAGAAGTTTGTAGGGCTGCCAGCTGGGCCTCCCCTTCTTCCTTCATAAAACATTATAAAATAGATGTCTTCGTCCCCTGAGGTGGACCTCAATGAAATGGTTTTATACACCCCCGGTTTATGGGATCAGACTGAAGCCCGGTCTGTCTTTCAAAAATTCCTGTGCTTTAAAGTACAGTAATCCCTCGCTACTTCATCTTTCATGGATTCGCTACTTCACGGGTTTTCAAATGGGGCTTAAATACGTTAAGTCCATTAAAAAATTTAAGTCCATTAAAAATTCATAAAATTCTTCTACAGTACTACCGTACTCTATTAAAGAAACTGGTAGGGTATCACATGTAGTTCCAGCTGAGAAACATTATAGAATGTTTAATGCAAAGGGTGGGTTTTAAAAGTCCAAATACTCGTTAAATACATAAAAAAATATCTTTCCTCTACTTCATGGAAATTTGTTTTTCACGGTTGGTCGTGGAACACATCCCCCACAAAAAACGAGGGATCACTGTACCTCCTTTAATCACTGCCAGGATTAAAGGGGGAATGGCAGGAAACTGGCCAGGCCTTCGCGCCACTCTCAAATTTCCTGGGAAATTTTTTCCGGATCGGATTCTTAAGTAGAAAATGGTTCTTGAGAAGAGGCAAAAAAATCTTGAATACCCGGTTCTTAGTTCTTAACTAGAGGCGTTCTTAAGTAGAGGTACCACTGTATTGCAATTTTTAAAACTTAAAGCAGTAATAACTTAAGTCAAACTTCAAATGCGATCTCCCTTTTTTAACCAAACCTCCCGAGAGATCGCAAACTTTTGTTTTTAAATAAAAAGGAATATTCAATATTCATGTAACCTTGAACGGATGCTTGGAAATGGCTTCGACAAACTTGACATGACATTTAAAAGGGTGTCTCCCCCCCCCCCAGCCTTTCTTTCTTTTCCTCCTCCCCCCCCCTTTTTGGGGTTATATGCTGAAAGATGTTCCATCATCCCAATTGTAATGACTTTGGAGCCCAGGCAGTCACTCATGACAGTGTGTTTTATGTGACTGGTGAAAATCCCTACCGAAAACAGCTTGTACATTAAAAGGCTGCAGCGGAAGATATTTACTGCACTGTCAGTCCCCTGACCAGGGGCTCAGAATGATGGATGAGTTTTTTTAACGCCCGTTTCTTGGGCAATCTCCACGAATTCTAGGAAGCACGATCCCCTTTCGGCTTTCAGGGAGAAAATTAAAATAAAAAATAAAAAAGTCTTCCAGTGCTTCCTTTTCCCAGGGGGCAGAGGGTGCTTTAAAAAAAATCTAATAATGCAGGGAACCATTTTCATTTCGTTCAGTGTTCCCTCTAATTTTTTTTTGGGGTGGGCGGAAAAGTATAGTGTCTTAGCGGCAGTCCCTTCGGGACTGGGCGGCACAGAAATAATAAATAAATAAACAAACAAACAAACAAACAAACCTGTTTTGCTTCAGAGAATTTCAAAATAAAATACTGTACTGTGTGAGCTCATAATAGGGCAACTCTATCAATATCAAAATGCCACTTAAATAGTTGAGATAGTTTCAAACTAGATTTTGATTTTCTTTCTCTCTTCCTTACTCCCATTCTTTTTCTTTCTCTTTTCCTTCCTCTCTTTTTTCTATCTGTTTCTCTCTCTTCCTCTCTTCCTCTCTCTCTCCTTCCCTCTCACTCTTTCCCTCTCGGCTTCTGGGCAGGTTTGGAAAACTCTGAGTTGATGATGATTTTTAAGTGAGCGATTGCTCACTGCTCAGCTTAGAGGGAACTATGATTTCGTTACATTCGCTCCGTTCGATAACGTAACGTGAACGGGATGCCAGGGTCAAAACCCCGCACGAAACGGTTAGAGGATACGGCTTTGGAGGAAGGTCTATCAATATGCAAATGTGTTTTGCGAGGTTGTGTGCGGCGCGTGTGTGTGGTTCCCTTTGAGAGAGAAAAGAATAATTCTGTTAGGCTCCAAAAATAAAGAATAGGTGTATGAGAGGCAAACAGCAATTCAAGATAGAAACATAGAAGTCTGACGGCAGAAAAAGACCTCATGGTCCATCTAGTCTGCCCTTATACTATTTCCTGTATTTTATCTTAGGATGGATATATGTTTATCCCAGGCATGTTTAAATTCAGTTACTGTGCATTTACCAACCATGTCTGCTGGAAGTTTGTTCCAAGGATCTACGACTCTTTCAGTAAAATAATATTTTCTCATGTTGCTTTGGATCTTTCCCCCAACTAACTTCAGATTGTGTCCCCTTGTTCCTGTGTTCACTTTCCTATTAAAAACACTTCCCTCCTGAACCTTATTTAACCCTTTGACATATTTAAATGTTTCGATCATGTCCTTCCTTTTCCTTCTGTCCTCCAGATTGAGTTCATTAAGTCTTTCCTGATACTCCTCCACTCGAAACAGAATAACCTACGAAAATAAACTAACAATCCTGGGCCTAGAAAGCCTAGAACTATGGTGCCTAAAACACGATTTGAGTATTGCCCACAAGATCATATGCTGCAACGTCCTACCGGTCAATGACTGCTTCAGCTTCAACCGCAACAACACAAGAGCACGCAACAGATTCAAACTTAATACGAACCGTTCCAAACTTGACTGTAAAAAAATATGATTTCAACAATCGAGTTATCAAAGCGTGGAACTCATTGCCGGACTCAATTGTGTCAACCCCTAACCCCCAACATTTCTCCCTTAGACTCTCCACGATTGACCTCTCCAGGTTCCTAAGAGGCCAGTAAGGGGAATACATAAGTGCACTGGTGTGCCTTTCGGCCCCTGTCCAATTGTCTTTCCTTTCTTCCACCTATCTTATATATTCTCTTCCTTTCATATATCCTCTCCTCTAAGTTCACTTTGCCCTTATATATATTACTGCATATCTATTTTTCTTCCTATGTATTTGTGTATTGAACAAATGAATAAATAAAAAAATAAAATAACATCAGGCATTGTGTGTATTTGGAAACTGCAGAATTATTGACGCAAGCGTTGAACTTTGCGCTGATGGCAGAGCAAATTCAAACTCTAGCTAGACTCAATTTAATTTCCTTAGAATGTGGTTAAACATAATTGCAGGTTGTGGGTATCTATTATATAGGGTAGCAATTTAGGCATTTGCAGTACTACTTACTCCAGAATGAATTAATTTGAAAGTTGCCTCTTTAGAAGGGGATGAATTACGATCTACATCAGTTTATCAATCCATACATTTCTGATGACCTAGCATCTTCTTACAAGACAAACATAACGAGCACGTGTTCAGTTTCTGTTCTGTTCTTCAGCTATCAAAGCAGCCTTGCAAATCCTATCCATTGGCTGAATTGTAAGAGAATTGTTTTGAAATCGTTAAAAATCAGATGTAATAACATTTCTCTCTCTCATCAATCAATCAATCAATCAATCAATCAACCATCTATCTTCACATTCTGAGTTGTCTACCTACCTACCTCTCTCTCTCTTTCTCCATCTATCTTCACATATCAAAATGGTCGGTCTGTCTGTCTGTCTGTCTATCTATCTATCTATCTATTATTTCATCTCCATCTATCTCTCATATCTATCTATCTATCTATCTATCTATCTATCTATCTATCTATCTATCTATCTATCTCTATCATTGTCTTTCTATCACTGTGTCTGTCCTGTCTGTCTGTCTATCTATCTATTATTTCATCTCCATCTATCTCTCATATCTATCTATCTATCTATCTATCTATCTATCTATCTATCTATCTATCTCTATCATTGTCTTTCTATCACTGTGTCTGTCCTGTCTGTCTGTCTGTCTATCTATCTAGTATTTCATCTCCATCTATCTCTCATATCTATCTATCTATCTATCTATCTATCTATCTATCTATCTATCTATCTATCTATCTATCATTGTTTTTCTATCACTGTGTCTGTCCTGTCCTGTCTGTCTGTCTGTCTATCACTGTCTGTCATTTTGTCATCTCTCTCTCTAATAATCTATCTTCACATACTGGGATGTCTACCTACCTACTACCTTTCTACACCCCTCTTTCTCTCCATTCTCACTTCACATTCCAAGATGGTCTGTCTGTCTGTCCATCCATCCTACTAGCTACCTACCTACCTTCAGACACCAAGATAGTGTGTACATTTTCTCCTATAATTCCTACAGATCAGTGATGGCGAACCGATGGCACGGGTGCCACAGGTGGCACGTGGAGCCATATATACTGGCATGCAAGCTGTTGCCCTAGCTCTGCTCCAACGTGCATCTGTGTGCTGGCCAGCTGATTTTTGGCTCACAGAGGCTCTGGGAGGGCGTTTTTGGCTTCCAGGGAGCCTCTGGGGAGATGGGGAAGGGCGTTTTTACCCTCCCCCAGCTCCAGGGAAGCCTTTGGAGCCTGGGGAGGGTGAAACACGAGCCTATTGGGCTGATTAGAAGTTGGGAAACAGGCAGTTTCTGGCCTCCAGAGGGTCTCCGGAGGGCGGGGGAAGCTGTTTTCGCCCTCCCCAGGCATTGAATTATGGGTGTGGGCACTCGTGCATGCCCAACAGCACATTCCCATGCTCTTTCGGCACCGAGGTAAAAAAAGGTTCACTATCACTGCTATAGATAATACAATAATCAGGGGTGGGACTATTTCTAGTTACTTAGCTTCTCCACATATATCTAGAACAGTGGTTTTCAACCTGTGTGTCATGACCCCTTTGGGGGTCAAACGACCCTGTCACAGGAGTAGCCTAAGACCATCAGAAAACACATATTCCCAATGGTCTTAAGAACAGAGACATGGCTCCTCTATCTGGCTCCAAGCAGGTCCATCTGCCGCACGAATCCCAGCGACCGGTTAGGTCCCACAGAGTTGGCCTTCTCCGGGTCCCGTAAACTAAACAATGTCGTTTGGCGGGACCCAGGGGAAGAGCCTTCTCTGTAGCGGCCCCGGCCCTCTGGAACCAGCTCCCCCCAGATATCAGAATTGCCCCCACCCTCCTTGCCTTTTGCAAGCTCCTTAAAACCCACCTCTGTCATCAGGCATGGGGGAATTGAAATTCCCTTCCCCCTAGGCTTATAGAATTTATACATGGTATGCTTGTATGTATGATTGGTCCTTTAAATTGGGGGTTTTTTAGATTGTTTTAATATTAGATTTGTTTACATTGTCTTTTTATATTGTTGTTAGCCGCCCCGAGTCTTCGGAGAGGGGCGGCATACAAATCTAATAAATACAAATACAAATACAAATAGACACCATGCTTTCATTGTCATTATCTATATCCTGGCTATGATTCCTATATTCTGAACATCTAACACATAGAAACATAGAAAATTGACGGCAGAAAAAGACCTCATGGTCCATCTAGTAGCCTAAGATCATCGGATCATCAGAAAACACATATTCCTGGAAGTGTTAGGAACCGAGACACTGCTCCTCTATCCGTCTCCAGGAGGGTCTACCCACATGCAAATAGACTACTGAAAAAAAAAATTGTACCAAGGGAACTTCTGAGCATGCACAGAAGCCAAATTGTGCATCTTGTTGTCACCATCTTGGTTTTGGCGCATTTTGTTTTGCAATCTTTTAAAAAAAATTCAGCACTGCACATGCATCTAGGATGCGCAGCCACGCAGTGCAGGAGGGAGCGAACTGGCAGCGAGATAAGTTAGAACCACCTCTGAGTTTCCTAATAATTATATTATTGATCACCACAACATAAGGAACTGAATTAAAGGGTCACGGCATTAGTAAGGTTGAGCTGGGGTGGCGCAGCAGGTAGAGTGCTGTACTGCAGGCCACTGAAGCTGACTGTAGATCTGTAGGTCAGTGGTTCATATCTCATCACTGGCTCAAGGTTGACTCAGCCTTCCATCCTTCCGAGGTGGTAAAATGAGGACCCAGATTGTGGGGGCAATAGGCTGGCTCTGTTAAAAAGTGCTGTTGCTAACATGTTGTAAGCCGCCCTGAGTCTAAGGAGAAGGGTGGCATAAAAATTGAATGAATGAATGAATGAATGAATGAACGAACGAACAAACAAACAAACAAACAAACCACTGAATTCTAGAACTAAAAATAAAAACTAACTAGCACTGGTTTGAAATGAGAATTTCATTCTCAATTGCAAATGATAAAGTCCGACTTTAAAATTTGACAAACAACTTTGAGAACTTTCAGCTCAGCACTTTGTGCAAACACTGAATGGGTGTTTTTTTTTTAACATAATTTTATTTTTTCTAACCTTAACCCTCTTGTTTGATTGGTAGAAATTGTGCTTGAAAAGGTTTTCTATACGGTTTGGAATTGATTCACCTTATTTATTTATTTTCTGATTTGGATATAATTAATCATGTCAAGAAGAGAGCGTTAAAGGAAGACACTAGACATTTTTCTTGCGGTATATGTAGCAGGAAAGAGATAAATGTTAAGAGTTTCCTATTTCCTTTAGCGAAATAGCTATTTGTCGAGTCATATATTATATTTTGTTTGCTTGCTTGCTTTTCCCGCAAAAATATTCACCATTTGGTTAGGAAAAGCGAGTTTTCCAAAAGCACAGATGCCCTTGTCCTTGCCCATAAATATAATATAAATGCCCTATAATAGAAAAGGCAACAAATGATTGCTCCTAAAAAAAAAAGATTTTTAAGTAATGTCAAATTCACAGCATGCCCATTAGGATCCAGGTTTAAGCCTCGCCATAGTGTCACTTAAATGAGATGCATAGTGGACAAATTAAATAAAAGACTGTGATAGAACATAGCAATAGCATTTAAACTTACATACCGCTTCACAGTGCTTTACATCCCTCTCTAAGCGGTTTACAGAGTCAGAAACATTTATTATTATTATGTCAGTACAACACAGCAAACGAGATCACTATGCTGGATTCCGTATTTCATCACCAGTCGGGCGCTTCCCAAGCACCTAGGACTGCGTGATGTAGCGGCGAATTATGTTTGCCGATCCCAGTAAAGCGGCCTTTTGCAATTGACAGATGGAGATTTTGTCAATTCCGATGGTTTTCAAATGTCCGCTGAGATCCTTTGGCCCTGCGCCCAGAGTGCCAAGTACCACTGGGACCACTTTCACTGGCTTATGCCAGAGTTGTTGCAGCTCTATTTTTAGATCTTCGTATTTCACTAAGATCACGGCATTATTATTATTATTATTATTATTATTATTATTATTATTATTATTATTATTAATTAGATTTGTATGCCGCCCCTCTCCGTAGACTCTGGGTGGATGGATCCCTCGGCTCCACTTAGGCTACTCTAGGCGCCCGATGAAAGGAACATTGAGCAGGCCACACCAGTGAAGGGCTACAAAATGTTTACTACCACACTGTGGCCGTGCCTTATTTTGTGCGTGTGGCTTGATAGTCATGTGACCGGGCAGGAGTGGCTTGCCGGCCCTGTGACCAGCTGGGAGCGGCTTGCTGATCGTGTGACTTGACCAAGGATTTTAAATCCATTTTATCAATGGATTTAAGAAGAGGCAGGTCACTGAATTCACCCACATCCTAGAAGTAAAGAACAATGAAATGACAGAAACATCTCACTTAGAATTTTTATGAGCATTGATGATTAAAATGGCCAGTCACAAAATAATCATTTACTCAAAGGCCACAATCTAAAGTATTCTTTGCTACTTTCACAGCCTACGTGAACATCCCAAAATGCTCCCTTCCACATAACAGTCTTAACCCTCCTTCCTGCAGACTGCCAAACAAAATGAAGGTTTCTGGCAAAACATTAGGTTACAAGCATTATTCATTTTATTTTTCTAGAGCAGGGGTCCCAAACTTGCAACTTTTAAGACTTGTGAATTTCAACTCCCAGAATTCTATGAAGACCTCTGTTCTAGAGAATACTACAACCATTTGGAAAGGAGGGGGAGGCAGAAACCCAGATTACATTTGGAATACTGTGTTCAGTTCTGGAGACCTCACCTACAAAAAGATATTGACAAAATTGAACAGGTCCAAAGACGGGCTACAAGAGTGGTGGAAGGTCTTAAGCATAAAACGTATCAGGAAAGACTTCATGAACTCAATCTGTATAGTCTGGAGGACAGAAGGAAAAGGGGGGACATGATCGAAACATTTAAATATGTCAAAGGGTTAAATAAGGTCCAGAAGGGAAGTGTTTTTAATAGGAAAGTGAACACAAGAACAAGGGGGCACAATCTGAAGTTAGTTGGGGGAAAGATCAAAAGCAACGTGAGAAAATATTATTTGACTGAAAGAGTAGTAGATCCTTGGAACAAACTTCCAGCAGACGTGGTGGGTAAATCCACAGCAACTGAATTTAAACATTCCTGGGATAAACATAGATCCATTGTAAGATAAAATACAGGAAATAGTATAAGGGCAGACTAGATGGACCATGAGGTCTTTTTCTGCCGTCAGTCTTCTATGTTTCTACATAGAATTAATTCCAGATCTTATCTCCTTATACTTTTCCTGGACACTTTGGTTTGTAGCAGAATCGCCACCTTTGGGGTTTTTAAATGCTTTCGGGAAGAACGCAGAGGCTGCCCAAAAAAGACACCCTGCATTTTCTTTCAATACCTTTCGGTGCAAATTGGGTGCTCTGGGGTGGAGCTCCATTTTCGCCATTTCCACTGCGTTCCTCCCCTTCTCTGGGCAGTAGCCCACCCCTGGACCACACCCTTTCCGGCCACATCCCCCCACCAGTCAGCTACAACCACTTGGCCATGCTCCCCCAGCCCCCAGAGGTCAATCATAATTCTGATTAAATTAATTAGAACTTCCCCAACCCTCCTTGTCTTTAGTAAGCTACTCAAGACCCACCTATATCGCCAGGCACGGGGGTACTGAGACACCTTCCCCAGCCTTTTATATTTTATGTTTGGTATGTATGTGTTGTTTGGTTTTAAATGATAGGATTTTATATGTCTTTTTCTCTTTTAATATTAGATTTGTTCCACTGTAACATTGTTTTTATTATTGTTGTGAGCTGCCCCGAGTCTTCGGAGAGGGGCGGCATACAAATCTAATAAATTATTATTATTATTATTATTATTATTATTATTAATTAATTCAATGAAACAGAATTGGACACCCCTGCCTTAGAAGGTTGGAAAGCATAGGAAACTTTAGGCCCTGTCAGGATCGAACTCCACGCTGGAGGCAGAGTTTGCTTGCAAAACTGCATTCTAACCACGGCGCCGCCAGGGAATCCTTAGGAAATAAAACTAACTTCTCTATAAATGCTCTAAGCTGGACTCCTTTAATTAGGCAGGTCTGTTCGGGGAGCCAGGATACACTGCTCCTTTAGGAGAGGTAAAACTTTTAAAATGAAGATGTGTTTTCAGAATGGGCCAATGCCCTCGGAAGAGTAGAGAGCCTGGAATCAATTCTGTTTGAATGGATAATCATACATTCATTGATTGGTCACGTTATTGACTCAGCTGTCAGTTCCTCTCCGTATCCCAACCACTTAGTGCTGCCATTTGCAGCTATGTTCCAAGCTTCTCAATACATTTTTAATGAGAAACTATACAGTCCCAGATATCCTATAGTATTGTAGCCCTCCGGTGTTAACAAATACAGTGGTACCTCTGCTTAAGAACTTTTCTAGATAAGAACCAGGTGTTCAAGATTTTTTTGCCTCTACTTAAGAATCATTTTCTACTTAAGAACCCGAGCCTGGAAAAATTTCCCAGGAAATTTGAGAGCGGCACGAAGGCCCGGCCAGTTTCCTGCCGTTTTCCCTTTAATCCCAGACATCTCGGGCTTTTCCGGGCTGCCAGAGGAGCCTTTCCGTGGCAATTAAGGAGGCTTGCACAGATTTTGCCTCCAAAGATGGTGGCACCCATAGGACTACAGTGGTCAATGACTTTTGCGGAACGGCTATACGGTTTTCAAAAAATATTAATTAAAAAAATGCTCCGTGGGTTTTTTGCACACCATGGGTTTTTCTGTGAGTTGCCAGGGGGAAGCAACCCACAGAAGGAGAGGCGAAAGCGGCGGGGGGGAAGGAGAGAGGAACCCCGAGCCGCCCTCCTCCCATGCTTTTCAAACGCAGCACTTCCCCGCGCGGGAGGATTTACTCGCTGCTGCCGCCTGCCGAGCTTGAGAGCAAGCCTCTCGTGTCCGTCGACACCTCCTCCTCCTCTTCCACCGCCCCGCTGCCTGACTCCGGCAATGCCGTTTACACGGTGCTGGTGGAAGATCCATCATCGTTCCGGTGGAGGAGAGCCCGGCTCAGGAACTGCGAGGATGGAACTGGATGGAGCGCCGCCGCTAGCCGCCTGAAGCCGTTCTCTCTCTCTCTCACACACACACACATCTCCTCCCCTTCTCTTCTGGTTAAAGGCATAGGTTAAAAAGGAGCGCTGGGCGAGGGGCAGACGGCGGAGGGGCGAGCGGCATTGGTGAGGGGGGGTTGCCATGCTTTTTACGTTTTTTAATGTTATATTTATATTGTAAATATAGCATCTCTACTTTACATTTTTTCGTGGTCTTAGAATGCATCCCCCGTGAAAAACGAGGGATAACTGCACCACAGGAGCAGTTGCACGCAAATTGCACAATCTTCCGCACCGGTACAACCCACCACTGGTCATATCCCAGGCAAAGTCTATCCGACATTTTCTTACACTACTTTCTTCGTCTTTAAGTTGAGAGAAGAGAAAACAAAGAAAGAGTAGAGAAAGGCATCGTAAGTCAGTCACACACACAACACACAAAATCGGATTTCCACAGCCAGTTCCGCATAAGAAATGTTTTACTGAAAGTTTCATCTTTTATAGAACTATCATCTGGTCATTCTGGAGAAAAATATAGAAGCCAACCAAGTATGTTATTAAAAAAAAAGCACCCGACAACTTTAAATAACTTTCACATAAAGATATATGTGGGCTTGAACAGAATGAAGTTTAGTGTAGTTGTAAATAAGATTGTAATGTGAAGAGTTGCGTGAACACTTAATATTGCAGCTGTAAGCCTGATGTCAACCTTGAAATGTTAGCACAAACCCTTTCCCCTAACACAACATTCCTTCTACATTGTTCACCCATCACCCTTCACCTAATCTAAGCAAATATGACAGAGGAGGTCACATTGTCAAAGCATTTCAAGGAAGAAGCTTTGCAAACTGTTGACAGAGAGAAGGCAACGAAACTAAGGTGGTAGAAACAGGGAACACGGAAAAGTGAGAGATGCCTTCAGTGGGAAACAAGATATAGATGGGCTTCCAAAATAAGTATGATTGCATGGTTTTATTAATGGGGTTTTAGATCAGTTTATAATTGGGCTTTGGAATTATATGTTGTGAGTTGCCCTGAGTCTTTGGAGAAGGGTGGCATATAAGTTGAAAGAAAGAAAGAAAGAAAGAAAGAAGGAAGGAAGGAAAGAGGGAGAGGGAGAGAGAGGGAGGGAGAGAGGAAAGGAAGGAAGGAAGAAAAAAGAAAGAAAGAAGGAAGGAAGGAAGGAAAGAAAGAGGGAGAGGGAGGGAGGGAGAGAAGGAAGGAAGGAAGGAAGGAAGAAAAAAGAAAGAAAGAAAGAAAGAAAGAAAGAAAGAAAGAAAGAAAGAACAAAACTGGAGGATATCTAGGAGCCGCGAAGCAACAAACTAAACAAAGGCAATAAAGAAGATATAAGAAAGCAACAAACTATACAAAGGCAATAAAGATATATATAAGAGCAAAAATCACATTGAATACTGCATCCACAGCATAAAAAGATGTTGAGACTCTAGAAAGAGTGCAGAGAAGAGCAACCAAGATGATTAGGGGACTGGAGGCTAAAAGATATGACGGTTGCAGGAACTGGGCATAGCTATTCTAGTGAAGAGAAGGACCAGGGGAGACATCATAGCTGTCTTCCAATATTTGAGGGGCTACCACAGAGAGGAAGGGGTCAGGCTATTTTCCAAAGCACTTGAAAGCCAGACAAGGAATAACAGATGGAAACTGATCAAGGGGAGATTCAACCTAGAAATAAGGAAAAATTTTCTGACAATGAGAGCAATCAAAGAAATGGAACAGAAATTGCCTTCAGAAGTGGTGGGAGTTTCATCACTGGAAGTTTTGAAGAAGAGACTGGATTGCTATCTGTCGGAAATGGTGTGGAGTCTGCTTGGGCAGAGGGTTGGACTGGATGGCCTTACAAGGTCCCTTCCAACCCTGTTAATCTGCAAAACTGCTCTTGACAATTGAAGACACATTTGCTCAGTCATAGTCTCTGTTTAGTAGAAATGCAGACCCTGGAATTACGGAATGCAAAATGTATTCAGTCTGAATAATTTTATTAAGTGCATTTCCATAACTACCCTAAAAAGTGATACCTAATATAGACATCCTATTGTCCTCCAGCAAAAGTCACAGCTTCCTCTTTCTAATGATTAACATCATTAGATGCGAAAAGGATGTTGACACTCTAGAATGAGTGCAGAAACGAGAAACAAAGATGAGTAGGTGACTGGAGGCTAAAACATACAAAGAACGGTTGCAAAAACTGAGTATGTCTAGTTTAATGAAAAGAAGGACTTGGGGAGACATGATAGCAGGGTTCCAATATCTCAGGGGTTGCCACAAAGAAGAGAGAGTCAAGCTATTCTCCAAAGCACCTGAGGGTAGAACAAGAAGCAATGGGTGGAAATTAAACAAGGAGAGAAGCAACTTAGAACTAAGGAGAAATTTCCTGACAGTTAGAACATTTAATCCATGGAACAGCTTGCCTCCAGAAGTTGTGAATTAATTAATTAATTAATTAATTAATTAATTAATTAATTAATTAATTAATTCGATTTGTATGCCGCCCCTCTCCATAGACTCGGGGCGGCTCACAATAGCAATAAAACAATTCATGACAAATCTAATAATTTAAAAACATTTTTAAAAAAACGTTATTAAGCAGACATACACACAAACATACCATGCATAAATTGTATAGGCCCAGGGGAGATATCTCAATTCCCACATGCCTGGCGGCAAAGGTGGGTTTTAAGGAGTTTACAAAAGGCAAGGAAGGTGGGGGCAGTTCTAATCTCCGGGGGGGAGCTGGTTCCAGAGAGTCGGGGCCACCACAGAGAAGGCTCTTCCCCTGGGACCCACCAAACAACAACCCTGGAATGCTCCAACCCTGGAAGTTTTTAAGATGTTGGATAACCATTTGTCTGAAGTGGTGTAGGATTTCCTGGCCAAGCAGGGGGTTGGACTAGAAGACCTCCAAGATCCCTTCCAACTCTGTAATTCTATTCTAACATTCTGAAAATTCCAAGTCCTATTGAAAATTAGCCGTGAATCATAGTTCCATTCAAACATCCCTCCGCCTAAAATTCCACAGGAAAAAAATTAGACTATTGTCTGGGATTATTTTATATAAGAACATACGTTCTCAAGTTACAACAGTGTATTTAGCGATCGTTGGGAGTTACGACGGCACTGATAAGATTTTGACCACTGCAGCATTCTCATGAAAATTGTGATCAAAATTTGGACGCTTGGCAATTGACTCATATTTATGATGGGGTCAAATGGTCACCTTTTGTGACCTTCTGGCAAGCAAAGTTAAGGGAGGGAGACCAGGTTCCCTTAGCAGCCATGATAGCAGTCTACAGGTATACGAGGGGATGTCACAGAGATATTTTTTAAAATATCTTAATTTTATATTACAGAAAGACCTGGACAGACTAACAAATTACAAAATACAGACTAACAAATTACAGAAAGACCTGGACAGACTAACACAGTGGGCCCACACCAATAAAATGATGTACAACATCAACAAGAGCAAAGTCCTTCACCTAGGCAGAAAAAACGCTGGACACACATACAGCCTGGGAGAAACCCCTCTCAGCAGTAGCGACGGCGAAAGAGACCTCGGAGTCTTGGTGGACAATCAACTAAACATGAGCCAACAATGTGCAGCAGCAGCCAAAAAAGCCAATACAATCCTAAGCTGAATCAACAGGGGAATACACTCCAAGACCAGGGAAGTCTTAATACCACTCTACTATGCCCTGGTCAGACCACACCTGGAGTACTGTGTTCAGTTCTGGTCACCACACTTCAAAAAGAACATTGAAACTCTGGAGAAGGTGCAGAAAAGAGCAACCAAGATGATTAAGGGATTGGAAACCAAGACTTACGAAGAGAGACAAAAGGAACTGGGCATGGATAGCCTAGAGAAAAGGAGGGCCAGAGCGGACATGATAGCAGTCTACAGGTATACGAGGGGTTGTCACAGAGAGGAGGGGATCACTTTATTCTCCAGGACACCGAAGGGCCGGACGAGGAACAACGGCTGGAAGCTGACCAAGGAGAGATTCAACCTGGAAATAAGGAAGAACTTCCTGACGGTCAGAACGATCAACCAGTGGAACAACCTACCAGCGGACGTTGTGAACTCCAATACTCTGGACATTTTAAAGAGGAAATTGGACTGCCATTTGGCTGGGATGCTATAGGGTTCCTGCTTAGGCAGGGGGTTGGACTTGATGACCTGCATGGTCCCTTCCAACTCTAACAATAAATAAATTAAATAAATAAATGTTGCTGCAGTGATTTGCTTAATCCCAGTGGCAAGGACGTTTGTAAAATAATGAAGCAAAACTCACTTAAACAAATGCTTAATGACATATATTTGTGGTTTTAAAAGTTTCAGCAACGATTTTAAAGGACATAGCCTTAACCTACATTACAAATGGATCGTGCGCACAGCAGAAAGAGACTCTGCAACATTACCTGCACTAGGCACAAATTTCTGCTACCCTAATTAAATTGCTCGTGGCTTGGACAAAGCAGAGAGTCATTTAATAGCATTGCCAAGGCTAAGTATCTGTCTTGCCACATAAAGATGAAGACGAGACACAGGTGTTTGAAGGAAAAGACTGAATTAATAGGGTTATAATGAACTATCTGTCGGTGATGGCCATCTCTAACCAACCCAAAGTTTGGAAAAGACATTTTTAGGAACTGTTAGAATTCTTTGCGTCTATATTTGATGAACCCATTAGTTTAGTTCAGTAATGGCGAACCTATGGCACGGGTGCCACAGGTGACATGCAGAGCCATATCTGCTGGCACGCGAGCCGTTGCCCTAGCTCAGCTCCAACGTGCATGGGTGTGCCGACCAGCTGATTTTTGGCTCGCATAGAGGCTCTGGGAGGGTGTTAGTTAGTTAGTTAGTTAGTTAGTTAGTTAGTTAGTTAGTTAGTTAGTTAGTTAGTTAGTTAGTTAGTTAGTTATTTGATTTGTATGCCGCCCCTCTCCGCAGACTCGGGGCGGTTAACAACAGTAATAAAACAGTATATTATATTATATTATATTATTATTATTATTATTATTATTATTATTATTATTATTTATTAGATTTGTATGCCGCCCCTCTCCGTAGACTCGGGGCGGCTCACAACAATAACAAGAACAATGTAAAAAAACAAATCTAATAATTTAAAAAACACTAACATATAACAATAATCCAATACTAAAAACAGTTAAAAACTCATTATATAAAAACCAATCATACATACAGACATACCATGCATAAAATCTTAAAGGCCTAGGGGGAAAGAGTATCTCAGTTCCCCCATGCCTGGCGGCAGAGGTGGGTTTTAAGCAGCTTACGAAAGGCAAGGAGGGTGGGGGCAATTCTAATATCTGGGGGGTTGGTTCCAGAGGGCTGGGGCCGCCACAGAGAAGGCTCTTCCCCTGGGTCCCGCCAAGCGACATTGTTTGGTTGACGGGACCCGGAGAAGACCCACTCTGTGAGATCTAACCGGTCGCTGGGATTCGTGCAGCAGAAGGTGGTCCCAGAGATAATCTGGTCCGATGTCATGAAGGGCTTTATAGGTCATAACCAACACTTTGAATTGTGACCGGAAACTGATCGGCAACCAATGCAGACTGCGGAGTGTTGGTGTAACATGGGTATATTTGGAAAAGCCCATGATTGCTCTCGCAGCTGCATTCTGCACGATCTGAAGTTTCTGAACACTTTTCAAAGGTAGCCCCATGTAGAGAGCATTGCAGTAGTCGAGCCTCGAGGTGATGAGGGCATGAGCGACTGTGAGCAGTGACTCCCGGTCCAAGTAGGGTCGCAACTGGTGCACCAGGCGAACCTGGGCGAACGTCCCCTTTTTGGCTTCCAGAGAACCTCTTGAAGTATGGGGGAGGGCATTTTACCCGCCTCCAACTCCAGGGAAGCCTTTGGAGCCTGGGAAGGGTGAAACACGAGCTTACTGGGCCCCCCAGAAATTGGGAAACAGGCTATTTAGGACCTCTGTTGGGGGTAAGGAGTTTTCTCCCTTCTCAGGCATTGAATTATGGGTGTCCATATGCGTGATAGCGCGTGCATGCTCTTTTGGCACCCGAGGAAGAAAAGGGTCATCACCACTGGGTTAGTCTTCGTCCCCAAACTGTATATAGCAAGGGGCAGCAAACTCGATTTCATTGAGAGCCACATCAGGGTTGTGTTTGGACTTGGGGGCAGGTGGGTGTGGCCAGCTCGATGTCACTCAGGTCGCGGGCACCAGTGGTGCCGCGGGCAGGGTTGAAAGGATCCATTGTCTCCAACGGAGGAAGGCGAGATAGCAAGAAGGCCAAACTCTTGTTCTCCACGGGAGCCTCGCCATCCCTCTCAGAAAATGTGGATTCCCAGACATAATAATAATTAATAATAATAATTTATTAGATTTGTATGCCGCCCCTTTTCGAAGACTCGGACATAGACACAAGACGTCCAGAACCCACGCAGTACCCCCCCCGAGCTCCATTTTTGTTGGCAAAGGCACTCCGGGCCAGTCCTTTGCTCTTTCCAGGGTGGCCCCGCAGGACGGATCTAAGCGCCCTGTAGGCCGGATCCAGCCTGTGGGCCTTGAGTTTGACATCCCTGGTATACAGATAATAATAATAATAATAATAATAATAATAATAATAATTTATTAGATTTGTATGCCGCCCCTCTCCGAAGACTCAGGGCGGCTCACAACAATAATAAAAACAATATTATAGTAGAACAAATCTAATATTAAAAAACATATAAAACCCTATCATTATTTAAAAAACCAAACAACACATTCATACCAAACATAAAACAAAGTATAAAAGAGCCTGGGGGAAAGGTGTCTCAACTCCCCCATGCCTGGCGGTATAAGTGAGTCTTGAGTAGTTTATGAAAGACAAGGAGGGTGGGGGCAATTCTAATCTCCGGGGGCAGTTGATTCCAGAAAGCCGGGGCCGCCACAGAGAAGGCTCTTCCCCTGGGGCCCGCCAAACGACATTGTTTAGTCAACAGGACCCGGAGAAGGCCAACTCTGTGGGACCTTATCGGTCGCTGGGATTCGTGCGGTAGCAGGCGGTTCCGAAGGTACTCTGGTCCAATGCCATGTAGGGCATTAAAGCTGACCATAATATTTTTTCCAATTACCTCACAATTCAGGTGGTTAATAGTGAAATGCAAGTACGGGTGTTTGCTATAATGAGGAAATCTCAAACTGTCGCGCTGGCTTTTTTTTTACTCGTTGGGTAACATTTTATTAAAGATCAAGGTCGTTCTTCCCTTAAAAATAACAACAAGTATTTGACAACATCGAAGTCCCTCTTCTCTGAAAGAAAATTGCTGTTTAAACTTGGGAGAGCAATTAAAAAGACATGCGTTAGCTCACTTCACTTTCTTTTTTTAAAATTATTTTTAAAAAACCATTTCAGAATGTGCTACACAATAACATGAGGTAACTTTTTTTAAAAAACATGAGGTAACTTTAAAAAAAAACTATTTAAAAAGCAAACTGTATTTTAAATGACACGCGGGACCTTGAATGTTAAATAAAGGCGATCTTCCATTTGCGATTAAAACACATTTCTGTTTTTAAGTGCTGTTAAGCTAATTGGCTTCTTCCTGCGTAGATTTTTTTTAAAAATTCCCCTTTTTAGCAACTTTTAATTGCTTTTAAGGTACCCCTCAGGAAATAATGTCAGAAAATATATATATACGAAGGCTGGTTTGTTTAGAGACACATTCACCTTAAAAACAAAAAAAGAACAGGAAGAAATCACATTTATATTTATATAACTATTTGGCTGATTGCGTTCCAAATACAAGACGCCTATTGCTTGAGCAGTATTAGGGGAGAAAATTGAGCGTAATTTTAAAAGCTGTGAAGCTGTGGCGAGGGGGGCGTTTGCCCAGGTTCGCCTGGTTCACCAGTTGCAGCCCTATCTGGACCGGGACTCATTGCTCACAGTCACTCATGCCCTCATCACCTCGAGGTTCGACTTCTGTAACGCTCTCTACATGGGGCTACCTTTGAAAAGTGTTCGGAAACTTCAGATCGTGCAGAATGCAGCTGCAAGAGCAATCATGGGCTTCCCTAAATATGCCCATGTTACACCAACACTCTGCATTGGTTGCCGATCAATTTCCGGTCACAATTCAAAGTGTTGGTTATGACCTATAAAGCCCTTCATGGCATCGGACCAGACTATCTCAGGGACCGCCTTCTGCCGCACGAATCCCAGCGACCGGTTAGGTCCCAAAGAGTTGGCCTTCTCCGGGTCCCGTCGACTAAGCAATGTCATTTGGCGGGAACAAGGAGAAGGGCCTTCTCTGTGGCGGCCCTGACCCTCTGGAACCAGCTCCCCCCAGATTTCAGAGCTGCCCCCACCCTCCTAGCCTTTCGCAAGCTCCTTAAAACCCACCTCTGTCGTCAGGCATGGGGGAACTGAGATATTCTTTCCCCCTAGGCTTCTACAATTTATGCATGGTATGTTTGTATGTATGATTGGATTTAAGATAAGGGTTTTTAGTTGTTTTAATATTGGATTGTCGCATGTTGTTTTTACCACTGTTGTTAGCCGCCCCGAGTCTACGGAGAGGGGCGGCATACAAATCAAATCAAATCAAATCAAATCAAATCAAATCAAATCAAATCAAATCAAATAAATAAATAAATAAATAGATAAATAAATAAAAGAAGAGGAAGAAATCAAATTTATATTTATATAACTATTTGGCTGATTGCGTTCCAAATACTACTACCAAATATTACTTGAGCAGTATTAGGGGAGAAAATTGAGCGTAATTTTAAAAGATGTCAGTTGGCGTTTGCTTTGAAAAGGTAACAGAACAGTGATTTGGGCCGACAGAGACAATGTTCAGTTCTGTCAGAACTCTGTTGGGTTTTTAGATGAAAACAAACAAACCTGAAAGCTACCATTACGACAGGGAGGGTGACTATCTGTGGCGTTAACTGGATTTCCCCCTGGCGCCTTCATTCATATTTATAATATATTTATAATACCTCTGCACAGCTGATGCAATCACTTTAGGGCCCGCCATTATTCCAAAGCAATCTATAACGGCAAAAAAGAGCGGAGTTGACAGGAGTTAATGCCGGTTTTATGTCGCTTACAATTGCTTTCTGATCTACTAAACGGCTATGAAAATGGATGCACAGTTTTTTAATGCGCTTTTAATACGTTCCCATATAGACCAAAGGCTGTGGCGTTCCACTAATCTCCCTCTACGGCAAATTGAATTTGACCGGTTTTCTTTTGTTTTCTGGGTTTTAATGCAGCTTGTGTGTATGTTAAAATTAAAGTGCACCGCGCTAATTGGAACGGAGACTTACTCACGGGAGGTAAACACTTAGAAGGGGGGGAGGGAAACACCCTCAGACCATTAGATCCACAATCTAACGGGCAAATACTGATGCTCATCATGAATCAAAAATTCATCGTCACTAAAAGGGGCGGGGGGAGAACTCCTAACTAAAAATGCACTATGCTACATTTGGAGTCCTAGGGAAAACCATCCCTTGTGTGTTAGCTTGAGCAACCTAGAAATAAGGAGAAATTTCCTGACAGTGAGAACAATTCATCCGTGGAACAACTTGCCACCAGAAGTTGTGAAAGCTCCAACACTGGATTTTTTAAAGAAGGGATGAGGCGGCCATTTTTTCTGAAATGGTACAGAGTTGGACTAGAACAGGGGTAGGCAAAGTTGGCTCTTCTATGACATGCGGACTTCAACTCCCAGAATTCCTGAGCTAGCATGATTGGCTCAGGAATTCTGGGAGTTGAAGTCTACAAGTCATACAAGAGCCAACTTTGCCTACCTCTGGATTAAAAGATCTCCAAGGTCCCTTCCAGCATTGGAAAAAATATCCAAATTGCATTACTTTTGGAACACACCTTGTATATACCGCTTCATAGGGCTTTAAGCCCTCTCTAAGCAGTTTACAGCATCAACATCCTGTCCCCAACAATCTGGGTCCTCATTTTACCCACCTTGGAAAAATGCAAGGCTGAGTCAACCTTGTGCCGGTGGTGAGATTTGAACTGCTGAACTACAGATAGCTGTTAGCTGAAGTAGCCTGCAATGCTGTACTCTAACTACTACGGCTTAAAACAAAGGCTAGAGACTATGTGTGTGCGCGTGTAGGGGGTGGTATATAATACCTTCCCCAACTAGATGTCTTGGAGCATGTCAGACTATGATTCCCAGCATCAGCAGCAGCAGCCAGCATTGGGGATGATGGGAATCGTGCAACAATATGCCCGGAGGATACCAGATTGCAGAAAGCTGATTTAGGAAGCATCAAAATTAGTCAAGAGATCTTGGCTTGGAGATATTCCAGCTCCCTTCGGGCCTTTTCTAGCGGATGTAACTGCGATAATTCTGCTTCTGAGCCAGGAATCCTGTACTTTTGTTTATTTTTATTAGGCCGCTTGGGGAAAACGATTGTGCTGCCACTTGGTTGGGAGAAATCAGGGAGAGGGTAGAAGGTGGAAAGCTTTTTCAGAGTTCGGGCCGTCTCAATTTTCCAGGAAAAAGAGTAGCTTTCAGATGGCACTTATACAAGCTTTGAAAAGTGTTTGGAAACTTCAGATCGTACAGAATGCAGCGGCAAGAGCAATCATGGGCTTCCCTAAATATGCCCATGTTACACCAACACTCCGCAGTCTGCATTGGTTGCCGATCAGTTTCCGGTCACAATTCAAAGTGTTGGTTATGATCTATAAAAGCCCTTCATGGCACCGGACCAGATTATTTCAGGGACCGCCTTCTGCCGCACGAATCCCAGCGACCAGTTAGGTCCCACAGAGTTGGCCTTCTCCAGGTCCCGTCAACTAAACCATGTCGTTCGGCGGGACCCGGGGAAGAGCCTTCTCTGTGGCGGCCCCGGCCCTCTGGAACCAACTCCCCCCAGAGATTAGAATAGCCCCCACTCTCCTTGCCTTTCGTAAGCTCCTTAAAACCCACCTCTGCTGTCAGGCATGGGGGAATTGAGATACTCTTTCCCCCTAGGCTGCTACAATTTATGCATGGTATGACCTCACCTACAAAAAGATATTGACAAAATTGAACGGGTCCAAAGACGGGCTACAAGAATGGTGGAAGGTCTTAAGCATAAAACGTATCAGGAAAGACTTAATGAACTCAATCTGTATAGTCTGGAGGACAGAAGGAAAAGGGGGGACATGATCGAAACATTTAAATATATTAAAGGGTTAAATAAGGTCCAGGAGGGAAGTGTTTTTAATAGGAAAGTGAACACAAGAACAAGGGGACACAATCTGAAGTTAGTTGGGGGAAAGATCAAAAGCAACATGAGAAAATATTATTTTACTGAAAGAGTAGTAGATCCTTGGAACAAACTTCCAGCAGACGTGATAGATAAATCCACAGCAACTGAATTTAAACATGCCTGGGATAAACATATATCCATCCTAAGATAAAATACAGAAAATAGTATAAGGGCAGACTAGATGGACCATGAGGTCTTTTTCTGCCCTCAGACTTCTATGTTTCTATGTTTGTATGTATGACTGGTTTTTATAATAAGGGTTTTTAGCTGTTTTAGTATTGGATTGTCACATGTTGTTTTTACCACTGTTGTTAGCCGCCCCGAGTCTACGGAGAGGGGCGGCATACAAATCCAATTAATAATAATAATAATAATAATAATAATAATAATAATAATAATAATGATGTTGATGGGTGGAGGACTTCAGATGTTCTCCTCTGTTTGAATGACAAGTCAAGGAATTGGCAGGAGTCTCTTTTGGAATTAGCTCGAATCTCAGCAGGGATGATCTATTTCCAAAAAAACCCCTAGGAAAGTAAAGAGCACATGAAGGGAATAATAGAACTGCAGAAGACAGGAAGGCTTATATGTATTGATCTCATCAGCTTGCTCAACGTCTTGGGTTTATAACATACATCTAACAAGACAGGGCGAATTTGCTCTTCACAGCTGGATGGATTTTTTTTTTTCCTTTTCCATTTTGAGGTTTTCCCTGGCTGATTTCTATTTAATGACTCTTTTTAGATTCCCTCCTTTCAAATGAGTGGGCTTTGTTAAGTGTTAAGGAGTCTGCGGAGTAACCCTTGAGTTACCAAGGATGCACAGAGGAAACGTGGAGGAGATATGCAGCTGATCGCCCGGAGATACAAGTAGTAATTCAGATAACCAAATACATTAAATGTATACATACGATTTACTTTGGCAAATAGCTTAGTCAAGAACAATCCAATCATACACAATTACATCAGCCAATACTCTCAATACATAGACAATATTATAAGCCTCTCTCTATACATTAAACATTACTTACAAAATACATTAATCCATCATTTGAAGATTTTTTTTCTCCCCTCTTCCCCACCAATTCCAGATTTCCAAAATGTCTTTCAAATGCTTTCTTATTAAAAAAGAAGGAGAAGAGGAGGAGAAAGAGAAGAGGAAGAAGATGAAGAAGAGGAAGAAGAGGAAGAAGAAGAAGGAGAAGGAGAAGGAGGAGAAGGAGGAGAAGAAGGAGAAGGAGGAGAAGGAGGAGAAGAAGGAGAAGGAGGAGAAGAAGGAGGAGGAGGAGGAGGAGGAGGAGAAGAAGAAGAAGAAGAAGAAGAAGAAGAAGAAGAAGAAGAAGAAGAAGAAGAAGAAGAAGAAGAAGAAGAAGAATTTAGAATGTGTCTCAAAGATGCTTTTTCAGGAGGAAACTGGACTTTATTTTTTTTACTTTCAAAGACATTTTGCTTCTCCTCCAATAAGCTTCTTCAGCTCTGACAGGATAATGGGGAATGGAAGGATTTATATTCCTTGCAGACAGCTGGTCATTCGTATCCTTTTAGAGCAGTGGTTCTCAGCCTTTCTAAGGCCACGACCCCTTAATACAGTTCCTCGTGTTGTGATGACCACCAACCATAAGTCTAGCGCCAATTCTCCCAACAGAGCTTTGAGCTGATTGGCAGGAAGGTCAGAGAGATGCCCCCACTGTAAACGCCTGATTGGTCAGATTGTAAAAATATGTTCCAAGATGCCAGAATAGTTCCTAATACCCAGAGAAATTTGTATTTTCCCAGGGTCTCAAGCGACCCCTGTGAAATGGTCATTCGACCCCCAAAGGGGTCCCGACCCCCAGGTTGAGAACCACTGTTTTAGAGGGTCATTGAACCACTTGGAAGTTTATCTGTGTCCCTAGGGTCACCTGAGTGGTGCTCCTGGTTCCTATAGTCTCTTATTTTTCATCTGGAAATCCATTCCTATTCTCACACCATTCAAAGGGTGTTCATCCCAAATTGTACCACTAAAAGTCCGCAGAGAATATCAGTCATCCAGGTCGTGGTTGTCCCCAAAGGTGCTTTTTCAGGAGGCAACTGGACTTCCTGGTTTTTCCTTTTGAAGAAGTTTCGCTTCTCATCCAAGAAGCATCTTCAGCTTCTTGGATGAGGAGGAGGAGAAGAAGAAGAAGAGGAAGAGGACGAAGAAGAAGATGATGAAGAAGAAGAAGAAGAAGAAGAAGAAGAAGAAGAAGAAGAAGAAGAAGAAGAAGAAGAAGAAGAAGAAGAAAAAATGACAGTATAGTGGAGAATGGAAGAATTTATATTTGTTGCAGGCAAATGGACATTTGCCTCCTTTTAGAGGGTCAATGAAGCACTTGGAGGTTTTTTCTGTCTCCTCCAGGTCACCTGAATGGTGCTCCTAGTAGAGTTTTTTCCTTCAAAGAAAAAACAAGAAAGTCCAGTAGCCTTTTCAAAAAGCACCTTTGGGACAACCATGACCTCGATGAGTGAGAATCTCTACAGACTTTTAACTGAGAATGTGGGCTACATAAAATTTATGGGCCAATCGTCTATGGAGATTTTCAGTTATCCAGGTCACATTAATCCCAAAGAAGGTGTGTTTTTTTTAAAGGCAACTGGACTTTGAAGATGTTTCTCTTCTCATCCAAAAAGCTTCTTCAGATCTGACTGAACTGTTAAACGGTGCTTAGACCAAGCCAAAAAGGTCAACCTATCAAAGGGAAGCAGTTTCGTATAGAGTGAAATAGAGAAATGTCAAGATGTACTTAAAAGATTTGTAGCGGTAGAAGATAAACTAGGAGAGCAACAGGGAGATTAATAATGAGAGCTGAGGAAATAAGGGTTGTTCTTTTTTCACTAATTCTAACATAGCTAACTCACAAAGAGGCAGGGACATTATCAAGAAGTTTACAAGATCAGTTTAAAGATGATCATTGGCTTCAAAATGCTACATCAGACAGTCTAACGACAAATCTTCTGTTCATCTTCTGGTTTGCTCAAGTTGTGGGGATTTGGGCAGCTGCGAGAGCAATTATGGGCTTTCCCAAATATGCCCATGTTACTCCAACACTCCGCAGTCTGCCTTGGTTGCCAATCAGTTTCCGGTCACAATTCAAAGTGTTGGTCATGACCTATAAAGCCCTTCATGGCATCGGACCAGAATATTTCCGGGACCACCTTCTGCCGCACAAATCCCAGTGTCCGATTAGGTCCCACAGAGTTGGCCTTCTCCGGGTCCCATTGATGAAACAATGTCATCTGGCGGGGCCCAGGGGAAGAGCCTTCTCTGTGGTGTCCCTGACCCTCTGGAATCAACTCCCTCCGGAGATCAGGGTTTGTTTGTTTTTTAATTTATTTATTTATTTATTTATTTGTTTGTTTGTTTGTTTGTTTGTATGCCACCCCTCTCCGAAGACTCGGGGCGGCTAACAACAATAAAGAAGACAATGTAAACAAATCTAATATTAAAAATAATCTAAAAAACCCCCAATTTAAAGAACCAATCATACAAACAAATTCTATAAGCCTAGGGGAAGGGAAAATTTCAATTCCCCCATGCCTGACGACAGAGGTGGGTTTTAAGGAGCTTGCGAAAGGCAAGGAGGGTGGGGGCAACTCTGATATCTGGGGGGGAGCTGGTTCCAGAGGGTCGGGGCCGCCACAGAGAAGGCCCTTCTCCTGGGTCCCACCAAATGACATTGTTTAGTCGACGGGACCCGGAGAAGGCCAACTCTGTGGGTTGCCCCCACCCTCCTTGCCTTTCGCAAACTTCTTACAACCCACCCCTGCCGTCAGGCATGGGGAAATTGGGCCGTTCTGTTTTATGCATGGTATGTTTGGGATGTTGGATTGTTTTTACATGAAGGGTTTTAAACCATTTTAATGACTGGATTTGTACTATGCTTTATTGTTGTGAGCTGCTCTGAGTCTACGGCATACAAATCTAATAAATAAATAAATTTATGTGGACGGGATGCCTGAGGACCTCTGGTTTCCAAGGCAGCACGGCCCAGAGAGGAGACGCTGCAATGAAGTCCAATTCTCACATTGGCTATGTGTGGGTTGCCCATATTACCCATCAATGTTGATCCAGTAGGACATTCTGCTTGTTAAAGACTACCAGCATTAAACGTGCCGTGCCAGAAACAGAAGCCAGAAGATGCTTATCACAAGCTCGGCAAGCCAAGATATGTCAAGTCAATTTTAGCCGTATTAATAGTGGCAATTACGGTACCCAAGACAACACACACACACACACACACCCGTTGGAGAGTTTCTGGGAAAGCGATAAAGCAAAGGCATTTTGTTTGAAATCTTGGTGCATTCCCTAAAAAAATATTCAGGCAATGGATCACCCACCCCATCCCGTGCATAAATGTTACGGATTCTCTTTGCAGCCGTTTTATTTTGCTTACTTTATTGTTTAATTACAAAGAACACATCCCGGTGGGTCCTCTTGGAGAAACCTTTTCCCAGGCTTATTACGAATGCACTTTCTCATGTCTCGAAGCCCCTTTTACGTTGCCGGTTGCCACTTAATAGTAGTAATTTATTTTCTCAATATTCCCACTCCGCTGCTGAGAGAGGATATTGCGCAGTAAAGTTTCACTGGCCAAGAACAGACTAAACTCAGAATCTAAAAGGCAGCGTTCTATGTCAGCGCTGTGAAATTGTACAGAATAAAGGTGATTTTAGAGTCATTTCCTGAAAGAGGAGATGACGGAGGGAGCAACTAGGAGAGGCATGAACCATGGTAACGGACTAGACCTTTTTCTCCTTTCCTCACATTTATTTTATTTTATTTATTTATTGTAAGAGCTTTTATTAAGACTTACAAAGTGGCGCTCAAGGCGGCAAGATGCGCATATCATGCCGCCTTGATTGCATCAGCGGAATCCCGCCCGGCCGCTCTGTTTAGGGTGACCCGCTCCCTTCTTAATCAGGGAGGAGTTGGGGAGCCCTTGCAGAGCAGTGCCAAGGATTTTAACACATTTCTCGCTGATAAAATCGCTCAGATCCAGGCGGACCTCGACTCTAATTGTAAAACAGAGTCGACTGACAACGAGTCAGTCGAGGTGGCTGGGGCCCGTACTTGTCCACCTGTCTGGGAAGAGTTTGATCTGGTGACACCTGATGAGTGGACAAGGCCATTGGAGCTGTGAGCTATGACCTATAAAGCCCTTCATGGCATCGGACCAGAATATCTCCGAGACCGCCTTCTGCTGCACAAATCCCAGCGACCGATTAGGTCCCACAGAGTCGGCCTTCTCCGGGTCCCGTCAACTAAACAATGTCGGTTGGCGGGCCCCAGGGGAAGAGCCTTCTCTGTGGTGGCCCCAACTCTCTGGAACCAGCTCCCCCCAGAGATTAGAACTGCCCCTACCCTCCTTGCCTTTCGTAAACTCCTCAAAACCCACCTTTGTCGTCAGGCATGGGGGAACTGAGACATCTCCCCCGGGCCTATATAATTTATGTATGGTATGTTTGTAGGTATGTCTGCTTAAAAATGGGGTTTTCTTAACTACTTTAAATTTAAAATTATTAGATTTGTTATGAATTGTTTTATTATGTTGTGATCCGCCCTGAGTCTACGGAAAGGGGCAGCATACAAATCTAATAAATAAATAAATAAATAAATAAATATTTATTAGATTTGTATGCCGCCCCTCTCCATAGACTCGGGGCGGCTAACAACAATGATGAAACATGTAACAAATCTAATATTTAAAATAATTTTAAAAAACCCTTATTTTAAAAAACCAAACATACACACAAGCATACCATGCATAGGGGGAAGGGAATATCTCAATTCCCCCACGCCTGACGACAAAGGTGGGTTTTAAGGAGCTTATGAAAGGCGAGGAGGGTGGGGGCAATTCTGATCTCTGGGGGGGGAGTTGGTTCCAGAGGGTCAGGGCCGCCACAGAGAAGGTTCTTCCCCTGGGTCCCGCCAAACGACATTGTTTAGTTGACGGGACCCGGAGAAGGCCAACTCTGTGGGACCTAACTGCTCGCTGGGATTCGTGCGGCAGAAGGCGGTCCCAGAGATATTCTGGTCTGATGCCATGAAGGGCTTTATAGGTCATAACCAACACTTTGAATTGTGACCGGAAACTGATCGGCAACCAATGCAGACTGCGGAGTTGGTGTAACATGGGCATATTTAGGAAAGCCCATGATTGCTCTTGCAGCTGCATTTGGCATGATCTGAAGTTTCCGAACACTTTTCAGGGGTAGCCCCATGTAGTCGAACCTCAAGGTGATGAGGGCATGAGTGACTGTGAGCAGTGACTCCCGGTCCAAATAGGGCCGCAACTGGTGCACCAGGCGAACCTGGGCAAACGCCCCCCTTGCCACAGCTGAAAGATGTTTCTCTAATGTGAGCTGTGGATCGAGGAGGAGGCCCAAGTTGTGCACCCTCTCTGAAGGGGTCAATGACTCCCACCCCAGGGTAATGGACGGACAGATGGAATTGTCCTTGGGAGGCAAAATCCGCAGCCACTCCGTCTTATCAGGATTGAGTTTGAGTCTGTTGACACCCATCCAAACCCCAACAGCCTCCAGGCACCGGCACATCACTTCCACCCAATACCACCCAAAACCAACATTTGCAAAAAAAAAACCCAAACCAGAGATGACAAGTCAATAGCATTTTGCTTCCCTTCCCTTTCTTTCTCAGTGGGGAAAAAAAAATATAAATTTCCATGGTCACTGCAATGAAATGAACATTTATCAAGTTACTTCAATAAAGCATTGGCTTGCTTATGAATCTATGAACGTAGGTAAAGAAATTACTCGATTTCCCCCAATGATTCCTTGAAGCTACAATTAATCTCGGTAATTTAAAGAAGATGCAAACCACCAAGATTTAAATAATTCTGGAGAGGTACCTAAATGAAGTAAATAAAAGAACAAGAAGAATTATGGATGAGAATAATCAGGAGTGGAGAAAAACAACAACAGAAGAATCTCTTTCATAAGCAACTTTAAAGTTTGTCCTAGTAACCTGGATTGTTCAATGGATTTGCAGCTGGCTGAAGGGTAGACATCAGAGAGTTATTGTTAATGGCGAGTATTCTGAGCAGAGACAGGTTACAAGCGGTGTGCCACAAGGGTCTGTTCTGGGTCCTATTCATTTTAATGTTTGTGAGTGACATAGGGGAAGGTTTGGTAGGGAAGGTTTGCCTATTTGCCGATGACTCTAAAGTGTGCAATAGGGTTGATATTCCTGGTGGCGTCTGTAATATGGTAAATGATTTAGCTTTAATAGATAAATGGTCAAAGCAATGGAAACTGCAGTTTAATGTTTCCAAATGTAAAATAATGCACTTGGGGAAAAGGAATCCTCAATCTGAGTATTGTATTGGCAGTTCTGTGTTAGCAAAAACTTCAGAAGAGAAGGATTTAGGGGAAGTGATTTCTGACAGTCTCAAAATGGGTGAACAGTGCAGTCAGGAGGTAGGGAAAGCAAGTAGGATGCTTGGCTGCATAGCTAGAGGTATAACAAGTAGGAAGAGGGAGATTGTGATCCCACTATATAGAGTGCTGGTGAGACCACATTTGGAATACTGTGTTCAGTTCTGGAGACCTCACCTACAAAAAGATATTGACAAAATTGAACGGGTCCAAAGACGGGCTACAAGAATGGTGGAAGGTCTTCATGAACTCCATCTGTATAGTCTGGAGGACAGAAGGAAAAGGGGGGACATGATCGAAACATTTAAATATGTCAAAGGGTTAAATAAGCTCCAGGAGGGAAGTGTTTTTAATAGGAAAGTGAACCCAAGAACAAGGGGACACAATCTGAAGTTAGTTGGGGGAAAGATCAGAGAAAATATTATTTTACTGAAAGAGTAGTACATCCTTGGAACAAACTTCCAGCAGACGTGGTAGATAAATCCACAGTAACTGAATTTAAACATGCCTGGGATAAACATAGATCCATCCTAAGATAAAATACAGAAAATAGTATAAGGGCAGACTAGATGGATCATGAGGTCTTTTTCTGCCGTCAGTCTTCTATGTTTCTAAGAATCTCTTTCAGAAGCAACTTTAAAGTTTGTCCTAGTAACTCGAAGTGAGAAGATTTTTTTTCTGTACTCCTCCAGAGTTAAATATACAAACTCTGGAAATGTGATTGTCAGATTGAGTTCAGGTGAGGGGCATAACTTGGATCTCTGAATTTCCAAGCAAGCTGATCTTTCTTCTTGATGTCAGTTTAAATAACCCAGGACATCATTCAGACATCTTTGCCAATTCATTCAAATCGCCAGGAACAAGTGGCAATAAACTCTCATTTCCATGTTCCAAAAGTGAATTCGAGTTCCCCGAACAAAATGACTTCACGTTCCTATTTTTGAGATGCAGCTCATAACGTATTAATAAAGAATGACAAACCCCCAAAGAGCAGAATTTTAACCGCATTCACGTTACAGCTAAAGGTAAGTTTCCTGTCTGTGTGCATTTTGTTTCCCGCTGATCGCGTGGCAAACCGCAATGGATGGGTTAGACAGCTGTTCGGTGAAAAAATCTCTGAAATTTAAATTAAATCCAGTCTTGAAATGGAATTAAAACTAATCTTCAGTAACTTGAAATAGACATTTGAAGACTGACCAAAGTTATATCAGACAGACAACATTAAAACCTTTTATTATTTGATTTAAGAGGACATTTATTAAAATAAGATGTGGAATTGATGGGTCGGACTGACACCCCCCACCTCAGCGCTTCACCTCCCGCCAGGAAAGAGCACTCGGGAGGCAGTTTTGCCGGCCACACACGAGGGGAGGGGGAGGATCGGGAGGCTTAAGCCTCTGGTGGTGGTGGCGGCAGCAAGGCTTTGGGTTTTTGGCTCGGGGGGAGGCAGGAGGGCTGGCCTGACACCCCCCTCCAGCACTTCACCTCCCGCCATGCAGATGGATGAGGAAGGGAGTCATCTGGACCAAGTACTTCGGCTGGAGTCGCGAGGTGGGGAATCCCGGCGGGCGGGGAAACTAATGGAAAATCCAGTCGGGGGCAGTCACAAGGCAGGGGAATCCCTCTGTCAGTAAGAGCGCATGCGCCGTAAGAGAGCCCACGAACCCGGGCTCAGGTTCGTAAGATGGAAAGTGTTTTTAAGACGAGGCAAAGAAATCTTAAGCCCCGGGTTCGTATCTCGAAAAGTTCGTATGGCGAGGGGTTCGTATCACGAGGCACCACTGTATTGGGTAAGTGCTTTTTTTTAAATTAGTATTTGGTCTTCTGAGTTTTCTTTCCAACTATACTACTAGCATGGTGAAGATAGAAATGGAGGTAGAGATAGAGTAGATAGATGATGAATGGATGGATGGATGGATAGGTAGGTAGGTAGGTAGGATAGATAGATAGATAGATAGATAGATAGATAGATAGATAGATAGATAGATAGATAGATAGATAGATAGATAGATAGAATCACCCATCTCTTCCCACTTATGACTGTAACTTGTTGGTTGTATCCTTATTATTATTTATTATTATTATTATTTATTAGATTTGTATGCCGCCTCTCTCCGAAGACTCGGGGCGGCTAGCAACAATATAAAAAGACAATGTAAACAAATCTAATATTAAAAACAATCTAAAAAAAACCCAATTTAAAAAGAAAAAACCACTCATACATAAAAGCATACCATGTATAAATTCTATAAGCCTAAGGTTGCTTATGATTTTTATTAATATTGATTGTTGCCTTATTGCTTATTTGACACCCCCCCCATGACAACCATTAAGTGTTGTACCTCATGATTCTTGAGGTACATATATTTTATTTTATGTATACTGAGACATATGCACCAAAGACAAATTCCTTGCGTGTCCAATCATACTTGGCCAATAAAGAATTCTATTCTATTCTATTCTATTCTATTCTTCATTCCAATATTTATTCTATTCTGTTCTGTTCTATTCTATTCTATAAGCAATCAAATTTACACCCAAGCTGAAAGATAGCAAGCTTCGTTGGCATTGTTCATTTGTTGCCTGTATATAGCTTTTCCTGTTTTAGTTCCAACCTACTAGTCTGCCCCTATACCATTTCCTGTATTTTATCATAGGATGGATATATGTTTATCCCAGGCATGATTAAATTCAGTGACTGTGGATTTACCAACCATGTCTGCTGGAAGTTTCTCCCGACATCTACTACTCTTTAAGTCAAATAATATTTTCTTGCGTTGCTTCTGATCTTTCCCCCAACTAACCTCAATTGTGTCCCCTTGTTCTTGTGTTCATCCTTAATGAACTCCAACAAGATGCTGATTGTTAGTTGGAAATATGACCTGTGCATAACCATGAGTAATAATATATCAGTTAAACTGGACCTTATGTATGGACCTGGTCTTTTGCATCTGACATCGAGCTCACAAAAATCATTCTAAACAGTGGTCCAAAAGTGCATCATTTAAAAAAAAAGCACCAATGAAGATCAAAAGCAACATGAGAAAATATTATTTTACTGAAAGAGAAGTAGATCCTTGGAACAAACTTCCAGCAGACGTGGTACATAAATCCACAGTAACTGAATTTAAACATGCCTGGGATAAACATATATCCATCCTAAGATAAAATACAGAAAATAGTATAAGGGAAGACTAGATGGACCATGAGGTCTTTTTCTGCCGTCAGTCTTCTATGTTTCTAAGATTCTTGCGACCCTTTTAGTTGTCTACTAAAGAAATACAGGTTACTAAGAAGTTTATGTTTCTATGTTTCTATGAAAAAAGGATGTAATTTGGATAGTTTAGTCAGGTTATTAAAATGCTTGCGGTATAAAGACCACTGTAATTAACAGTTGAATAATACCCAGAAATCAAAGCCAATGATTTATGTTCCAAATACTAAAAACTTTAAGCCTCTGTTTCAATATCCTGAATTACCCCCAAAATTCAGAATGAAAACATGTTTAATCAATGTAACTCAGCCAGGATCTTTAGCTCCTACAGCAAAAGCCAAGAATGGCATACACACGCTGTAGACATTTTGCAGGAATTGGCAGGATTAACTGCGCAGGCAACGTCTTATCGCCACTTCCTCCCTTTCATAAAGAGAGCTGTTTATCATCATTTTACAACGAATCCAGTCTATATTTTGATGTCGCAACCGAAAGGGCTGAACTGGCATACAGCCGCTGTTCGTCGGCCACATTTCTCCTAATGAGATGCCCCCGTTGCTCTGAATTTCTCTGATTACAGTCAACAGCTTTCATTAGTCGCTGACTGCCACTATATTTACACTCCTATTGCAAATAATTATAATTTCATAGTATAATCACAGGAAAAAAACCTTTTTTCAAATGGTGAAGGCAGACATGCCTATAGCACTGTGTTTTGGCTAGAATTAAAGCTCTTTGTGGCTCAGTGGCTAAGACGCTGAGTTTCTCGATCAGAAAGGTCAGCAGTTCGGCAGTTCGAACCCCTAGGGCTGCGTAAAAGAGTGAGCTCCCGTTACTTGTCCCAGCTTCTGCCAACCTAGCAGTTCGAAAGGACGTAAAAATTGCAAATAGAAAAATAGGGACCACCTTTGGTAACAGCATTCTATGCACTTTTAGAATTTGGCCATGCTGGCTACATGACCATGAAGATATCTTCGGATAGCGCTGGCTCTTTGGCTTTAAAATGAATGAATGAATGAATGAATGAATGAATGAATGAATGAATGAATGAATAACCCCATCCCTGCTCCATTGACTTCGCTTGTCAAAAGGCTGCAAAACATGACCCCAGGACCCTGCAACCACCATAAGTACATGCCAGTTGACTAGGGTTCGAATATTGATTGTGTGACGATGGAGTTGTTGCAACAAGTTGTAAGAGTGAAAGAACAGTCATGCCCTACATGGCATTGGAACTGCCTTCTACCGCACGAATCCCAGTGGCCGATAAGGTCCCACAGAGTTGGCCTTCTCCGGGTCCCGTCGACCAAACAATGTCGTTTGGCGGGCCCCAGGGGAAGAGCCTTCTCTGTGGCAGCCCCGGCCCTCTGGAATCAACTCCCCCCCAGAGATTAGAACGACACCCACCCTCCTTGTCTTTTGCAAATTACTCAAGACCCACCTTTATCGCCATGAATGGGGGAGTTGAGATATTCCTTCCCCCTAGGCCATTACAAGTTATGCATGGTATGTTTGTGTGTATGTTTGGTTTTATAATGAGGGTTTTTAGTTGTTTTATTAATTGGATTGTTACATGTTGTTTTTTTATCATTGTTGTTAGCCGCCCCGAGTCTGCGGAAAGGGGCGGCATACAAATCCAATAAATAATAATAATAATAATAATAATAATAATAATAATAATACGAAGAAGACGAAGACGAAGAAGAAGAAGAAGAAGAAGAAGAAGAAGAAGAAGAAGAAAGAAAGAAAGAAAGAAAGAAAGAAAGAAAGAAAGAAAGAAGAAGTCTCTTTTTTCTGTGCCATTGTAACTTCAAATGGTCACTAAATGAATGGGTGTTAGGTCAAGGACTATCCTATTCACGTAGCTCTAGAGCAGGGGTCCTCAAACATGGCAACATTAAGACTTGTGAACTTCAATTCCCAGCATTCTCTAGCCAGGTGTGCTTGCTGGAGAATTCTGGGAGTTGAAGTCCACAAGTCTTAAAGTTACCAAGTTTGAAGACCTCTGCTCTAGAGAGTCATCCATTTCTTTCCAAGTCCGTTCTCGCCGGATCCGAGAACTAAAAAGCAACTTATTTCCACAATAAGTTATCTTTGGCCTTTATAAATATGCTTTGGAAATTAACAATGCATTTAAATCTCCAGGCAGAATCCGAAGGTAAATTATATATTGCAAAACGTGTGCTAATGTAGCATTGAAGGAAATCAGAACGGTTTAGATGCCGGCAATAGAATTATTACTCCCTGCTTTGAAAATTAGTAGGACTCACCCAGAGTGGAATTAGAAGTTGGTTACTGCTTTTAAGTAAGAAGGTGGATTTTGTGAGTCATTCCACCCTTCTCAACTTCAGAATTCTGTCAGTTGAAACAAAAGATTATTTTAGGATTCTGCAAACAGTTCATTCTCGATAGGATTTTAAATCTCAGTTGGAGACTGATGGGGATTGGGAAGTATTTAGCGGAAACATTTTATCTTGAACAAAATACTGACCCCCAACAATGCTGGGATTTTTTAAAAAAAATATCTTAATTTTATATTACAGAAAGACCTGGACAGACTAACAAATTACAAAATACAGACTAACAAATTACAGAAAGACCTGGACAGACTAACACAGTGGAGTCACACCAATAAAATGATGTTCAACATCGACAAGAGCAAAGTCCTTCACCTAGGCAGAAAAAAACCCTGGACACACATACAGCCTGGGAGAAACCCCTCTCAGCAGTAGCGACGGCGAAAGAGACCTCGGAGTCTTGGTGGATAATCAACTAAACACGAGCCAACAATGTGCAGCAGCAGCCAAAAAAGCCAATACAATCCTAAGCTGCATCAACAGGAGAATACACTCCAAGACCAGGGAAGTCTTAATACCACTCTACTACGCCCTGGTCAGACCACACCTGGAGTACTGTGTTCAGTTCTGGTCACCACACTTCAAAAAAGACATTGAAACTCTGGAGAAGGTGCAGAAAAGAGCAACCAAAATGATTAGGGGTCTAGAAACCAAGACTTATGAAGAGAGACTGCGGGAACTGGGCATGGATAGCCTAGAGAAAAGGAGGGCCAGAGTGGACATGATAGCAGTCTACAGGTATACGAGGGGTTGCCACAGAGAGGAGGGGATCACTTTATTCTCCAGAGCACCGAAGGGCCGGATGAGAAACAACGGCTGGAAGCTGACCAAGGAGATTCAACCTGGAAATAAGGAAGAACTTCCTGACGGTCAGAACGATCAACCAGTGGAACAACCTACCAGCGAACGATGTGAACTCCAATACTCTGGACATTTTTAAGAGGAAATTGGACTGCCTTTCATTGTTATTTTTCCCCCTAAAAGAAGATTTTGTTTTTTTAATTGAATTGCATAGCTTAAATGTTATGTTAAAGGTGGGGAAAAAAATTCTTGATTTATCTTGGACTGACTTTTTATATCTCAAAAACCTGGCATTTTAACGATGGGGCGGGGAAACATATAGACTTTTTATATCCATTCAATGTGTTTCAAGATGCCATATGGTATTTGTTTGCAGTGAATAACAACTTATGGCTGAAAATGTCTGGGGGTCATCCGGTAACAAGACTCTGCATACAAAAAATGAAACAAACTACGTTGGTAGGTCCAACTGACATCAAGCTGTCACTTCAAAATACAAAGGTTACCATTTAAGCGTACAAATAAGTGTCCATCAATGAAGCTGATGAATAAATATTTTGCTGCAAGCGAAATAAATTGAATAGTTAAGACTAGAGATAATACAGAAAACACCAAGTAAGGTACAGTTGTGCCTCTACTTAAGAACTTAATTCGTTCCGTGACCAGGTTCTTAAGTAAGTAGAAGCAATTTTTCCCATAGGAATCAATGTAAAAGCAAATAATGTGTGCAAACCCATTAGGAAAGAAATAAAAGCTTGGAATTTGGGTGGGAGGAGGAGGAGGAGGAAGAGGAGGAAGATAGTCGTTGCCCAGAGCGAAGGGAGCCACACCCACAAAATAAGCCACACCCATTTGAGGCAGTAAAATTTTTGACTGTCCATTACTGCCTGTGCGTATGTATGTCGGCAACGTGTGGTGGAGTTGTGGGCATACGTGAGGGGGCAGAGTGAGAGTTGTGAACGTGTGTGTGGGAGGGAACAGCATTATAGGAATGGGCAAAGGCGTGCACGCTATCGCACCCGCAGGCACCCAAGCCAAAAAAGTTTCACCATCACTGCATTACATCCACATCATTACCTTTGTCATTCCAGTCGAATATAATATAATATGATATGATATGATAGAATAGAATATAACAGAATAGAATAGAATAGAACAGAATTTTATTGGCCAAGTGTGATTGGATACACAAGGAATTTGTCTTGGTGCATATGCTCTCACCGTACATAAAATAAAATATACATTTGTCAAGAATCAAATAAGCAATAAAGAAACAATCAATATTATAAAACATTATAAAAGAAAGCCATAAAATTGTTGGGGCCTAATCTGTTTTAAGCCAGCTTCTGTGAATCACCATCGTTGTTTGCAAATGCTTGCAAACTCAACTGCTTGGTTATTATTATTATTATTTTCCCCATAGCATCTCTCATCATGAGTTTCTTCCCACCAAATCTCTTCTCATGAAATCACAGAAACCTAGGAGCTGATTCCCCTAAAGGAAAATATTAAGGGGATCCTTCCTTCATACCGCTAGTTATGAGGAAACCACGCGGGTCCCTTCTAGTGAGTTAGCATCCTGCTTTTGTAAAATGCAGTGAACAAGCATTAAAAAAAAAAATCCCCACGCCTGATTCCTGCTGACATGATAACAATGTCGCTTGGCGGGACCCAGGGGAAGAGCCTTCTCTGTGGCGGCCCGGGCCCTCTGGAACCAACTCCCCCCAGAGATTAGAATTGCCCCCACCCGCCTTGCCTTCCGTAAGCTGCTTAAAACCCACCTCTGCCGCCAGGCATAGGGGAACTGAGATACACTTTCCCCCTAGGCCTTAAAATTTTATGCATGGTATGTCTGTATGTATGTTTGGTGTTTATATAATGGGTTTTAACTGTTTTTAGTATTGGATTATTCTGTTTTGTTACTGTTGTTAGCCGCCCCGAGTCTGCGGAAAGGGGCGGCATACAAATCCAATAAATGAATGAATGAATGAATGAATGAATGAATGAATGAATGAATGAATGAATGAATTTCCTTTGCACACTCCTAGAGCAAGGTTTCTAGCACGACCCGTGGAATATCTACCGGCTGCAAACAGATTACCAAAGTCGGGCGACGATGATTGAAGGGACTTTAACTTTCTCAATTTATGGCGTTACAATCCTGACTGGGTGACTTCGACACTGTCTCACTTAGAGGCAGCAATTTTTTGCAATGTGATGTTGTCATGGTATCGCACAGCTATCTCTCCATTTCTCAGGGCCTTTTTTTTTTTAAAAAAGAATTTTTTAATTACCAGTAAGCGGGTTTTAAACCTGCAAAAAAAATGCACATTATGAAGCAAGAATGACATGCCTCTTTCTTCATTTCCCACCTGGTAATTATTATTTTTTTCAAAAAATGTATTGTTAAAAAGCTGTCATACGCACTTTGACGCCTGTTAAGGAAGGGGTAAGGTAACACCAATGCATTAGACATTGCAGTCATTCTACTGTTAAGGACAACTTGTAAGCTGTTGCATAGCTAGACACTTATGATGCTGTAAATATACTGCTCAAAAAAAAATGAAGGCAACACTCAAATAACATATCCTCTTATCCAGAGGTCTTCAAAATTGTCAACTTTCAGACTTATGGACTTGTAATATTGTCCATCCTTCCTTCCTTCCTTCCATCTATCATCTAGCAATCTCTTCCATCTTCCTTCCTTCCTTCCTTCCATCCATCCATCATCTATCTCTCCATCTCCCTTTCTGCCTTCCCTATTTTTTCCTTTCTTAGAAACATAGAAACATTTGAAGACTGAAGGCAGAAAAAGATCTCATGATCCATCTAGTCTGCCCTTATACTATTTTTTGTGTTTTATCTTAGGATGGATCTATGTTTATCCCAGGCATGTTTAAATTCAGTTACTGTGGATTTACCAAACACGTCTGCTGGATGTTTGTTCCAAGGATCTACTACTCTTTCAGTAAAATAATATTTTCTCATGTTGCTTTTGATCTCTCCCCCAACTAACTTCAGATTGTGCCCCCTTGTTCTTGTGTTCACTTTCCTATTAAAAACACGTCCCTCCTGGACCTTATTTAACCCTTTAATATATTTAAATGTTTCGATCATGTCCCCCCTTTTCCTTCTGTCCTCCAGACTATACAGGTTGAGTTCATTAAGTCTTTCCTGAGAAGTTTTATGCTTAAGACCTTCCACCATTCTTGTAGCCCATCTTTGGACCCGTTCAATTTTGTCAATATCTTTTTGTAGGTGAGGTCTCCAGAACTGAACACAGTATTCCAAATGTGGTCTCACCAGCACTCTATATAGCGGGATCACAATCTTCCTCTTCCTGCTTGTTATACCTCTAGCTATGCAGCCAAGTATCCTACTCGCTTTTCCTACCGCCTGACCGCACTGCTCACCCATTTTGAGACTGTCAGAAATAACTACCCTTAAATCCTTCTCTTCTGAAGTTTTTGCTAACACAGAACTGCCAATACAATACTCAGATTGAGGATTCCTTTTGCCCAAGTGCATTATTTTACATTTGGAAACATTAACATCTTCCCCACTTCCTTCCTTCCTTCCTTCCATCTGCCTGTCTATCTCTTCCGTCTTCCATTCTACCTTCCCTCCCTACTTTTCCTTCCTTCCTTCCTTCCTCTTTAAACATTTTAGTAATACTGTTCTCCACACAGAACACTGTACAGTGGTACCTCAAGATACGAACCCCTCGTCTTACGAACAACTCATGATACGAACCCGGGGTTCAGAAAAAAATTGCCTCTTCTTACGAACTTTTTTCGAGTTACGAACGGTTCAGGAGGCTGAAGTGAAGTCTGCCCGGAGACTGATGACGCTGCAGATGGGAGAATTTCCATTGGCCCATGGAAATTCTCCCATCTGCAGCGTCATCGGTCTCCGGGCAGATTTTCCTTTGACCTCAGCCTTGAAGCAACGTCAGCTTCCTGAACAGCGAACCCGGAAATTCAGCAAAAGTTCGGGGTTCAGGAGGTTGCTGGGAAGCCCCCCAGCCCGGTGGTCACCTTTTAAAACAGTCGGGCGGCTTCCCAGGAGCCTCCAAACGCCGAACTTTTGCCAAACTTCCGGGTTCTGAAGTGAATTCAAAGCGAGGGAGAATCTGCCCGGAGACCGATGACGCTGCAGATGGGAGAATTTCCATTGGCCTTCCTGGATGTTGCCAATTTTTTTGCGGGTTTTTTTTTTTGGTTGCACGAATTAATTGACGTTACATTGTTTCCTATGGGAAACAATGTTTCGTCTTACGAACCTTTCGTGTTACGAACCTCCTCCTTGCACCAATTAAGTTCGTATCTTGAGGTATTACTGTACTTTGCTGAGGAACTAGAACTATATTAAATAATCATCTTAAAGTTAATTGAAGGTCTCAGCTCAGTTCTGGGTATCCCATCCCCTTCCTCCCGCCGCCTACAGAACCAATTGTTTGGGCATAGCAATATATCACTTTAAAGGATGGCCTTGGTGCTTGGGGGTTCAAAGGTCAGAGCCATCTCTCGACAGTCAAGCTTTGAATCAGTCTACCTGGCTTTACTTATCCTCTCTTTGCTCAGTACTTCCCCGCCACCGTTAACAAGCATGGCTATGAACAGAAATGATTAAAAGTGTAAAAGTTAGGTTAGGGAGGGCATGTAGCCTTACTCTGTCAAGCTTTCAGTACACAGAAGAGGCACATAGAGTACGGACGCTTGATGAATCAGGGCAATGAGGAGAAAGTTCTTTAAAAGATTGAAAAAGGAGAGGCATCACAATGGAACAATTATAAGCCAAAAGAAAACCCTTCGTATTGTTGTGGTTAGTTCTGGCCCTGCTCCTGCCCCAAGGACTGTGGATGTGGGGGAGACATCCACATGCTGCAGGCCTGTTTTGCCCCCAGTGGAATCTGCTGATGAAGGCTCCTTTGACCAAGAAGACATGAGTGACAGGGAGGAGGAGAGTAGGGCAGACAGCTCAGAAGGAGATCAATTATCTAGCTCCTCCTTGGATTCAGAACAAGAGTTAATGATACAGCCACGCATGCGGAGAGTGGTGCATAGGCAGCAACAACTGAGAGATTATAATCAAAGAAAATGAGGCCACTTGTGGTTGGGTGGGGCTGTGGTCATTAGTGAGGCTGCTATAAATAGCAGCCTGTGGGTTTGGCCATTGTGGAGGATTATCTGATCGTTGTGTTTCCTGACTGCTTTGCTGACTTTGACATTTTGTGTGCTGATTTTCCCCCGCTTTGACACTAACCCAGAGCAAAGTGTGTGTCACTTTGTGAAAGAAGGACTGTGAATTACCTCACAGCTGCAAGCTAAGTATCACAGAACTGATAAGGGACTTGTACAAATTACCAGTTTGTTTGGAGACGAGTGCTCTTTGCTATACAAAAAGAGCGCTCTGTTTATTTGCATTTTTGGTATAAAGAACATTGTTTTGAATTTTCAAACGTGTGTGTGTCTGAAATTGTATCTGTGCATTTTTGGGAGGATTCTACCAGAGAGCTCGACAGAACACATATGCACATTGGTGGAGTTACACAAATAAAGCTCCTGTGGAATGAGGTCCCATCGAGAGGATCTGGATTGGATTTAAACTGATAGGGGGCTAGAATAACAGAGTTTATGAGGTTTGCCAAAAGGTACATATCTGGTGGAATACAAAGAAACAGAGATAATCTTATTTTTACACTACTTTAAATATATTTGTACCTAGTAGTTATATTGTATTAGATAGTGATTACTTACAATATAAAGATATACTCCTTCTTTCCTCTTCCACAATTTCTCTTTTCTTTTCTTCATCGTTCATTTTAAGATATAATTTCTATATACTTTTAAATGTTTTAGATGTGTTTTTACTTATCATCTTACAATTAATATTTCTAAGTATTTTATAAACAATGATAGAGTTAGGGTTTTTTTTCTTCTTTTTACTTATTACAAATATAAAGATGATTTCTACTTTGAGAGGAGCGATTGTTGCTCCACTACATGTTACATGTGATGTATGTTTTGTCTGTCTTTGCAACTTAATAAAAAATATTTTAAATAAATAAATAAATAAATAAATAAAGAAAGAAAGAAAGAAAGAAAGAAAGAAAGAAAGGAAAGGATCTTGGATGATTAGGTTCTTACGCCCTTTCTCCGCGATTATAGCTTTATATCCCTTTGGATTAGGTGGGGCTGCTAAATGAGCCCAAGTCAGATTCAATGCATTATCATTCATTCATTCATTCGATTTTTATGCCGCCCTTCTCTTTAGACTCGGGGCGGCTTACAACATGTTAGCAATAGCACTTTTTTTAACAGAGCTAGGCTATTGCCCCCACAATCCGGGTCCTCATTTTACCCACCTCGGAAGGATGGAAGGCTGAGTCAACCTTGAACCGGTGATGAGATTTGAACCGCTGACTTGACTCATTATTAGAATAGAGAGCTTCGGTGGTGCAGTGGTTAGAGTGCAGTACTACAAGCTACTTCTACTGATCACCGGCTGCCAGCAGTTTGGCAGATCGAATCTTTCTTTCTTTCTTTCTTTCTTTCTTTCTTTCTCTCTCTCTCTCATTCTCTCTTTATTCAGTTTCTTTCTTAGAAATTTAAGAGCTTCGGTGGTGCAGTGCTTAGAGTGCAGTATTGCAAGCTACTTCTGCCGATCACCGGCTGCCAGCAGTTTGGCAGATCAAATCTCAGTAGCCTCCAGGTTGACTCAGCCATCCATCCTTCAAGGCCGGTAAAATGAGGACCCGGATTGTTGAGGGCAATAGGCTTATTCTCTGTAAATCACTTAGAGAGGGCTGTAAAGTACTGTGAAGTGGTATATAAATCTAATTTTTTCTTCATTGCTTATTTGACCCCTATGACAATCATTAAGTGTTGTACCACATGATTCTTGACAAATGTATCTTTTTCTTTTATGTACGCTGAGAGCATCTGCACCAAAGACAAATTCCTTGTGTGTCCAATCATACTTGGCCAATAAAAATTCCATTCCATTCTATTCTAAAGCAGTGGATGTGATGTGCTGGTGCCTGGAGGCTGTTAGGGTCTGGATGGGGGCCAACAGGCTCAAGCTCAATCCAGACAAGATTGAGTGGCTATGGGCATTTCCTCCCAGGGACTCCTCGATCTGTTCATCCATTGTTCTAGGAGGGGGGACACTGACCCCCTCAGATAGGGGCTGCAACTTGGGTGTCCTCCTGGACCCACAGCTGACCTTTGGGCACCATCTTTCAGCTGTGGCCAGGGGGACCTTTGCCCAGGTTCGCCTGGTTTACCAGTCAAACCAGGAGACTCTACACACAGTCACTCAGGCCCTCACCACCTCCCGTCTCGATTATTGCAACACGCTCTACATGAGGCTACCTATGTAGAGCGGATGGATGGATGGATGGATGGATGGATGGATGGATAGATAGATAGAGAGAGAGAGAGATAGAAAGATAGATAGATAGATAAATAGATAGGTGGGTGGACGGGCGGATGGATGGATGGATAGATAGAGAGAGAGAGATAGAGAGAGAGATAGAAATAGATAGATAGATAGATAGATAGAGAGAGAGAGAGAGAGAGAAATAGATAGATAGATAGATAGATAGATAGATAGATAGATAGATAGATAGATAGATAGATAGATAGATAGATAGATGCTAATAACAGAGCTTGGAGGTCTTCTAGTCCAACTCTCTGCTCAAGCAGGAGATTCTATGTGATTTCAGACAAACGCCTGTCCAATTTATTCCACAATTTCTGAACGCAAGCTGATCCACTGATCAATTGTTCTGACTGCCAGGGAATTTCTCCTTATTTCTAAGCTGATTTTCTCCCTGAATTAGTCTTTGCATTCACGGACAATAGCTTGATAAACAGGAACTGAACTGAGGAAAGGAGATGGGCTACGGGTAGGGAAATATAATCCAAATGACTACTTCAATAGATTATTTATCTAAAAGGTAATGGCATTTCATTCGGGCAAACTGTGCATATACAAAATGCGAAAATGTGACGGATAAAAGCTATTTAGCTTTATTTGAATAAAGTTAAAAGGCGCATACAGTACAAGGACCGTTCTCATGTCAGAGCAGATAAACATTTAATTTACATTCGAGTTCTTTTAACACCTTTTCACACTATCTTAAAGCCAAGATATATTATAAATTTAGCATATGCACATTTTATCAGCTACCTGATCATCAATGCCACGAGGCTGCATTTTAATAAAACGTATTTCGTTTTAAGCCCGCTTGGCATTAATAGCCCACACTATCTGGAATCTCTTAAACTGTGTTAGAGGAACTGCTAAATCAGACCCACGTTCCCACTGCCAAATCCCTTGTGTTTTATGTGAATATAAACACTCTTGCTCCGTTTTTGAATGTAGGAGTTGCCCATTTGAAAGGCTTACATTGTTTCCAGAATACAAAATGGAGAAATTGCATTTGGATGTTGCCAGCATCCTGTTGAACAAAGCAAGCAAGCAGACAAAAAAAAAAAAGAGATTTGATATGTAATAGCTAAACTTACTTATTTTGGTGGGACCATTCAATTTATTCCCTTTCCTATATTGTTGAGGATTAGATACACCATGACTTATTTACTTATTTACTTACTTACTTACGTACTTACGTACTTACTTACTTACTAACTTACTTACTTACTAACTTACTAACTTATGTATTTATTGGATTTATATGCCGCCCCTCTCCGCAGACTCGGGATGGCTAACAACAGTAATAAAACAGCATATAATAATAATCCAATAATAAAAACAGTTAAAAACCCATTACAGTGATCCCCCGAGTTTCGCGATCTCGATCTTTGCGAAACGCTATATCGCGATTTTTTCACCCGATGACGTCACTCCCTTCCTTTCTCATCTTTCTTTCTCTCTCTCTTTCTCTATCTTGCTTCTTCCTCTCTCACACTCTCTTCCTCCCTCTCTCATCTCTTTCTTTCCTTCTCTCTCTTTCTCTATCTCTCCCCCTCTTGCTCTCGAGCGGCGGGCGGCACCCAGGGAAGGTTGCTTCGGCCGCCCAGCAGCTGATCTGCTCGGCAGCGCAGTAGCAGCGAGGAGCCGAAGATGGGGTTTCCCCTTTGCGTGGGCGGCGGGGAAGACCCATCTTCGGCTCCTCGCTGCTACTGCGCTGCCGAGCAGATCAGCTGCTGGGCGGCCGAAGGAACCTTCCCTGGGTCTTCAACTCCCAGAGCGGCGGACAAGCGGCGGCCACACAAGCGGCGGAAAAGCGGCGGGTGGACAAGAAAAGCGGCGGCCGGACAAGCGGAAAAGCGGCGGACAAGCGGCGGCCAGACAAGCGGCGGAAAAGCGGCGGCCAGACAAGAAAAGCGGCGGCCGGACAAGCGGAAAAGCGGCAGACAATCTGAAAAGCGCCGGACAAGCGGACAAGCGGCGGACAAGCTGAAAAGCGGCGGACAAGCGGGCAGGCTGGCGGCTCCTCAGCTGCTGGGTCTTCCCAGGTGCGGAAGTAAAAACACCATCTGCGCATGCGCGGCCATGGAAAAAGGGGCGCGCATGCGCAGATGGTGTTTTTACTTCCGCACCACTACATCCCGAAAAATCGATTATTGCGAGGGGTCTTGGAACGGAACCCTCGCGATAATCGGGGGATCACTGTATTATAAAAACCAAACATACATACACATATACCATGCATAAAATTGTAGAGGCCTAGGGGAAAGAGTATCTCAGTTCCCCCATGCCTGGCGGCAGAGGTGGGTTTTCAGTAGCTTACGAAAGGCAAGGAGGGTGGGGGCAATTCTAATCTCTGGGGGGAGTTGGTTCCAGAAGGCCGGGGCCTCCACAGAGAAGGCTCTTCCCCTGGGTCCCGCCAAGCGACATTGTTTAGTTGACAGGACCCGGAGAAGACCCACTCTGTGGGACCTAACTGGTCGCTGGGATTCGTGCAGCAAAAGGCGGTCCCTGAGATTATATTCATTTACTGAATGACCGCTTAAAGTTATAATGTCATTTTTAAAAATTAACAATAATAACATGTCTGTTTTCCGCACTTATAACCATTGTTGCATGCCCGTGGTCATGTGATCGACATTCAAACGCTTGGCAACCGGCAGGTACTTATTTATTTATTATTATTTATTAATTGGATTTATATGCCACCCCTCTCCGAGGACTCGGGGCGGCTCACAATGTATCAAAGAAAACATAACAATACATCTGGATCCAATTAATGTAATTAAAAAAGGTAAAAGTTCTAATATAATTAAAAACATTCATTACCATTCACTCCGTGAAACACACTTAAACACTCATTGGTCAGGGGGGAAGATCTAATGACCCCAGGCCTGGCGGTATAGATGAGTCTTTAAACTTTTTCGGAAGGCAAGGAGGGTGGGGGCAGTCTGAATCTCCGGGGGGAGCTGATTCCAGAGGGCCGGGCCCCCCACAGAGAAGGCTCTTCCCCTAGGTCCCGCCAACTGACATTGTCTAGCTGATGGAACCCTGAGGAGGGCAACTCTGTGGGACCTGACTGGGCGCTGGGATTCGTGCAGCAGAAGGCGGTCTCGGAGGTAGTCTGGTCCAGTGCCATGTAGGGCTTTGTAGGTCATGACCAACACTTTGAATTGTGTCTGGAAACTAATCGGCAGCCAATGCAGTCCATGGAATGATGGTGAAATATGGGTATGCCTTGGGAGGCCCATAACCGCTTGACTTGAAGTTTCCAAACACTCTTCAAAAGTGTGGCGGTTGCAGTGTCCTAGGCTCCTGTGACAATTCTTTTGTGACTTGCTGACCAACAAGGTCAAATGGTCAATAACAACTGTGTTATTATTAAGTTAATAACAGTGCTTAACTCAAGCAATGGAGATCCTACAATGGGACAAAATCCGCTTAATATCCGTCTTACTTAGCGATAGAAGTTTTTGGGCTCAAATGCAGCCACAAGTCGAAGGCTACACACATTTGACCAATTCAAGGTGTTGGTCGTTACCTTTAAAGCCCTACATGGCTTAGAGCCAGGTTATCTCTGAGACCACCCTCTACCACATTCATTCATTCATTCATTTATTTAGATTTGTATGCCGCCCCTCTCCGCAGACTCGGGGCGGCTATAGCTCCCAATGGCCAGAAAGGACCCACAACAAGGTTGGTCTTCTCTGGGTCCCGTCAGCTAAACAGTGTCGGCTGGTAGGTATGCTAGGGAGGGACTTCTCTGTGGCTGCTCCGACTCTCTGGAACCAGTTACCTCCTGGGATCTGAACTACCCCCACCCTACTGGCCTTCCGGAAAGCGGTAAAGACCTGGCTTTTCCAGCAGGCCTGGGGCTGTTGATCTGATAATGGTAACCATCAAGATCCAGCCATAAATGGTATGCTTGGGTTTCACTGTTTTATTTTTATTGTTTTAAACTATTTTATGTGTTAATTGGATTTATATGCCGTCCCTCTCTGAGCGCTCGAGGTGATTTACAGGTTTTTAGTACTATTTGGATGATATATTTTCGATTGAACTTGTAAGTCCCTAGAGAGTTGGACGGCATAAAAACCGAATAAGTAAGTAAGTAAGTAAGTAAGTAAGTAAGTAAGTAAGTAAGTAAGTAAGTAAGTAAGTAAGTAAGTAAATAAGTAAGTAAGTGTTCTATCAGGCTCTCTGGTAGAATCCTCCCAAAAATTCACAGGTACAAATTTCAGACACACACACGTTTGAAAATTCAAAACAATGTTCTTTATAATGAAAATTCACTTAAACCAAGCCCTCTTTTAGTATAGCAAAGAGCACTCGTCTCCAAACAAACTGGTAATTTGTACAAGTCCCTTATCAGTTCTGTGATACTTAGCTTGCAGCTGTGAGGCAATTCACAGTTCTTCTTTCACAAAGTGAAACACACTTTACCCTGGTTTAGTTTCAAAGCGGGGGGAAATCAGCACACAAAAGGTCGAAGTCAGGAAAGCAGTCACGAAACACAAGGATCAGATAATCCTCCACAATGGCCAAACCCACAGGCTGCTATTTATAGCAGCCTCACTAATGACCACAGCCCCACCCAACCACAGGTGGCCTCATTTTCTTTGATAATAATCTCTAAGTTGTTGCTGCCTATGCATCGCTCTCCGCATGCGTGGCTGTATCATTAACTCTTGTTCTGAATCCAAGGAGGAGCTAGATAATTGATCTCCTTCTGAGCTGTCTGCCACACTCTCCTCCTCCCTGTCACTCATGTCTTCTTGGTCAGAGGAGCCTTCATCAGCAGATTCCACCGGGGGCAAAACAAGCCTGCAGCATGTGGATGTCTCCCCCACATCCACAGTCCTTGGGGCAGGAGCAGGGCCAGAGCTAACCACAACAGTAAGTAAGTAAGTAAATAAATAAAATAAATAGCATCAGAATGTGATGTACCGTCATAATTCTAGGTTGCTTCTCGCCTTGATGAGTTTCCATCACTTGCTTTTTGTTCTACATTTACGTATTTTGGAGTTTGACTTCCCTCTACTTCTTTGTAGCTCCCCTTTAAATATTGGAACATGCTATCATGTCACCCCTTGTCCATCTTGTCATTAAAAATTAGCCATACCGGAGGGATCAAAGCAAAGGTTTTGCCCATTTCCAAGCCACAAGAGGTTTCTTAGCCACCCTCGTTACTTTTCATTATGAGAATTGTCTTTAGATGCAAAGATAGTCTAAATGGACTGTTTTGATCACAGAAGAGAATCTAAGTAATTTTGTTGCTGCATGGAGAACTCTTCTGGACTGCAAATAGATTAGATTAGATTAGATTTATTGGATTTATATGCCGCCCCTCTCCGCAGACTCGGGGAGGCTCACAACAATGATAAAAAACAGTACATAGTAATAAATCTAATATTTAGAAATCTAAATTACAGTTTTAGATTAAAAAGTCCAAAAAGGAAACCCCAATAGGTAAAAAACAAGCACACAATCGAATCATACACAAAAACTACATGGGCAAGGGGGAGATGTTTCAATTCCCCCATGCCTGACGGCAGAGGTGGGTTTTAAGGAGCTTGCGAAAGGCAAGGAGAGTGGGGGCAATCCTAATCTCTGGGGAAAGCTGGTTCCAGAGAGTCGGGGCCACCACAGAGAAGGCTCTTCCCCTGGGTCCCGCCAGACGACATTGTTTAGTCGACGTGACCCGGAGAAGGCCAACTCTGTGGGACCTAACCGGTCACTGGGATTCGTGCGGCAGAAGGCGGTCTCGCACATATCCTGGTCCGGTGCCATGAAGGGCTTTATAGGTCATAACCAACACTTTGAATTGTGATCGGAAACTGATCGGCAACCAGTGCAGACTGCGGAGTGTTGGTGTAACATGGGCATATTTGGGGAAGCCCATGACTGCTCTCGCAGCTGCATTCTGCACGATCTGAAGTTTCCGAACACTTTTCAAAGGTAGCCCCATGTAGAGAGCCTTGCAGTAGTCGAACCTCGAGATAATAAGGGCATAAGTGACTATGAGCAGTGACTCCCAGTCCAAATAGGGTTGCAACTGGTGCACCAGGCGGACCTGGGCAAACGCCTCCCTCGCCACAGCTGAAAGATGTTTCTCTAATGTGAGCTGTGGATTGAGGAGGATGCCCAAGTTGCGGACCCTCTCTGAGGGGGTCCATAACCCCAGGGTTATGGACGGACAGATGGAATTGTCCTTGGGAGGCAAAACCCACAGCCACTCCGTCTTATCAGGGTTGAGTTTGAGTCTGTTGACACCCATCCAGACCCCAACGGCCTCCAGGCACCGGCACATCACTTCCACTGCTTCACTGACTGGACAAGGGGTGGAGATGTAGAGCTGGGTATCATCTGCATACTGATGATACCTCACCCCATGCCCTGATTTCCCAAGTTTGCTGGACACCCTGTTTATTCTACCAGCTCATGGAATCTTTCCAATACAAAGTCATCTTTATATTACCATTTTGAAACTACTGGAAGCTCAAGGGATGCCTGCTGGCCCCACCCACCCCATTCTATCAATGTGAAACGCCGTCTTGCTTCCTGCTAACACCCAGGATCATCCTGGCGGCTCTGTCGCAGCGCTACGCAGAAGAAGGAGACATGGAAGGGAGCACTAAATGGTTGCAATTAACATTCACCATGCTCCTTCGACTGAGCTCCATTGCTATAGCAACTGGAGTTGCCCAGACGACATAAGGCTCTGGCTTCGGTTTGTGTACGGCATAATCACAACCGAACAGAATCTCTCCAGTCCTGGCCTCGTGCATTCAACCCGCTGGCACTTTCAAAACGCTGGCTTTATTATTGTTAATTTTTGCCCCCCCCTCCCTCCCCTTTCTTCATCCCACGATTAATTAAGAAATTAAGTCTTGATTTTCCTAGCCTTCTGGTTACCTGGAACTGTGGTTCAGGAGGGAAGATTTGAAAGAATCCCGCGCCTTGCTTTCCCTTTTGGAAAAATGATTAAAAATATAAAATAAAATAAAAACACAGCCTGGCGTGCAGCCAGAAAGCCAAATAGGAGGCCTTTTCGAATATGCAAAGTCTCACAGGTGGATAATATTTTAAAATGGTTCGTGGAGAAGGGGATGAAATACAGTGATACCTTGTCTTACAAACTTAATTGGTTCCGGGATGAGGTTCCTAAGGTAAAAATTTTGTAAGACGAAACAATGTTTCCCATAGGAATCAATGGAAAAGCGATTAATGTGTGCAAGCCCAAAATTTACCCCTTTTGCCAGCCGAAGTGCCCGTTTTTGCGCTGCTGGGATTCCCCTGAGGCTCCCCTCCATGGGAAACCCCACCTCCGGACTTCTGTGTTTTTGCAATGCTGCGATTTCACTGATGCTCCCCTCGCTGGGAAACCCCACCTCTGGACTTCCGTTGCCAGCGAAGTGCCCGTTTTTGCGCTACTGGGATTCCCCTGCAGCATCACAAAAACACGGAAGTCCGGAGGTGGTGTTTCCCATGGAGGGGAGCCTCAGGGGAATCCCAACAGCGCAAAAACGGGTGCTTCCCTAGCAACGGAAGTCCAGAGGCGGGGCATCCCAGTGGCAGCGGTGGGTTTGTAAGATGAAAATAGTTTGTAAAGAGACAAAAAAATCTTAAACCCCGGGTTTGTATCTCAAAAAGTTTGTATGACGAGGCGTTTGTAAGACGAGGTATCACTGTATATTTCTTCCCAAGCAATAGGACTGTTGGAAAGCTAGACCACGAGCTATTCTACGGGAATGAGCTTGGGGGAAAAAAGCACCCAACCGTTTAATTATCTCAAAATAGGTGGTTTTTAAATCGGAATGTGCTTGCGTTGACTATAAATATTATATGGGGGATCAATAAGGGATAAAATAGCTATTTTTTAAAAAAATAAGAAAATTCTACTAAAGCAGAGATATCTCAAAGTTTGCTGCCTTTCGGGGATAGAATTTACACGATTTTAAATAGAAAACAATGCGAACTTTCCCAAACGTTTGCTACTGCTATATTGTAAGCCAGAAGAATCCCAAATATCATGAAATGAAACAGTTATATCCCACATAAGATGATTTCAGAGACCGAAAGAGCAAATTGCTGGCAACACTGGGAGCAAATAGGATAAAAGAGAAGCCCTTCAGCTATTTTAACTCCTGAAGCACTGATTGGGGCAAGCTATCACTTCCTAAAATCCAGTTACTTCATTCCAATTGATGCCAAAGGATCAACATTGGTAAGCAGATCCAGACCTTTTCAAGTCAGTATTAGTGTTGATATTTGTTGCTTTAACTTGTTGCTTTTATTGGTTGTAAGCAATCCAGAGATGCCTCCAGGCCAGATATGTAGCAGATTAGATAGAAGGAAGATAGATAGATAGATAGATAGATAGATAGATAGATAGATAGATAGATAGATAGATAGATAGAAACAAACACAGACATAAAATAAATAATAGATAGATAGATAGATAGATAGATAGATAGATAGATAGATAGATAGATAGATAGATAGATAGATAGATAGATACAGTAGATAGATAGACAGACAGACTGACAGACAGACAGACAGACAGACAGACAGACAGACAGACAGACAGACAGAGAAATGTAGGTAAGAAGACAGATAGATACAAGTAGAGATAGAGATAGGTAGAAAGATAGAAAGTAGATACAGACGGACAGAGATGTAGAAAGAAAGGTAGATAGGTAAGTAGTAAGGCAGATAGAAGATAGATAGGGGAAAGAGAGAGAGGAAGATAGAAAGATTAGATGGATGGATGTAGAAAGATAGGTAGGTAGATAGACAGATATATAGACAGAGAGATAAAGACAGAGATAGGTAGAAAGATAGAAAGTAGACAGACGGACAGAGATGTAGAAAGTGAGATAGATAGGTAAGTAGGCAGACAGATAGGAGGGGGCAGAGAGAGAGGAGGGGAAGGTAGACAGAAAGATTAGATAGATAGACAGACAGACAGATAGACAGACAGAGAGAGAGAGAGAGACAAGTCTTGTTAGGAAATGGGCACAGCCCTACACTTTCTAGCAGACTAACAAACTTCAGAGGAGAGACACAAGAGTATTAAATAGTAGAAAGGGTAATTGTAAGTACAGGGAAATCTGTCTATTTAGATAGTCAAGGCAGTTAATAACCCTATTACATGAATTATCCATCTGTGCTGCCCAGTCAGTTACATGCACCTTTTATGGAAAAGCATCGGTTGGTTTATATATTTTTCTAAAACAAGAGCTGCTGAAAGGACCATCTGATACATTTCACAATCTTCGATTCAAATTTATGGCCAATTTACAGTCGAATGCACCTCTTTCATGCTTCGGTAACCCTTTCGCAGGCTGTATTCTTTTTTTTAAAAAAGAGCATATTAAAAGGACATTAGTCTAGAGTAAACCACTTTCTGTTTAGACCTGGAGAGAGAGGGAGAGTAGCGGGAAATTTATGGTCTTCCAGCTGTTGAACTACAACCAGCATTTTTACCACCCCAAAGCAATTCATCTTTGAAATGAAAAGATTGTCTTAGTTGTACTAAGGTTATAGTAGTAGAAAAAGTTCCAGGAGAAAAGCATTTTTTTTAAAAAAAAAAATTCATTTGCACTTTGCACTTTAAGAATATGAATACACGCAAACACACACATACACACACATCTAAGCAGAATGCATGAAGAGGCAAACTGATTCACTAATAAATGGACTACGCTGTTGTATGAAGTGGTTTTTCAAATTCCGATTCTGCAGATATGAAAGAGAATATAGTTAATGTTCAAGGAACAAAACCTTTCTGCTTTGTTTGACCATGTAAAATAAATGAGCGAATAGCTCGACAGTCAGCAAGGCTTAGAAATAAATGCAATTTTTCCTCTTCCTATTGGCCGAGGCCTTATCAACCTTATTTTATTGGACTTTGTTTGATAACTCTTTTCAGGGCGAAAAAATGGAAGGTATAATTGTTCTTTTCAATAAGTAAATAAATAAATAAGTAAATAAATAAAAGCAGGCTTTCGGAGCTCAGGAAATTTGGTAAACCAATTATCATCAAGAGTCAGTGGAAAATTATGCACCCTCCTTTTCCACAGAACTGTGAAAACACAATTCTTAACTTCAAGGCCAGAAATTTATAGAAAGAGCTTTGTGACTATTTTAGGGGATGAAAAAGATATGCTATAGATTATATGTCAGGTTTTTTGGAGATCGAGATGGTTCCTTATGAATCATCTGATTTAACAAGTACTAAATCTGGGCTGTGAAACGTCAGGCAACAGCTGGGTGGCAGCAAAGAGCTAAAGTTTTGAAGCCATAAAAGTTCATCCATGCTGCCTCCTGGTGATCAACTGGAGGTTTGCAGCCCAACTCTGATAGTCCTTGTTTTATCTATCTATGAATCATCGATATAATAAAAACCTACACGGCAATAAGCATGTGAGAGGGGTCTTGGAGTCCTAGTGGACAACCATTTAAATATGAGCCAGCAGTGTACAGCAGCTGCCAAAAAAACCAACACAGTTCTACGCTGCATTAACCGAGGGATAGAATCAATACCACTTGGAATACTGCATTCTGTTTTGGTCACCACAATAAGTCCAATCAATCAATCAATCAATCAATCAATCAATCAATGGCTGTTGAGACTCTAGAAAGACTGCAGAGAAGAACAACCAAGATGATTAGGGGACTGGAGGCTAAAACATATGAAGAACGCTTGCAGGAACTGGGTATGTCTAGTTTAATTAACATATTGGGTGGCATAATAGCAGTGTTCAGATATCTCAGGGGCTGCCACAAAGAAGAAGGAGTCAACCTATTCTCCAAAGCACCTGAGGGTAAAACAAGAAGCAATGGGTGGAAACTAAACAAGGAGAGAAGCAACTTAGAACTAAGGAAAAAATTTCTTGACAGTTAGAACAATTAATCAATAGAACAACTTGCCCCCAGAAGTTGTGAATGCTCCAACACTTCAAGTCTTTAAGATGTTGGATAACCTTTTATCTACATTCTTGTGTAGGGTTTCTTCTCTAAGCAGGGGTTAGACTAGAAGATCTCCAAGGTCCCTTCCAACTCTGTTGTTCTATTCTAGCCCTGTTGTTGTTGTTGTTGTTGTTGTTGTTTTTATATATATATTGCAAACAAACTATATTTACAGCAGCACGAAGCTTACAACTTCAGCCTGATGATGGTGAATGTGGTTTCACTGAAACGTCGCATAGACATGCAAAATATTACACGGGGCAAAACCCGAACTCAGAACAATCTACATATATATATATATGTTTTCGTAGATTTTCACGGGTATATGTGTGTAGATTGTTCTGATTTCGGGTTTTGCCCCGTGTAATATTTTGCATGTCTATGCGACGTTTCAGTGAAATCACATTCACCATCATCAGGCTGAAGTTGTAAGCTTCGTGCTGCTGTAAATATAGTTTGTTTGCAACTGCCACATATATGTGTGTCACATGGGGGGGGGTTGGGGGGGGTTTGCTGAATTTGAAAATTAAGGGAGACTAGGATAGATCTATTTCAGCCTTATTTTTGCCTCATCAGCTAGCCATACCCACTGGGACTTGAACCTGCAACCTTTGCCTTGTAAGGCAGAGAGTTATCCTCTAGGCTACAGCTCTGCACCAGGGAAGGGTTACATCGAATCACCTTGGTGTATTGAAGGAACATCACAGCTCCTTATTTGCCTCTCGGCCCAACCCAGGGCCATTTCCAAGGCAGTTAATTTTATTGATAGCCGACAATTCTATCTGTATGTGTCACATGTTTTTTTATATTATTTATATTTATATATTATTATTATTATTATTATTAATATTAATATTATTATTATCATCATCATGCAGCTTAGGTCTAGCTTTCAATTGTGGGCCTCAATCCAAGGCAACCAGCCTCAGAATCACACTTCCCTTGGTACTGAGGCCAAGCGTATTACCTATTACCTTCATCGATTGATTGTCGCACAAAAGTATTTAGAAATGCGGATATGTATTTTTATCTCGAGATGTTTAAATTATTCTCGCAGTTGTCACCTGATTAAGCGAGACGCAGGCTGGCCAGCGCTTTCGTTAAGAGCATTTGAAGTTGACCACAATTTCACAGCAGGGAGGAGCTGTAACTAGGAATAAAAGGGCCATTATGGCTGTTCATTGGGATGGCGTGAAATGGGGTTAACTCGGAGATTCATCGGCGGTGTCCCAATTTCAGCCAGCGCCTCCCAAACAGGAAAACGGCTCAGCTTTGAAAGCTGAGTGGAAGCTGGACTGATTAGTTAGGAAGCTGTTGCCAAAGGCAGCGAGACTCATCATCTGTCCTAGGAGGTTTCTCAGGCAGCCGTTTTCTCTGCCCTGTGACACTTGGAAATCCCTTAATGCACTATGTCCTCCTTTTTTTTTTTAATTTATTTTTTGCTACTGGACATTTGAGAACATTTTAGAATGCTACAGCTGCCCGATGACGGATTGGGCTGAATTAAATACGTTTTTATTTCTCCCCCTACCCCCACTCCTCTCCCGCGATATGAACAGGAAGCGACTACCATCTACAGTGCAATTGAGAAAGCAGAACGATCCGTTTGGTAAATCCGCAAAGTAATAAGGGATATGACTGAATCATCCATGTATATAGTTCAACGTCTGGATTCCACTTAAGCAAATCTGCAAATAAGTAACTAGACCATTATTCAGGACAAAACTGGTTTTTTTTAGCTTAGCAGTATCCTTCATCATTTTAAATAGTCTTTATCCACTGCGGAACTCTTCCACATGTTTCCAATCAATATGAATACTGCTAATCACTTAGCAGTATAAAATTAGATTTTGAGTATCAATAGAGCTGTTACAATTTAGGGAATACAGAGCAGGTGGGGGGGGAAATATAGTAATTCTGTGTTGTTGTTTTTTAAAAACTATAAATTACAAATGCTTATATAGAAACATAGAAGTCTGATGGCAGAAAAAGACCTCATTATCCATCTAGTCTGCCCTTATACTATTTTCTGTATTTTATCTTAGGATGGATCTATGTTTATCCCAGGCATGTTTAAATTCAGTTACTGTGGATTTATCTACCACGCCTGCTGGAAGTTTGTTCCAAGGATCTACTACTCTTTCAGTAAAATAATATTTTCTCAGGTTGCTTCTGATCTTTCCCCCAACTAACTTCAGATTGTGTCCCCTTGTTCTTGTGTTCACTTTCCTATTAAAAACACTTCCCTCCTAGACTTTATTTAACCCTTTAACATATTTAAATGTTTCAATCATGTCCCCCCTTTTCCTTCTGTCCTCCAGACTATACAGATTGAGTTCATGAAGTCTTTCCTGATACGTTTTATGCTTAAGACCTTCCACCATTCTTGTAGCCCGTCTTTGGACCCGTTCAATTTTGTCAATATCTTTTTGTTCTCCGTTTAAGTCGTCTTAGACACAAAATCGTGCAGAGTCGAGTTTAAAAGAAATCCTTGTAAAATATGCAGGCAGTACAAAATTAGGTTTTGAGTATCAATAGGGCTGTTATAATTTAGGTAAGATAGAGCTGTGTGGGGAAAGAAGATAGTAACTTTGTGTGTATGTGTGTGTATTTAAAACTATAAATTACAAATTATCTGTTTATCTCATCTTATTTATAAAATCATGCAGAGAATTGAGCTTTAAAAAATCCTTGTAAAATATACCAGCAATCTTCACATGAAAAGGAACCGAAATCAAACAAACATATTCTTTCATTCCATTTCCAGAGGGGAAGGGGGAATGGCTGTCTCCGTTTTTTCCAAATTTTGAGTGTCTGGCGCCCTCTAGTGTTAGAATTAGCAGGACAATATGTGAGGGTGCGTATGGGTGTGGGTGGGTGTTAAGTGTGAGAAATAAACTAGAAAAAAATACAGCCGATGGAAAGGAGAAGCCCTTATAAAGGCACACAGCTGTGAGACTAATAATGAATTTATAACAGGTCTCATGAACTGATCTAAGAAACAATTGGCTGGAAAAAAAATCCAAATTAGCCTCAACAAGTGAGGGCGAACCTTTTTTCCCTCAGGTGCCGAAAGAGCATGCATGCAGGGAGAAGCCTCTGTGGGGCTTCTCTAGGAACCTCCTGGGAAGAAACAAGGCCAGAAAAGGTGGGGAGAAGCCTCCGTGGGGCCTCTCTAGGAACCTCCTGGGAAGAAACAAGGCCAGAAAAGGTGGGGAGAAGCCTCCGTGGGGCCTCTCTAGGAACCTCCTGGGAAGAAACAAGGCCAGAAAAGGTGGGGACAAGCCTCCGTGGGGCCTCTCTAGGAACCTCCTGGGAAGAAACAAGGCCAGAAAAGGTGGGGAGAAGCCTCCGTGGGGCCTCTCTAGGAACCTCCTGGGAAGAAACAAGGCCAGAAAAGGTGGGGAGAAGCCTCCGTGGGGCCTCTCTAGGAACCTCCTGGGAAGAAACAAGGCCAGAAAAGGTGGGGAGAAGCCTCCGTGGGGCCTCTCTAGGAACCTCCTGGGAAGAAACAAGGCCAGAAAAGGTGGGGAGAAGCCTCCGTGGGGCCTCTCTAGGAACCTCCTGGGAAGAAACAAGGCCAGAAAAGGTGGGGAGAAGCCTCCGTGGGGCCTCTCTAGGAACCTCCTGGGAAGAAACAAGGCCAGAAAAGGTGGGGAGAAGCCTCCGTGGGGCCTCTCTAGGAACCTCCTGGGAAGAAACAAGGCCAGAAAAGGTGGGGAGAAGCCTCCGTGGGGCCTCTCTAGGAACCTCCTGGGAAGAAACAAGGCCAGAAAAGGTGGGGAGAAGCCTCCGTGGGGCCTCTCTAGGAACCTCCTGGGAAGAAACAAGGCCAGAAAAGGTGGGGAGAAGCCTCCGTGGGGCCTCTCTAGGAACCTCCTGGGAAGAAACAAGGCCAGAAAAGGTGGGGAGAAGCCTCCGTGGGGCCTCTCTAGGAACCTCCTGGGAAGAAACAAGGCCAGAAAAGGTGGGGAGAAGCCTCCGTGGGGCCTCTCTAGGAACCTCCTGGGAAGAAACAAGGCCAGAAAAGGTGGGGAGAAGCCTCCGTGGGGCCTCTCTAGGAACCTCCTGGGAAGAAACAAGGCCAGAAAAGGTGGGGAGAATCCTCCGTGGGGCCTCTCTAGGAACCTCCTGGGAAGAAACAAGGCCAGAAAAGGTGGGGAGAAGCCTCCGTGGGGCCTCTCTAGGAACCTCCTGGGAAGAAACAAGGCCAGAAAAGGTGGGGACAAGCCTCCGTGGGGCCTCTCTAGGAACCTCCTGGGAAGAAACAAGGCCAGAAAAGGTGGGGAGAAGCCTCCGTGGGGCCTCTCTAGGAACCTCCTGGGAAGAAACAAGGCCAGAAAAGGTGGGGAGAAGCCTCCGTGGGGCCTCTCTAGGAATCTCCTGGGAGGAAACAGGGCCTCCACCCTCCCTGTGGTTTCCACAATCGCACACATTATTTGCTTTTACATTGATTCCTATGGGGAAAATTGCTTCTTCTTACAAACTTTTCTACTTAAGAACCTGGTCACGGAACAAATTAAGTTCGTAAGTAGAGGTACCACTGTCTAAACATGTAATTTCAGGGTCCCAGGCAATGTATTTTCCAAACTCTTCCTGAAGAATCCATAGATTAAAATTTGAGTCCATGTGGAGCGTGGCTGTATCTAAACTGAACCCCAGGGGTATCAAACTCAAGGCCTGCAGGTGCTTCGATCTGGACCGCAGGGCTGGTCTGGACAACAGCAAAGGATTGGCCCGCACTGTCTCTGCCAACGAAAAAAGAGCTCCCCATTTTTGCTGGCAGAGGGTTGCAGGAAGCTGTTGCAGCCGAAAATGGAGCTCCTGAACTCATTTTGAACGGGTCCAAAGACGGGCTACAAGAATGGTGGAAGGTCTTAAGCATAAAACGTATCAGGAAAGACTTAATGAACTCAATCTGTATAGTCTGGAGGACAGAAGGAAAAGGGGGGACATGATCGAAACATTTAAATATATTAAAGGGTTAAATAAGGTTCAGGAGGGAAGTGTTTTTAATAGGAAAGTGAACACAAGAACAATGGGGCACAATCTGAAGTTAGTTGGGGGAAAGATCAGAAGCAACGTGAGAAAATATTATTTTACTGAAAGAGTAGTAGATCCTTGGAACAAACTTCCAGCAGATGTGGTTGGTAAATCCACAGTAACTGAATTTAAACATGCCTGGGATAAACATATATCCATTGTAGGATAAAATACAGGAAATAATGGCAGACTAGATGGACCATGAGGTCTTTTTCTGCCGTCAGTCTTCTATGTTTCTATTTTCACCAGCAGAGTGCTCGAGCCGCCACAGGCGCCCCTGACACGAGTGACGTCGAGCTGCCCACGTCCACCCTGGTGACACCCAGCTTGGCCTCGTAGGCCCTCAGTGAAATCAATCTTGACACCCTCTGCAGAAGCCGATTAATAAACTTTCTCCATGCAAATCACTTATTCCACCTATGTGCTACGGGGCTTCTCCACTATTGACTAAAATGCATTCTATACTTTCAGGATAAGGTTGAAAGAAAAACACCCTAAACAATGTACAAGAAACGCAAAGATCCCTTTTTATCCCTTGCTTTTTTACTTTCTTCTACATAAAAGCAGATAAGCAGAAAAAGGAAGAAAGCTGCTATTCAGATATACTACAGAAATTGTTTTTTGTGAGATAAGGTCCTTAAGCTATCAAACATTCATGAGAGCAAATGGAACATCTGTGATTACAAAATAGTATACCTATGATTACCTCTGGCTATAAACCATTGTTTGCCTTGCTTCTGACTAGTCAGAAATATCTTGGTTGACTGTTGTTAATACAAGGAAGTAGATGGTTCTTATTCTGAGCTACCCGAGGGAACTTATAGGTTCCTTACAGATTACGTGTCCAAGATTTTAACCAAAAAAGAATCCCAGGAATGTACAGTACAGTGGTACCTCATCTTACGAACGCCTCTTCTAATGAACTTTTCAAGATACGAACCCGGTGTTTAAGATTTTTTTTGCCTCTTCTTCCGAACTATTTTCACCTTACGAACCCAAGCTGCTGCTGCTGGGATGAAGGGGTTTCTTTTTTTCCCCTTTTTTGAAGAAAGAAAAGGGAGGGGCGGCTTGGAGGGGGAAAGACTTTGCATTAACAAAAGTAGGAGAACAGCATGCTTGCAGGCACTGAAAGGGTGTCTTTTGAAGAAAGAAAAGGGAGGGGCGGCTTGCAGGGGGAAAGACTTTGCAGAGAACAGCGTGCTTGCACAGGCACTGAAAGGGTGTCTTTTGAAGAAAGAAAAGGGATGGGCGCCCCCCTTGCCTTTCTTCCTTCCCACTCACCCTTTAGCCTAGCCTTGCTTCTTCCACCCGCCCCCTTTAGCTGCTCCTCCCTGCCCTCTGTTCGCCTCCCTTCTAAAGTTTGGCATTTTCCTGAAGGATTTGCACGCATTATTTGCTTTTACATTGATTCCTATGGAAAACATTGTTTCGTCTTCCGAACTTTTCACCTTACGAACCTCCTCCTGGAACCAATTAAGTTCGTATCATGAGGTACCACTGTATATTTTAGCTTGTCTTATTTATCCTTAACTTTGATTCTTAACTTCACTTTTGATTTCTTTCCAAAAGAATTGAACTGTAATTTTAAAACATGGAAGGCATTAGGATCAACTTGCATTGAGGTTTGCAATGGCCTAGAGGTGGAGCTCTCGTCTCACAACCAGAAGGCTGTGAGTTCGATCCTAGGTAGAGGCAAATATTTCTCTCTCTGGACACAATGAGATAATATCTACTGAATAAAATTCGACATTGGTGATAGGAAGGGCATCCAATCAGTAAATACTTGGCTCCATTCAAATGCTCAAAGTCCACTCCCCAAGGGATTATGGGGTCATTAAAAGATGATTGTGATCAACTTGGATAATTTAGATATACATTTCCTTAAGTTATAGAACTATTAGTGTATGTATGTTTAAACAATACAGGATGGTAGGACTTCCAAGAAATCAACCGATAAAGCACTGATTGTATCCAGATTTGATTTATCTTCAACAAAGTCATTGTGACATCATGGTATATAGCTTTGCTGATAATGATTCTATACACATAAAGAAAATAGTTTGTTGCCTTGAATGACTTCTGGAGCGGCCGAGTGGCAAAAAGGAAGCAGTATGCCCTCTCTCATATTTGGGGTTACATGCGTGTGTGTGTTTCTGTATGTGTGTGTGTGTGTATAAAAACACAAAATGCAGTGTGTATGTGTGTGTGTGTGTGTGTGTCACATTCACCATCTTCAGGCTGTAGTTCCAATCTTTGTGTTGTTTTATATATATATATATATATATGTTTTTCTTATGTCGGATTAATTTTAAAATTCCAGCTAAAAAAAAAAAAACATTTAACATATATATATATATATATATATATATATATATATATATATATATATATATATATATATATATGTAGATTGTTCTGAGTTCGGGTTTTGCCCTGTGTAATGTTTTGCATGTCTATGCGACGTTTCGGTAAAATCACATTTACCATCATCAGGCTGGAGTTCCAATCTCTGTGTTTTTGCAAATGAATATTAGCAACTGACATTCCTTCTTAGCATGTAGTGTGGGGGTGGAGATTTGCTTTGAATGTAGCAAATAGATTGGGTGACTATGCTTCCGTGATCTGATTGGTTGGTGTAATCATGGTTATAGAAGGAATGGTATGAAGATTATGAAGTGTTTTGTTTAAGTCTGATTTCCAAATATAAAATTCTAAAATCATAATAATTAAAGGATTGACATATTGATTATAATGAAGTTTTTATTTTGTTTAAGGCTGGTTTCCAAATCTCTGGCAGACGTGAGGTATCATCCCGTTTATTTAAACAAAAAGATCTTTTTTCAATTTCAATAGCTTCTAGAGAGATTCTTTTATATAAATTCTCTGTTTTGTGGAGTAATTTAGTTTTTTCAAAGTCAATTTCGTGCCCTGTTCTTTTAATGTGCTGGACAAGGGAGGAGGTCTTCTCCTGTTTCTTGACTGCATTCATATGTTCTGCCATGCGCTGGCTCACTCTTCGGTTAGTTTGTCCAATGTATGTGGCTGCACATGTTTTGCAAGGGATTTCATAGATACCTTGGTATTCTAATTGGATTTTATCTTTGGGGCTCCTTAGGATATTAGATATTTTTTGGTTAGTGCAAAATGAGGTTTTGATGTTATGTTTTTGTAGAATTTTACTAATTTTATCTGTGGTGCCTTTGATGTAAGGAAGGATGGTGGTGCCATTGTCCTGTTCTTGATCTTGTTTTTTGGGGGGTGTCTCTTTATTGATTAGGTTTGTTATTGTTTTCTCTTTGAATCCATTAGAAATTAGTACATCTTTGAGTTTGTTCAATTCAGTTTTTAAGTGCTCATGGTCAGCTAAGCGTTTGGTTCTGGTGATGAGAGTTTTGGCCACTGAGGTGATTTGTGCGGGGTGGTGGTGTGAGTGTGCATTTAGATAACGGTTGGTATGGGTTTTCTTTTGGTAGATAGTATGTCCTAGGCTGCCATTGGGTTTTTTTATAGACCAGTACATCTAGAAAGGGAAGTTGATCATTGATTTCTGTTTCCATAGTAAACTGTATTTTGGGGTGTAGGCTGTTGAGATGAGTGAGGAAATTGTCTAGTTTTTCTTTACCATGTGGCCAAATTACAAAGGTATCATCAACATATCTCAGCCAAAGTTTGGGTTTGTATTTGGCTTGCTCTAAAGCATTATTTTCGAAATATTCCATATAGAGGTTGGCTATGACAGGTGATAGAGGTGATCCCATGGGGGCTCCCTCTATTTGTTTATATCTTTGTTCATTATAGATGAAGTATGTATTGGTCAGGCAGTGGTTGGTAAGGTCTAGGATATATTTGGGGGGTTTGTGTTTGTCTTGGATAGCTGTCAAGGCTTCTGTAATAGGTATTTGTGTGAACAGGGACACGACATCGAAACTTACAAGTAGGTCATCGGGTTGTAGGTTTTGTTTTTTAATTATTTGTATAAAGTGGGATGAATTTTGAACATATGAGGTAATAGTTTCTGTATATGGTTGAAGGTATTTGGCTAAAAATTTGGCAAGGTTTTGTAGAGGGGAGCCTATAGAACTGACTATTGGCCTGAGAGGTATTCCTTCTTTGTGTATTTTTGGAAGGCCATAGAGTTTTGGACATATGGAAGATTTTTCTCTGGGGATGATTTTTTGCTGGATTTCTTCGCTGATGGGAGAGGCCTTGATTTTAGATTTGGTGGTTTTTTCTAGGTAGGTGGTAGGATCTGTGCTTAGGAGTTTGTAGGCCGGATTTTTTAGAAGATTTGTCATTTTTTCTTTGTATTCTGCTGTGTTCATTACTATAGTGGAGTTTCCTTTATCAGCTGGAAGGATTATTATATCCTGGTTTTTCTTTAGATTGATAAGTGCCTCTCTTTCTTCCTGCTGTATGTTACTTTTTGGAGGTTTACTAGAGCACAGAATATTAGTGACTTGGAGTCTAATTTTGTTAGCAGTATCTGGGTTGATCCCATGCAAAGTTGTTTCAATTCCACATATGATATTTTCAGTTGGTATTCGTCTTGGAGTTATTGCAAAATTAAATCCTTTTGAAAGAATATTGGTTTCTGTAGTGGTGAGTATCTTGTCTGATATGTTATGTACTGTTTTGGTCATAAGTTGTTGTGGAGGGCTGGGTTTTTGCTGTACCTCTAGTATTTGGAGTTTCTTATTATGTGTGTCTGTTTTGTATTGGGTTTCTGTTTCTGCCCTCCAGATTGATATTTGTTTGAATTTATCCCAGAGTAAAGGATGTATTTGGTTACTGATTTTAAGGTGAAGAGAGAGTAGACTTTTGTTGATTTCATCAAGTATGAATCTTTTTTTGTGGAGTTCATTTCTGATTAGGGCTAATTCAGTTCTTTTTAGGATCCTCTCTATGGTTGGGGTTTTTGGGTGGAATTTTAGTTGGAAGTATTTGGGAATTATTTTTTTGTCCCTGCAGTTGCGTAGGAATGTGAGATCACATAAGATGGAGGCTTTTCTGACTTCAAGTTTTTCATAGGTCCTAGTCAGTAGGAAAGTGTCCTCCCCGTAGAGGCAAGATATTTGTTTTCGTAAATTTTCACGGGTATATGTATGTAGATTGTTCTGAGTTCGGGTTTTGCCCTGTGTAATGTTTTGCATGTCTATGCGACGTTTCGGTAAAATCACATTTACCATCATCAGGCTGGAGTTCCAATCTCTGTGTTTTTGCAAATGAATATTAGCAACTGACATTCCTTCTTAGCATGTAGTGTGGGGGTGGAGATTTGCTTTGAATGTAGCAAATAGATTGGGTGACTATGCTTCCGTGATCTATCACCTGTCATAGCCAACCTCTATATGGAATATTTCGAAAATAATGCTTTAGAGCAAGCCAAATACAAACCCAAACTTTGGCTGAGATATGTTGATGATACCTTTGTAATTTGGCCACATGGTAAAGAAAAACTAGACAATTTCCTCACTCATCTCAACAGCCTACACCCCAAAATACAGTTTACTATGGAAACAGAAATCAATGATCAACTTCCCTTTCTAGATGTACTGGTCTATAAAAAACCCAATGGCAGCCTAGGACATACTATCTACCAAAAGAAAACCCATACCAACCGTTATCTAAATGCACACTCACACCACCACCCCGCACAAATCACCTCAGTGGCCAAAACTCTCATCACCAGAACCAAACGCTTAGCTGACCATGAGCACTTAAAAACTGAATTGAACAAACTCAAAGATGTACTAATTTCTAATGGATTCAAAGAGAAAACAATAACAAACCTAATCAATAAAGAGACACCCCCCAAAAAACAAGATCAAGAACAGGACAATGGCACCACCATCCTTCCTTACATCAAAGGCACCACAGATAAAATTAGTAAAATTCTACAAAAACATAACATCAAAACCTCATTTTGCACTAACCAAAAAATATCTAATATCCTAAGGAGCCCCAAAGATAAAATCCAATTAGAATACCAAGGTATCTATGAAATCCCTTGCAAAACATGTGCAGCCACATACATTGGACAAACTAACCGAAGAGTGAGCCAGCGCATGGCAGAACATATGAATGCAGTCAAGAAACAGGAGAAGACCTCCTCCCTTGTCCAGCACATTAAAAGAACAGGGCACGAAATTGACTTTGAAAAAACTAAATTACTCCACAAAACAGAGAATTTATATAAAAGAATCTCTCTAGAAGCTATTGAAATTGAAAAAAGATCTTTTTGTTTAAATAAACGGGATGATACCTCACGTCTGCCAGAGATTTGGAAACCAGCCTTAAACAAAATAAAAACTTCATTATAATCAATATGTCAATCCTTTAATTATTATGATTTTAGAATTTTATATTTGGAAATCAGACTTAAACAAAACACTTCATAATCTTCATACCATTCCTTCTATAACCATGATTACACCAACCAATCAGATCACGGAAGCATAGTCACCCAATCTATTTGCTACATTCAAAGCAAATCTCCACCCCCACGCTACATGCTAAGAAGGAATGTCAGTTGCTAATATTCATTTGCAAAAACACAGAGATTGGAACTCCAGCCTGATGATGGTAAATGTGATTTTACCGAAACGTCGCATAGACATGCAAAACATTACACAGGGCAAAACCCGAACTCAGAACAATCTACATACATATACCCGTGAAAATTTACGAAAACAAATATATATATATATATATATCTCAAATGTTTTTAGCTGAAATTTTAAAATTAAGGGAGACTAGGATGGCATACATATATATATATATGTAGATTGTACTTTCTCATGTAGAAGAAAGTAAAAAAGCCAGGGATAAAAAGGGATCTTTGCGTTTCTTGTACATTGTTTACGGTGTTTTTCTTTCAACCTTATCCTCAAATTATGTAATCATAATTATTAGAATAATTATGATTACACCAACCAATCAGATCACTAAAACATAATCACCCAATCTATTTGCTACATTCAAACCAAATCTCCACCCCCACACTATATACTAGGAAGAAATGACAGTTGCTAACATTCCATTTTACAACAACACGAAGCTTGAAACTTCAGCCTGATGATGGTGAATGTGATTTCACCGAAACGTCGCATAGACATGCAAAATATTACACAGGGCAAAACCCGAACTCAGAACAATCTACATACCCGTGAAAATTTACGAAAACATATATATATATATATATATATTGCTCAAAAAAATAAAGGCAACACTTAAATAACTCATCCTAGATCTCAATGAATGAAATATTCTCATTGAATATATTTCATTTGCACAACTATTCCATTTGCACAACAGCATGTGAAATTGTCAATCAGTGTTAGTTTGTGGATAGTTTGATTTCACAGAAGTTTGATTTACTTAAAGTTATATTCTATTTTTTAATTGTTCCCTTTATTTTTTTGAACAGTGTATTATATATAGATCTAAATGCAACAACAAGCTGCATTTATAATTTATGCACGTATATATTGTCACATGTTTAAACTTTTGTGATTGATAACTGAAAAATGGAACAAAGCACAAGTTTAAGGTAAAATCTCCTCATTAACATGCTAAGAAAGTCAATTGATCGTTTGCATCCATTTCCTTGTTCTTGTGTTGACACTCCACCTTGATTTACCTGTTTTTATAGAATCTTGTTTCAGAAACAAAGTGCCTGAATTAAGGGTGTTCCTATGCAAATTAATATGCGTTTTAAAGAAAGAGAGAATGGAAGTGGGACAACTGAGTCTCAGGGCTTTATTATACCAATCTAGACAGAGCCAAGCCAAGCAAGTTCACAGCTGCTAATGGGGGTACAAATCAATAGAAACAAGGATAAGAAAATGTGATTTATGATTTACCGTGGTTACAAGGTTTCAAAACAGGTGCTGCAGAAGTAGAGCTCAAGTTCTGGGGTTCATCTGCAAATTTTAAAAAAGGATAAATAAAAATATTGATTTTAAAAAGTTTATTTAAAAAAAATTAAACTACCAACATAAATTTGGTCACTTTTATAGTTATTACTCTAAAAAAAAAATCCAAAGGGACCCATGATTCCACAGATGTATCCTGCCACAAATAAATCTACCAGGCCCCCAGGGACCAAATTACAGAGCAGAATGGATGGAAAATCTGGAGTGAAGAACCCTGATTTAAAAATCAAAGCTGATATTTCACTCAATCTTTACTCAGGATTCTGGATATCGGCTCAAGGTTGACTCAGCCTTCCGTCCTTCTGAGGTGGGTAAAATGAGGACCCGGATTGTGGGGTCAATAGGCTGGCTCTGTTAAAAAGTGCTATTGCTAACATGTTGTAAGCCGCCCTGAGTCTAAGGAGAAGGGCGGCATAAAAATCGAATGAATGAATGAATGAATGAATGAATGAATGAATGAATGAATGAATGAATGTATGAAGGAAGGAAGGAAGGAAGGACGGAAGGAGGGAGGGAAGGAGGGAGGGAGGGAAGAAGGAAGGAAGGAAGGAAGGAAGGAAGGAAGGAAGGAAGAAAGAAAGAAAGAAAGAAAGAAAGAAAGAAAGAAAGAAAGAAAGAAAGAAAGAAAGAAAGAAAGAAAGAAAGAAAGAAATTCTACTTGCTCGATCTGGCCACCCAAGGAAAGAAAACTTTCCCTATGGGACCGTCCTATGGGACTGTCTCCTGCCTCATTCATCCCAGCGGCCAGTCAGATCCCATGGAGTCAGCTTCCAAGAAAATAATTAATAATAATAATAATAATTTATTAGACTTGTATGCCGCCCCTCTCCGCAGACTCGGGGCAGCTCACAAGAAAAAATGTAGTACAGTATGTGTACTATAGCAATAGCAGTTAGACTTATATACCACTTCACAGTGCTTTAAAGCCCTCTCTAAGTAATTTAAAGAATCAGCCTATTGCCCCCAACAATCGGAGTCCTCATTTTACCCACCTCGGAAAGATGGAAGGCTGAGTCAACCTTGAGCCTGGCCAGATTCAAACTGCCAAATTGCAGGCAGCCAGCAATCAGCAGAATTAGCTGTAGTACTGCATTCTAACCACTGCACCACCGCGGCTCCTATACACAGTAAATCAGCAATATTTTTTTGGCCTCTTGGGGCCTATCATGCAAGATTGTATTTGCCAAAATTATACCATGTTTCCCTGAAAATAAGACGCTGTCTTATATTTTTTTTTAACCCTGAAATAAATGCTTGGCCTTATTGCCATGCACTCAAAAGCCCGATTGGCCTTATTATCAAGGGATGTCTTATTTTGGGGAAAGGAGGGTGTGTATGTATGTATACATGTGTATACACCTTTCTACTTTTAGGCCAAATTACTACATTGTGAGAATTGTATCAATATATGAGAAGCCAAAAACAGTAAAGGATTTGTAAGGCAAAATTTTATAAATGAATCGCCACAGCCCATTGTTCTTACAGCAAGCCATCTACGAATGGAACTTTTCCCACAAAATTTCATTTAGCTATTTCGCTACCTTTAAAGGCTGTTTTTATGTTCTCGTTACAAAAAAACCCCCAAACATTCTGATTCTATCAAAAAAAATGTAAATGTTTATCTACAAACCTATTTCTTTGTTCACCTTTGTTATGCTTTCAAACAATGTTTTTAAGTCATTTTTGGTTGCATTCTGTTCCCAACCAGGAGTTTGAAGAATCACTTTTTTTTTTCATTGCCTCACTTATAAAACTTTTACAACTTTGCTTGTAAACACATTGTTTGTAGCTGGACATCCCCGCTCTATTTGCCTTTGCGATATTAAAATGTATTTTTAAAAAACCATGTTCTGAAGCAATTTTTCCACTAATGGGTGTTGTGGTTAGCTCTGGCCCAGCTCCTGCCCCAAGGACTGTGGATGTGGGGGAGACATCCACATGCTGCAGGCCTGTTTTGCCCCCGGTGGAATCTGCTGATGAAGGCTCCTCTGACCAAGAAGACATGAGTGACAGGGAGGAGGAGAGTGTGGCAGACAGCTCAGAAGGAGATCAATTATCTAGCTCCTCCTTGGATTCAGAACAAGAGTTAATGATACAGCCACGCATGCGGAGAGCGATGCATAGGCAGCAACAACTAAGAGATTATTATAAAAGAAAATGAGGCCACCTGTGGTTGGGTGGGGCTGGGGTCATTAGTGAGGCTACTGTAAATAGCAGCCTGTGGGTTTGGCCATTGTGGAGGATTATCTGATTGTTGTGTTTCATGACTGCTTTACTGACTTTGACCTTTGTGTGCTGATTTTTCCCCGCTTGGAAACTAAACCAGAGTATTTGTGAAAGAAGAAGGACTGTGAAAGAAGTAGGATGCTTGGCTGCATAGCTAGAGGTATAACAAGCAGGAAGAGGGAGATTGTGATCCCCTTATATAGAGCGCTGGTGAGACCACATTTGGAGTACTGTGTTCAGTTCTGGAGACCTCACCTACAAAAAGATATTGACAAAATTGAACGGGTCCAAAGACGGGCTACAAGAATGGTGGAAGGTCTTAAGCATAAAACGTATCAGGAAAGACTTAATGAACTCAATCTGTATAGTCTGGAGGACAGAAGGAAAAGGGGGAACATGATCGAAACATTTAAATATGTTAAAGGGTTAAATAAGGTCCAGGTGGGACATGTTTTTAATAGGAAAGTGAACACAAGAACAAGGGGGCACAATCTGAAGTTAGCTGGGGGAAAGATCAAAGGCAACATGAGAAAGTATTATTTTACTGAAAGAGTAGTAGATCCTTGGAACAAACTTCCAGCAGACGTGGTTGGTAAATCCACAGTAACCGAATTTAAACATGCCTGGGATAAACATATATCCATTGTAAGATAAAATACAGGAAATAGTAAAAGGGCAGACTAGATGGACCATGGGGTCTTTTTCTGCCGTCAGTCTTCTATGTTTCTATGTTTCTATGTGAATTGCCTCCCAGCTGCAAGCTAAGTATCACACAACTGATAAGGGGCTTGTACAAATTACCAGTTTGTTTGGAGACGAGTGCTCTTTGCTATACCAAAAGAGGGCTTAGTCTAAGTGACTTTTCATTATAAAGAACATTGTTTTGAATTTTCAAACGTGTGTGTGTCTGAAATTTGTACCTGTGAATTTTTGGGAGGAGTCTGCCAGAGAGCCCGACAGAACAATGGGTGGGGTTTTTTTGTTTTAAAGTAGGCATGATTCTATAGAAAATGAGAGGAGGGAGGGAGAGGGAGAGAGGGGCGGGGAATAGAGATAAAATTATTTACCTTTAAACCTGGGTGCTCGCTTTCTTCGATCGCGGAAAGCCGCCCCTGACTGCAACGCCTCCAGCAAACTATCCATCACTCCTGTCTCAGCTTTCTCTGTGAAAAGAAATGGAAGGGAATTCCTTGCTTTCTGGGTTACGCCAGTAATTTTATTTATTTATATATTTGTTTGTTTATTTTGTCCAATACACAATGAGGGTTTTAGTGGATATATATCTATATACACATAGTAAAATACATGATGAAGGTTATAGAGGAGATACTCATAGTAAAATATACCTAAGAAAGAATAGAAAAGAAGATATAGGAATAAAACATATCAATGAAAGAATAGAAGAAGAGATATAGGAATAGAAGAAAGGTATAGGAGATATAGGAGAGCAATAGGACAGGGGACGGAAGGCACTCTAGTGCACTTGTACTCGCCCCTTACTGACCTCTTAGGAATCTGGATAGGTCAAACGTAGATAATCTAAGGGTAAAGTGTTGGGGGTTTGGGGATGACACTATGGAGTCCGGTAATGAGTTCCACGCTTCGACAACTCGGTTACTGAAGTCATATCTTTTACAGTCAAGTTTGGAGCGGTTAATATTACGTTTAAATCTGCTGTGTGCTCTTGTGTTGTTGTGGCTGAAGCTGAAGTAGTCGCCGACAGGCAGGACGTTGCAGCATATGATCTTGTCAAAGGATTTAGAGGGATACAGGAAACGCTCCACCTGACCGTTCCAAATTCAGAGAAACCTTTAATTTCCCCATCAATCAGATTTTTCAAGAAGTGAGCTTAGAGATAGTTTTCGCCAGCGGCAGATTCAACTTAAGTTTGATTAAGTTCACACAAACAACGCATCCAAAAAGGAGACGCAGCCAGAATTTTAGGTGGAGCGCGACTTTGTCCTCGCACCGTTGCGTTCTTCTAAGCTTGGGATGAAAACCGGAGATCATCATCACGCGGAAATTCTCTTGAAGAAATTTTATCTGCGAGGCTACGATCTGAAGTGCTGACATTCATCCTATGCGGAAGCTACATTAATCTCTTCTCCTTCTGCTTTTCTTTAATGGATAAAAGAGTAGATGGCTCTCTAGTTCTTCCACTTTAGACCTGTAAATTATTACACTGAACTTCTATATTCTTTTTTTTTCTCTAAAGTAACATTGCAATGAAAAGGAAAATTCTCTCCAAGATCGCTAGACAGCAAGCAATCATTTCTCTTATAATTCTAGAGGATCTTATAAAGCCACTTATAGCCACAAGAACAGCTGAAAAACTATGTGAATATAATATCCCCTTGACAATAATTTCCATCTGTAAACCAGAGTACTGTATTTTTTGGCGTATAAGACACACTTTAGTTTTGGGGAGAGGAAAATAGGGGGGAAATATCTACCTACCAGGTATTAATCTGACTAGCGTCCTTAGTCTGTTCAGCTACAGCACATTATTTTATGCCCTGGTTAAGGGCTGAAAAACCTTTTTCAGAGGGAGTAGCAATGCAAAGACTTAGGGCAGGAAAAAAAAATTCGGGGGGAATAGGAAGCTGGGAAGTTCGTTAACAGTTAGGGCTGGGGGGAAAAAGCTATATTCATTGACCCCCCTCAGAGAGGGTTCACAACTTGGGCGTCCTCCTCGATCCACAGCTCACATTAGAGAAACACCTTTGAGCTGTGGCGAGGGGGGCGTTCGCCCAGGTTCGCCTGGTGCACCAGTTGCGACCCTATTTGGACCGGGACTCACTGCTTACAGTCACTCATGCCCTCATCACCTCGAGGCTCGACTACTGTAATGCTCTCTACATGGGGCTACCTTTAAAAAGTGTTCGGAAACTTCAGATTGTGCAGAATGCAGCTGTGAGAGCAATCATGGGCTTCCCCATGTCACATCAACACTCCGCAGTCTGCATTGGTTGCCGATCAGTTTCTGGTCACAATTCAAAGTGTTGGTTATGACCTATAAATCCCTTCATGGCATCAGACCAGAATATCTCAGGGACCGCCTTCTGCCACACGAATCCCAGCGACCAGTTAGGTGCCACAGAGTGGGTCTTCTCCGGGTCCCGTCAACCAAACAATGTCGCTTGTCAGGACCCAGAGGAAGAGCCTTCTCTGTGGCGGCCCCGACCCTCTAGAACCAACTCCCCCCCAGAGATTAGAATTGCCCCCACCCTCCTTGCCTTTCGTAAGCTGCTTAAAACCCACCTCTGCTGCCAGGCATGGGGGAACTAAGATACACTTTCCCCCTAGGCCTTCACAATTTTATGTATGGTATGTTTGTATGTATGATTGGTTTTTATATAATGGGTTTTTAACTGTTTTTTAGTATTGGATTTTGTTGTACTGTTTTACTGCTGTTGTTAGCCGCCCCGAGTCTGCGGAGAGGGGCAGCATACAAATCCAATAAATAATAATAATAATAATAATAATAACAACAACAACAACAACAATAATAATAGTAATAATTCGAAGTATAAGACGCACCCAAATTTTAAGCCTCTTTTAGGCAGGAAAAAGGGGCGTCTTATACTCTGAAAAATATGGGTTGTATACGCTGCTTGTTAAATAATTGACAAAATGTCTTGATTATCCATTGGCATGGGATTAATGGTATAACTGGTTAAAACAAAACAAATTATCACTTCCTGGCAGCATAAAGGCAAAAGAAATTGGGAAATTGGGTGTGGAGTTTCAATGTCGTTCAATGGAAGAGATGCGAGACTGGGGATGCGATTGAACAAGGCTTTAAAACCATGATTTCTTCCTCAATGAAACACATTATCTGCTGGATGGTTGTTGGCCGGGACTTCACTGAGCAAATTCGTATGTTTAAATGATGAATGGACTTGTTTTCTAAGGAAATCAGGCCAAGTTTGGCACCTGTCCCGGACACTGTTTATGTTTAGCTCCGAAGTTAAATTTATTTATTTATTTATTTATTTATTTATTTATTTATTTATTAGATTTGTATGCCGCCCCTCTCCACAGACTCGGGGCGGCTAACAACAATAAAAAAGACAATGTAAACAAATCTAATATTAAAAACAATCTAAAAAACCCCAATTTAAAGAACCAATCATACATACAAACATACCATGTATAAATTCTATAAGCCCAGAGGGGAGGGAAATTTCAATTCCCCCATGCCTGACGACAGAGGTGGGTTTTAAGGAGCTTGCGAAAGGCAAGGAGGGTGGGGGCAACTCTGATATCTGGGGGGAGTTGGTTCCAGAGAGTCGGGGCTGCCACAGAGAAGGCTCTTCCCCTGGGTCCCGCCAAACGACATTGTTTAGTCAACGGGACCCGGAGACCTAACTGGTCGCTGGGATTCGTGCGGCAGAAGGCGGTCCTGGAGATATTCTGGTCCGATGCCATGAAGGGCTTTATAGGTCATAACCAACACTTTGAATTGTGACCGGAAACCAATCGGCAACCAGTGCAGACTGCGGAGTGTTGGAGTAACATGGGCATATTTAGGAAAGCCCATGATAGCTCCTTTTCCTTTGCAGTTTAAAGCTTTTCATTATGTGTGCTTACATCAATAAAGAGTTTGATCTATTCATAAAATAAATATTTTTTTGAATCGATGGGAACACTCTGAGGGCCGTGCACAGAACAATAGTGGCTAAGCTGCAACCTGATTGGGCTAGAACACTATAAGAAGCAGTGCACCTTTGTAGTGGGCATGGTTGGTTGGTTAGTTAGTTCTGGTGTGTGGTTAGTCTTATGATTAGTCTTGTGGGTGGACTGGTTTACTGTATAGTGGTTTATAGTTGTAGTAAAGTACTTTCTGTAAACAGAAGAATAGGAGAGATTCTATTTTTGATACATTGAAGAGTAAAACTTCTTCAACCAGTTCCTGCTGAATTGTCTTCATTTTCATCAGCTTCAGTTCCTGAGTTTGTTTGTTTGTTATTTATTTACTTGTTTACTTGTTTACTTACTTACTTACTTACTTGTTTACTTACTTACTTACTTGTTTACTTACTTACTTACTTACTTACTTACTTACTTACTTGTTTACTTACTTACTTACTTACTTGTTTACTTACTTACTTACTTACTTACTTACTTGTTTACTTACTTACTTACTTACTTGTTTACTTACTTACTTACTTACTTGTTTACTTACTTACTTACTTACTTACTTGTTTACTTACTTACTTACTTACTTACTTACTTGTTTACTTACTTACTTACTTACTTACTTGTTTACTTACTTACTTACTTACTTACTTACTTACTTACTTACTTACTTACTTACTTACTTACTTATTAGATTTGTATGCCGCCCCTCTCCGAAGACTCGGGGCGGCTCACAACACAATAAAACAGTTCATAACAAATCTAATAATTTACAATTTAAAATATTTTACAAACCCCATTATTAAGCAGACATACATACAAACATACCCTATACATGAATTGTATAGGCCAGGGGGAGATATCTCAATTCCCCCATGCCTGACGACAAAGGTGGGTTTTGAGTTTACGAAAGGCAAGGAGGGTAGGAGCAGTTCTAATCTCTGGGGGGAGCTGGTTCCAGAGAGTCGGGGCCTCCACAGAGAAGGCTCTTCCCCTGGGGCACGCCAACTCGCATTGTTCCTGTGTCACACATTCCTGTGCCTAGCCAGTAGCTTTTGAACGCAACTCGGACAAACTACACTGGTGGACTTCAAAAACACACGTTGAAGGTGTGGGGGGGGGGAGAATGTGTATTTCTTGACACCCTAACATTACAGTAGAAGCCAAGAGGCACTTGTAACATTAACACAATCACAGTGTACTTACTGTTTTGCAACCTATTATTTTTCTCCCGAACGGTGCATTTTTAAAAGATCTTGTTATGAGACTCCATCATTCAGCCTAACTCAGCAATCAGCACAGAAAGCTTAATTTTTATGCCAGGCTATAAATCTTATTAGATTTGTAGAATTCCAACCCGCCTCCTGCAGGAATCTTAAACCACCTCTGGGTATTCGTCTCTTGAGTTGAGATTCTGCTAGATAGCGCTGTCTTGTGCCATTTTTTGACTTTTTCAATCCTCGCGTTGGGTGGTTCAAAGCACTGTTTTACGGAGTCCATGCAGATTGTCGGATTTTTAAGTTACTCATATCCTGCAGCCCATCTGCACTGGCTGTTGGTGTTGTGGCCCACCGACAGCCTGTGCAGCTGGTAACGGATCCATCCCGAGAAGAGGCCGATGAGGTGATACGCAGGTGGCTTGTGCAGCTGGCACCCAAGTCGGATGGTGAGGAGGTTGGGGAGAACTCGGTGCCAGAGGCAAAGGTTTAGCCAGGGCCTTCAGAACATCCATAAACTCTCATCATGGGGCTACAGGGGACTGCCTTTGAAGAGTGTTCGGAAACTTAGGTCACACAGAGTTGGCCTTCTCCGGGTCCCGTCGACTAAACAATGTCGTCTGGCAGGACCCAGGATAAGAGCCTTCTCTGTGGCGGCCCCGACCCTCTGGAACCAGCTCACCCTGGAGATTAGGATTGCCCCCACCTCCTCGCCTTTCGTAAACTCCTTAAAACCCACCTCTGCCGTCAGGCATGGGGGAATTGAGACATCTCCCCCAGGCCTATATAGTTTATGTATGGTATGTTTGTGTGTATGTTTTTAAATTATGTGTTTTTAGATATTTTAAATATTAGATTTGTTATTGTACACTGTTTTTATTACTGCTGTCAGCCGCGTCGTGTCTACAGAGAGGGGCGGCATACAAATCTAATAAGAAAGAAAGAAAGAAAGAAAGAAAGAGGAGGGGAGGGGAGGGAGGGAGGGAGGGAGGGAGGGAGGAAGGAAGGAAGGAAGGAAGGAAGGAAGGAAGGAAGGAAGGAAGAAAGAAAGAAAGAAAGAAAGAAAGAAAGAAAGAAAGAAAGAAAGAAAGAAAGAAAGAAAGAAGAGGAGGAACCTATTTTGAATACACGGACACGCAGAACTGCCAAAATACAAGAATGGTTCCCCAGGAGGAGGTCTCCTCGGGAGTAAGTCTTGGGACAAATTGGCCACTCCCTTAGCCTACTTAGGGATGAGACAGCAAAAACTCTGCAGGAAACGTTTGTTCGTTCAAGTGCCTCCGTGTTCTGAAAACGTCTGCTCAGTTTATCTGTTTTGGCTTTCTTCCTGCGGACTGCGTCTAGGCATTTTGCCAATGCTTGTAAGCTTCATGAGACATCCAGGACTAATTGCTTAGATTTAATTTATGACTTTATGGACTTCTGCTAGCTGTTCATGCCATTCAATTAACAGCTGGTTTTGTGAGAAGAGACTTCTTTAACTTGTGTTTGTGTGTGTCAACTACTAAGCAAGTTTCTAATTTAATTGAGTAAACACACTGCCTGCATGTGCTACGTTCTTTCTGGTTTGTAGAGTTAGTTTTTGGCCACTTCCCTTTTGAGAGAGAGAGAGAGAGAAAGCAAGCCAGCACAAAGGAAGACATTAATCAGAAAGAAAGAGGAACCAGCGCCTTCAAAAGAAACCAATTTTGCAATCCAGTTTCCAGTTATGAGTGTGATGAGATGCTGCAGATTGTCTCTTGCCGGAAGCAAGAAAGAGTTAACTGTGGGTGCGCGTCCTCACTTATTAAGTCGGCATTTGTCTAAAAGTGGTTACAATTTGAAGACGAGCAAAATACGAAAAGAATATAGAAGGGGGGTTGAATCAGACCTAAACGCAGCAGGGAATTTTAAATAAACCACTTCTTCTGCCTTAGCAAGCCCGAAGTTGCTTTCAATGTCATCTGGAAGTAATCAGGTTCCTCTGACCACCTGTTACCTGTTTTAATGTCCAGTAGATGCTTTTTCTTCTGTTGTTTTTCTAGTTTTTCTTTTTCCGCTTTCTCTTGAGCTATTCTAGCACGCCTCTGCTTTTCTTCCATTTCTTTCCTTCTCATATTGTCCTTTGCTGCTTCCTAGAGGGAAAAAAATACATTAGTGAATACAGTGGTACCTCGTGATACGAACCCCTCGTGATACAAACACTTCGAGATACGAAACCCGGGGTTCCGAAAATTTTTGCCTCTTCTTACGAACTTTTTTCACCTTACGAACCCACCGCAGATCGCAAAATGGCGCTCCGCTGGGCGCCGCCGCCTGGCTGTCACCTTTTAAAACAGACGGGGGGCTTCTCGGCGTTCTCCCGAACCCGAACCCGAACATTGCAGGTTCGAGAGGCCACCGAGAAGCGCCGCCGCCCGCCTGTCACCTTCTTAAACAGCAGGGGGGCTTTTTGGCGTTCTCCCAAACCCGAACCCAGAAGTTCGGGTTCGGGTTCCGGAGGCCGCCGAGAAGAGCCCGGCTGTTTCAGAAGGTTACAGCTGAGCGGCGGTGCTCGGTGGCGCGCCGTTTTTGCAATCGGCGGTGGCGTTTTTGGCCGATCAGGAGGCTGGAAAGGAGGTGGGGAATCCCAATAGGGAATTCCATGGGCGGAGCTTTGACATCACGAAGACGTCCTTCCTGGAGGCCACGTTTCGGGAGAACGCCGAGAAGCCCCCCCGGCTGTTTAAGAAGGTGACAGGCAGGCGGCGGCGCTTCTCGGCGGCCTCCCGAACCCAAACCCGAAAAGTTCGGGTTCAGGTTCGGGAGACCGCCGAGAAGGCCCCCGGTTGTTTTAAAAGGTGACAGCCGGGTGGCGGCACCCAGAAGAGCGCCATTTTGGGATTTTTTTCCCCCTTGCACGCATTAATCGCTTTTACATTGTTTCCAATGGGAAACATTGTTTCGTGTTACGAACTTTTCACCTTACAAACCTCCTTCCGGAACCAATTAGGTTCGTAAGACGAGGTATTACTGTACATGCACGTTGGAGTTTGTTCTGGTTTCTGGTAGAAGTTTAGTAATTACAAATAATTCTCATTAAATGCATCATTTCATGAATAAAGCAACTCCGTTTATTTCTCTGCTGTCCTGTATTTTCAACACATTCCAGACATCCCTCGGTCCGTTATCTCTCTTACCCGCATTCCTCACATTCCTTTTCCTGCTTCACTTAGACAAGATTTCTTTCCTAATTACATAGCTTTAAAAAAGACAGCAGCACTGACTAAATACAATACAAAAGACTTTGGCTTACTTTACCGTGGCGAAAACCCCCTCCATATTTCTTTTCAGCAACGTTGAAACTCCACCCTTCTTCTCCACTAGCCCCCTGACGTGCCAAATACCTCACTACAATATTTAACCCATTCCTCTCCTTAATATCTTCTTCCAGACACCTGTTCTCTACGTTTCTGAATCCTTCTGGATTTAGGATTAACCCAGCGAGCGTCTGATTCTTCCTCGCTAGATCCTGAACTCATAGCCCCATCCTGTGGCTGGCCTCCCACCTGTTCTACTACCTGTAACCCCGGGGGGCCCCACTACTTCATAAACACTATCTGAATCTGAATCCTCAATATCTTCATCATCCTCCAACTGATCAAATGTATGTACAACAGAGTTGAGCTAGGGCAACGGCTCGCATGCCAGCAGATATGGCTCCGCGTGCCATTTGTGGCAACAATGCAATAGGTTCGCCATCACTGCATTAGATTAACAGGATTACTCGCTAAGTACCCAAATGATTAGAACTAAATGCTATTTCGGGGGCAAAGATGGGAAATAAACCCAATCAGCGATAATAACCGAAGGACTTTGACCCCTGCTATTTCTGCGCAGTGTTATCATTTACTTATTTATTATTTCTTAATTCGACTTCTTTGCCACCCAATTCCTACGGTACTCAGGGCGGCTATCATTTTGTCACGTGTGCCTTACCGCGAACATTGTTTTGAAGTTGCTCAAGTCAGTGAGGAATTCTTCCACCGAGATTTTCTTTAAATCAATGGCATAATATTCCATGACACCCCGGTACAGGTTTTCCATGCTTTTGTGTATGGTAGAAAGTTGCTTGAACTGCTCTTTGGCTTGGACGAGAAAGCTGTGTTAGGCTTGTTAAAGTTATATTCAGAGTAGAGCGGTATTAAAATGAACCAAGACGGAGATGTTCAAAAGCTCTGCTAAGGCTATTCACAAGGTACTAAGATGGGCAGCAGTGGAGAAACAAGAGTACAGCAAATAACCTATTCCCACCATTCCTCTTGCAATAATAAAATTCCTCTCGTGATAGACTCATGTTTAGTATCTTTTAGAAAGGATTTCTCATAGTAAACCAATGCAATCAGCAATTAGGCATTCCAGCAATTTATCAAGGGCTGTGTAAAATTACGGGGGGAGGGAGGGGAATTGTTTGATATCAAAGTTATCCAAATATGATTTTTTACTATAATGTTTGTAGTTTAGATTTCTGCTACCCTGTGTAGTAGTAGTAGCATGGCAATCAGTGCTTATTTCAGGGTTGAAAAAACAACAATAAGACAAGGTCTCATTTTCGGGGATACATGGTTAAGTATTACAGTGAACCCTCGAGTTTCGCGTCCTCAAGGATCGCGAAAGGGCTATTTCGCTAGTTTGCAACCCGGAAGTAAACTCCACCATCTGCGCATGCGTGCCCTTCCACGCATGCGTAGATGGTGGAGTTTCCCCGCCGGGCAGAGGCTTCCCTGGGTCTTCCCCCTCTTGCCCCGTAAGACCCCAGCGGCGGTGGGCTGGAGCGAGAGCTTGGGGCACCCTAGCTCCGCTTCCCAGCTGGGAAGCGGAGCCGGCAACAGCGTGGGCGGGCGGGCGGCGCACGCGAGCTTGGGGCAGCCTAGCTCCGCTCCCCAGCTGGGAAGCGGATCTAGGGAGTCCCCACCGCGCGCGCGTTGCTGGGGAAAGCGCGCGCGCTTGGGAACATCCCAGCTTCGCTCCCAGCTGGGGAGCGGATCTAGGGAGTCCCCACCGCGCGCGCGTTGCTGGGGAAAGCGCGCACGCTTGGGAACATCCCAGCTTCGCTCCCAGCTGGGGAGCGGATCTAGGGAGTCCCCACCGCGCGCGCGTTGCTGGGGAAAGCGCGCGCGCTTGGGAACATCCCAGCTTCGCTCCCAGCTGGGGAGCGAAGCTGGGATGTTCCCAAGCGCGCGCGCTTTCCTCAGCAACGCGCGCGCGGTGGGGGACTCCCTAGATCCGCTCCCCCAGCTGGGAGCGAAGCTGGGATGTTCCCAAGCGCGCGCGCTTTCCCCAGCAACGCGCGCGCGGTGGGGACTCCCTAGATCCGCTTCCCAGCTGGGGAGCGAAGCTGGGATGTTCCCAAGCGCGCGCGCTTTCCCCAGCAACGCGCGCGCGGTGGGGACTCCCTAGATCCGCTCCCCAGCTGGGAGCGAAGCTGGGATGTTCCCAAGCGCGCGCGCTTTCCCCAGCAACGCGCGTGCGGTGGGGACTCCCTAGATCCGCTTCCCAGCTGGGGAGCGAAGCTGGGATGTTCCCAAGCGCGCGCGCTTTCCCCAGCAACGCGCGCGCGGTGGGGACTCCCTAGATCCGCTTCCCAGCTGGGGAGCGAAGCTGGGATGTTCCCAAGCGAGCGGGCACCCAGGGAAGCCGTTGCGCGAGCAACGGGGTGGGCGGGCGAAGGGCGGGCGGCAGTAGAAGCAAAAACACCATCTGCGCAAGCGCAGATGGTGTTTTTACTTCCGCACCGCTACTTCGCTAAAAATCGATCATCGCGTGGGGTCCTGGAACGGAACCCTCGCGATGATCGAGGGTTCACTGTATAATCAATTTGAAAATATTATCTAGTGCAGTGTTTCGCAACCTTTTTCGAGCCGCGGCACATTATTCACATTTACAAAATCCTGGGAAACATTGAGCGGGGGGGGGGGGGGGGTGGTGTAAAAAAAGTTTGGACAAAAAAATATCTCTTCCTCCCATTGGCTCTATTTCTCCCTCTCTCTCCCTTCCTTCCTCTTTCTTTCCCTCTCTCTCTCCATCCCTCTTTGTTTCTCCCTTCCTTCCTCTTTTTGCTTTTTCTCTCTCCATCCTTCCCTCCCTCTATGTCTTTCCCTCCACCCTCCTTCCCCCCTCTTTCTCTCTCTCTTGCTTTCTCTCTCTCTGTCTTTCTCTCTTTCTCTCTCTCTTTCTTGCTATCTCTCTTTCTCACTCCCTCCCTCTCTTGCTATCTCTTTCTCTCTCTTTCTCTCTTGCTATCTCTTTCTCTCTCTTTCTCTCTCTCTCTCTTTCTCGTACACCACACCGCAGCACATTGGTTGGGAAACACTCATCTAGTGTACTGGGGAGATTTTGTTGTATGTAAGTCATTTTTTTAAAAAATAGTATAAGCTTTAACCAGTAAAAAAAATTAAAAAAAACACACACATCAAAATAATCGCAAATAAACATTGACTGTGCAATCCATCAGGCACCTTAAATCTTACTAGAGATCCCCTGCCTTGGCACTAGTTCTCAAAATGTTGCAACATTGCTGGTCTGATTAAAAAAAAACCTTATCAGAAAGTAGGAAATCTTCATAGAATGGTTGATTGTCTAGGGAATGCTGATAAAAGGCACGCCATAAGATTTTGATGAAGTATTGTGTGAATCATTTGTCCCAGATAAACTAGCCCAGATGCACGGGTGAAGAATATGTATTTCCATGCCAACTGCTGTCAGCGTTTGTCAAAGCCAGCCGATGTTTCATCAAGGCTTAAAATTCTGGGAATCGTATTTATATACAATTAGGAGGGAGGGGAATCTAAGCATGGAAATTATTTCATTACAAAGTCCCCACTCCTGTATCTATTTATTAGCTGCAAGTGCTTAATACTTTTTTCTTAAATCGGGTTTACAGTGCCAAATCATTGCATAGAATTCACCAAGTTTAGGATTGCATAAAACATTTCTATTTTATGTCCTGTGGCAGCACTGTAGGTTTTGTTGTCTCTACAAATGAGCATTAAAAAAATAAAACGGATAAAATAAAATAAAAATGATTTAAGATTGATTTGGCTTTGTTTCTACATTTCAGCTTCTGGCCTCCAACAAGGTCCCACAGAGTTGGCCTTCTCCAGGTCCCGTCGACTAAACAATGTTGTTTGGCGGGCCCCAGGGGAAGAGCCTTCTCTGTGGCGGCCCCAGCCCTCTGGAACCAACTCCCCCCGGAGATTAGAATTGCCCCCACCCTCCCTGTCTTTCGTAAACTATTCAAGACTCATTTAGACCGCCAGGCATGGGGGAGTTGAGATATTCCTTCCCCCTAGGCCATTACAAGTTATGCATGGTATGTTTGTGTGTATGTTTGGTTTTTATAAATAAGGGTTTTTAGCTGTTTTATTATTGGATTGTCACATGCTGTTTTTATCATTGTTGTTAGCTGCCCCGAGTCTACGGAGAGGGGCGGCATACAAATCCAATAAATTATTATTAAATTATTATTATTATTTTACAAATTCTAGATTAAATTTCAGGCTAAGAAACCAAGGAAAGGCCCAGCTCAGGGGTGTCAACTCAAGGCGCCGGGGCTGGATTTGGCCCAGGGGGTACATAAGGTCTGGTTCACGGATCCACCTCCGAAACAGGGAAGGTCTGGTCCATTTTCGGCTGCCATGGCTGCCTGCAACCAGTTACCACCTGGCTGTGGCAGCCAAAAATGGACTTTGGGAGCCTGTTTTCGCTGGTGGAGTGCTCAGGCCGCCACAGGCGCCCCCTATAGGAGTGACGCTATGCTGACCACGCCCCCTGGCAATCTCTTCCCCCCCCCTTGCGAGGTCAAACACAAACCGCTCCAAACTTGACTGTAAAAAATATGACTTCAGTAACCGAGTTGTTGAAGCGTGGAACTCATTACCGGACTCCTTGGTGTCATCCCCAAAGCCCCAACACTTTACCCTTAGATTATCTACGGTTGACCTATCCAGATTCCTAAGAGGTCAGTAAGGGGCGAGTACAAGTGCACTAGAGTGCCTTCCGTCCCCTGTCCTATTGCTCTCCTATATCTCCTATACCTTTCTTCTATTCCTATATCTCTTCTTCTATTCTTTCATTGATATGTTCTATTACTATATCTTCTTTTCTATTCTTTCTTAGATATATTTTACTATGAGTATCTCCTCTATAACCTTCATCATGTATTTTACTATGTGTATATAGATATATACCCACTAAAACCCTCATTGTGTATTGGACAAAATAAATAAAAAAATAAAATAAAATGTTAATGATGTTTCTAAACTTTCACTAAGTACAAATCTTTATTCTGAGATCATTTATTGCAGCAAGTCTTGCTGGAAATTGTTTGCAGTTTATTATGGAAATCTCTCTCCATATACACACACATAAATCACCATCATTATCATACGGGGGGATTGGCGATAGGCCTGAAGATTAATCCTTGCTAGTAATTAGGGCCTAGTTAGTTAACCATAGCTCTCCTCTATCTTCTCCCCATTTTTCTGTAGCATAGAGATTTCATGTTTTCCTTCTTTTTACCCCCTTTCCTCTATTATTAGATAGAAGGCAGGAGAATTCATCTGAACACAGTCATGTGTTTCTAAGTATGAGAATGTTTTATATGTCTCTGATAGAGGGGTTGAGAATATGCAATAAATCCTAAGAAAAAAAAGAAATGAAATATAACATGCAACATGCCATTCTGGTCATAAAATCAATATTCAATTAAAAATGTATTTGCTATATTTGAAAAGGCCCTTCAAAATACAAAACAAGACATGCAGGCCAAAGAAAAGATAATGAGGAGCATTAAAGCATTATTATTTTTTTTTGGTCTTTAAATTACTTTGTAAATCATAGGTGCACGTTTAAGGGTAACGTCGTAAATGCTTCTCAAATACGTAATCTTTGTTTAACTTGCTGTTTAAATCCAGAATTAGATAGCGGAAGAGATACATTAAGATTGCATCAAATACAGTGATGCCTCGTCATACAAACTTTTCGAGATACAAACCCGGGATTAAAGATTTTTTTTTGCCTCTTCTTACAAAGTATTTTCACCTTACAAACCCACTGCCGCCGCTGGGATGTCCCGCTTCCGGACTTCCGTTGCCAGCGAAGCACCCGTTTTTGCGCTGCTGGGATTCCCCTGAGGCTCCCCTCGCTGGGAAACCCCACCTCTGGATTTCCGTGTTTTTGTGATGCCGCAGGGGAATCCCAGCAGCGCAAAAACGGGCGCTTCGCTGGCAATGGAAGTCCGGAGGTGGGGTTTCCCAGCGAGGGGAGCCTCAGTGAAATCGCAGCATCACAAAAACATGGAAGTCTGGAGGTGGGGTTTCCCATGGAGGGGAGCCTCAGGGGAATCCCAGCAGTACAAAAACGGGCGCTTCAGCTGGCAAAAGGGGTGAATTTTGAGCTTGCATGCATTAATCGCTTTTCCATTGATTCCTATGGGAAACATTGTTTCGTCTTACAAACTTTTCACCTTAAGAACCTCATCCTGGAACCAATTAAGTTTGTAAGACAAGGTATCACTGTACACCAATTTTCCTGTACATAATTTTTTTAAAAAAATTAGCAAGCACATAGGCATTACCGGCAACAAATGTAATTCCACTGTTCCCCAATTATTCTCTGTCTATAGGGAACGTTAACAGGAGGCTATTACGTTTAAACAGTGTTTAAAGATCAAACCATCTGTTTAAGTGTCACAAGTGGGATTTAGCTTCGAGTGCTTATGCATTTTTGTGAAATTTCCCATAATGTTTCGTTTTATAACTTTACAATGTATGCATGGCTCTACTGACTACGTTACACACGAAGGAAATATTTCCTAATGCTTCATCTTGTAAGGAAGCATGCTCAACAGCTTGCAATATTGCCAGTTTTCCAAGGTGGGAATTGCCCATTGTCTCTTTAAAAAGAAACAAAAAGAATATTTCCCATTTTGTTCCATGGAGTTAGAAAGATTAATTTTCACTCTAAACTCATAGCCTTTAAAAATTAGAAATGGAAGAATCATTAAGTCTTGTTGACTGCTTGGAGGGGGGGGGGGGCTTCACTGTGGTGCTTTTAGGTAAAATTATTTTAAAATGTTAACAGGGAAACATTCTGGTGTCATCATTTTCTAAACCAAAATCAATATACAGTGGTACCTCATCTTACGAACGCCTCTTCTAACGAACTTTTCAAGATACGAACCCGGTGTTTAAGATTTTTTTGCCTCTTCTTCCGAACTATTTTCACCTTACGAACCCAAGCAGCTGCTGTTGGGATAAAGGGGTTTCTTTTTTTCCCCTTTTTTGAAGAAAGAAAAGGGAGGGGCAGCTTGGAGGAGTAAAGATTTTGCATGCTTGCAAAAGCACTGAAACGGTGTCTTTTTAAGAAAGAAAAGGGAGGGGCAGCTTGGAGGAGTAAAGATTTTGCATGCTTGCAAAAGCACTGAAACGGTGTCTTTTTAAGAAAGAAAAGGGAGGGGCAGCTTGGAGGAGTAAAGATTTTGCATGCTTGCAAAAGCACTGAAACGGTGTCTTTTTAAGAAAGAAAAGGGAGGGGCAGCTTGGAGGAGTAAAGATTTTGCATGCTTGCAAAAGCACTGAAACGGTGTCTTTTTAAGAAAGAAAAGGGAGGGGCAGCTTGGAGGAGTAAAGATTTTGCATGCTTGCAAAAGCACTGAAACGGTGTCTTTTTAAGAAAGAAAAGGGAGGGGCAGCTTGGAGGAGTAAAGATTTTGCATGCTTGCAAAAGCACTGAAATTGTGTCTTTTGAAGAAAGAAAAGGGAGGGGTGCCCCCCTTGCCTTTCTTCCTTCCCACTCACCCTTTAGCCTAGCCTTGCTTCTTCCACCCGCCCCCTTTAGCTGCTCCTCCCTGCCCTCTGTTCGCCTCCCTTCTAAAGTTTGGGATTTTCCTGAAGGATTTGCACGCATTATTTGCTTTTACATTGATTCCTATGGGAAACATTGTTTCGTCTTCCGAACTTTTCACCTTACGAACCTCCTCCTGGAACCAATTAAGTTCGCATGATGAGGTACCACTGTAACTGGAAAAGCACGCATGATTTGTATGGGTGGATGGATGGATGGATAGATGGAGGACGAAAAGGAGTGATTTATTTTTATACAATTACATTAAACACTTGTATTAAACAAAGTTTCTAGAGGCCAGGATGCTCTTCTATGCTACACCCCCTTTATAAAAGCAACTTCAGTTTTACTAGTCACAGACCAATAGTAATGAGATAGTCAGGCTAAAGGAAGATCAATAGAATAATTATTTTGTTGCTTATTAAAAATGATGGAAAAACTGGAGTTTAGGAGTGGATATTTGGTAGCCCTCCACATATGTGCTAACCAAGAGGTGAACCCACAAAAACATGACATTTTATTTTTACCTGTATTGATCCCTCGTAGTGGGGGACACAGGACGTCCTTTATAGCTAAGAACCAAAACCAAGACAATACATATTAAAAGAACCTAGCAAAAGAATGATTAGAATGAAGTAGGATAGTCTATTGCAAGCAATAAATTACTTAAAATACTCTTCAAAAAATTAGGGAAATTAATCAAGTGTTATTAGGATAAAACACAAACCAGGCTTAGCTTAAAGAGAATTCAAAACAAGTCGGTCTCAAAGGACAGTTCTGCCTCAATTCTAATAAAACCACTATCTAACACTCACCAGTTGCAAGAAAAACATGGAAAGATTTACTGTAGATTATTTGTTATATTGGACCAGAGTACCTCCGGAACCGCCTGCTACCGCACGAATCCCAGCGGCCAATAAGGTCCCACAGAGTTGGCCTTCTCTGGGTCCCATCAACTAAACAATGTCGTCTGGCGGGCCCCAGGGGAAGAGCCTTCTCTGTGGGGGGCCCGGCCCTCTGGAATCAACTCCCCCCAGAGATTAGAACTGCTCCCACCCTCCTTGTCTTCCGTAAACTACTTAAGACCCACCTATACCAACAGGCATGGGGGATTTGAGACACCTTTCCCCCAGGCTTATTATAATTTATGTTTGGTATGTATGTGTTGTTTGGTTTTTAATTATGATAGGGTTTTTAGGGTTGTTGTTTTTTAATATTAGATTTGTGCCTGTATAATATTGTTTTTATCGTTGTTGTGAGCCGCCCCGAGTCTTCGGAAAGGGGCGGCATACAAATCTAATAAATTATTATTATTATTATTAAATTATTATTAAGACCCACCTATATCACCAGGCATGGGGGAAGTAAGACATCTCCCCCAGGCTTATTATATTTCATGTTTGATGTGTATGTGCTGTAAGGTTTTTAATTGATGAGGTTTTTATATATTTTATTATTAGATTTGTTCTATTGTTATTTTATTTATCTGTCTGTCCGTCCGTCCGTCCGTCCGTCCGTCCATCCATCCATCCATCTATCTATCTATCTATCTATCTATTGAATTTGTATGCCGCCCCTCTCCGGAGACTCGGGGCGGCTAACAGCAACTTTATACTGTTTTTATTACTGTTGTGAGCCACCCCGAGTCTTCGGAGAGGAGCGGCATACAAATCTAATAAATTGAATTGAATTGAATTGTAACTTAAAACAGTCAAAATTAGTGTCATCAAAACTGAGGACTATACATGCTATACCAGTTATGCCAATAGCTTTAAAATATATTCTGAAAACAACAACAACAAAAGGATATGGACATTTTGGTCACAAATTTGTCATGAGGGTCTTCGGGTTGAGGAAAGGTCTCCAAATCCTTCCCGAGTTGTTTGATCTGCCCTTCCATCTGTTTTAGGCTCTTTTCCAAGTTCTCTGCTGAAACTGCATGTAACGCACAAAAATGCATCTTTAATTATTAATAATTTTTAAAGGTTGGGATACACAGAAACTACTCCAGTTTCATAGCATAAACAAGTCACTTTAGACAAAATAAGATAATGCATGCATTTACTATTTCCAGAAATGAAAACCGTTTTCATGGCCGGTGTAGGATTATAAATATTTTTCATGGAAATTAAAGATTGAAAGATAAGTACCCTGTTTCCCCCAAAATAAGACATTGTCCTGATAATAAGCCCAATTGGGCTTTTGAGTGCATGGCACAGCACAGTATTTAAACAAAATGTTTCGGTTGAGATCTGCATACATCGGACTGATTAGGGTAGATTGCAGGGGTGACACAAAATATAATTTTATCATATTTTATCTATATCTTAAATTATTGTATTTGATTCAATTTGTAATACTGTAATGCTCTCTACCTTTGAAAAGTGTTCGGAAACTTCAGATCGTGCAGAATGCAGCTGCGAGAGCAGTCATGGGCTTCCCCAAATATGCCCATGTTACACCAACACTCCGCAGTCTGCATTGGTTGCCCATCAGTTTCCGGTCACAATTCAAAGTGTTGGTTATGACCTATAAAGCCCTTCATGGCACCGGACCAGATTATCTCAGGAACCGCCTTCTGCTGCACGAATCCCAGCAACCAGTTAGGTCCCACAGAGTGGGCCTTCTCCGGGTCCCGTCAACTAAACAATGTCGTTTGGCGGGACCCAGGGGAAGAGCCTTCTCTGTGGCGGCCCCGGCCCTCTGGAACCAACTCCCCCCGGAGATTAGAATTGCCCCCACCCTCCTCGCCTTTTGTGAGCTCCTTAAAACCCACCTCTGCCGTCAGGCATGGGGGAATTGAGATACTCTTTCCCACTAGGCCTTTACAATTTATGCATGGTATGTTTGTTTGTTTGTTTGTATGTATGTATGTTTAGTTTTACAATAAGGGTTTTTTAGTTGTTTTAGTATTGGATTTACATGCTGTTTTTAATTACTGTTGTTAGCCGCCCCGAGTCTACGGAGAGGGGTGGCATACAAATCTAATAAATAAATTTCATTTTAGACTGTATTTATTTATTTATTTATTCAATTTTTATGCCGCCCTTCTCCTTAGACTCAGGGCAGCTTACAATATGTTAGCAATAGCACTTTTTTAACAGAGCTAGGCTATTGCCCCCACAATCTGGGTCCTCATTTTACCCACCTCGGAAGGATGGAAGGTTGAGTCAACCTTGAGCTGCTGATGAGATCTGAACCGCTGACCTTCAGATCTACAAGTCAGCTTCAGTGGCCTGCAGTACAGCACTCTACCTGCTGCGCCACCCCGGCTCATTTTATTTTGTATATTATTCCAACTTCATTTTTAATCCTATTTTATTCTAATTTCATGTTAAATGATATTTTATCAAATCCCATTTGAAATTGCTTTTATCAAATTTCAGTAATAATTTGTTTCTGGAACTATGCGCTTTGATACGGCCCAAGAGCCATTCAATAAAGACTCGTGTCGTGTCCTTGTCATTCGCTTGCTCTCTTTCTGAATAAAAAGCTAACACAGAAAAACTTCAAGATTAGTCAACAAGCATAAAAATAATGTGTCTGCAAAGACTTTCTTGGATACGACGCAGGAAGAGGAATGGAACAAAGGCAAGATTTTTTTTTTTTAAAGGCATGAAAATAGGTGAAATCAGATTTAATTTCCCCGAACTTACTTTCTTTTTTTGGATTTGGCCTTGTAATGATTAGCCTTTTATTTCAAAGGCAAACACGGAAGCCATGAAAAATATTTTAATTCTCCGGTTTGCTGCTTTTTTGTATGGTAACACCCTTGTACTCTGGATGGTGTGATCTGAAACATAATCACTTTCCCCCCCCCTTCCTATTCCCTGCTAATTTAAGATAAGGGAAAGTCATCGTGAAAATAAATAGAAATAACTGTGAATGGAAATTCATGACTGCAGGCAGAGGTTAACGCATGCTGCAAAAGTTAAAATTCTCCATTCGGAAATCATCCGCTGTGGTCAGAGTTTAACCAAACAAAACATAAATATCAGTTTTAATACAGACCTAGTGCTTGGGTGGAAAGACGTTAATAAATGGACGATAAAAAATTGGTGTAAGCACATGGTGGACCACATTCACTTTGAAATTATGGAAATCAGATTACATAATTATAATGAAGAGAAATTAGCAGCAACAATGAGGCGGTGGGAGAAGGTTAAAAATTATATATTAACACTATCGGCAAGCGATGCAAATGTAAAAAATAAAATGCAATCACTTTATAATGAATGAACAATGTAACCCAGAGAGGAAGCAAATGAAGGATAAAAAATTGAATCTTCCCCGGTGAAGGGAATTTTTATTTATTTTTTTTGTATGGTGATGGTACACTTTTATGTTTTATGCTTTCGTTTTGTTTTTTGTAAAACTTTTTAAAAAATCAATAAAAATTATATTTAAAAAAAAAGGTTTAATACAGACCTCTGCTTGCTTTGTCTAAGTGCTGCAACTCTTCAAGAAAGCTCAAAACATTTGGATATTTTTCTTCACAGATTTCAGCCACGAAGTGAAGCAACGTTATCGTCTGATCAGCTGATTTGGTATCCTTTAACTAGGCAATGATAAATACATTGTTAAAAGAATGAATGTACAGTGATACCTCATCTTACAAACGCCTCGTCATACAAACTTTTCGAGATACAAACCCGGGGTTTAAGATTTTTTTGCCTCTTCTTACAAACTATTTTCACCTTACAAACCCACTGCCGCCGCCGCTGGGATGCCCCGCCTCCGGACTTCCGTTGCCAGCAAAGCACCTGTTTTTGCACTTCTGGGATTCCCCTGAGGCTCCCCTCCATGGGAAACCCCACCTCCAGACTTCCGTGTTTTTGTGATGCTGCAGGGGAATCCCAGCAGTGCAAAAACGGTCGCTTTGCTGGCAACGGAAGTCCAGAGGTGGGGTTTCCCAGCAAGGGGAGCATCAGTGAAATCGCAGCATCACAAAAACACAGAAGTCTGGAGGTGGGGTTTCGAGGACTTCGGTGTTTTTGCGACGCTGCGATTTCACTGATCCTCCCTTTGCTGGGAAACCCCACCACCGGACTTCCGTTGCCAGTGAAGCACTTGTTTTTGCAATGCTGGGATTCCCCTGCTGGGATCCCTTGCAGCATTGCAAAAACACATAAGTCCGGAGGTGGGGTTTCCCATGGAGGGGAGCCTCAAGGGAATTCCAGCAGCGCAAAAACGGGCACTTTGGCTGGCAAAAGGGGTGAATTTTGGGCTTGCACACATTAATCGCTTTTCCATTGATTCCTATGGGAAACATTGTTTCATTTTACAAACTTTTCATCTTAAGAACCTCATCCCGGAACCAATTAAGTTTGTAAGACAAGGTATCAATGTATTTTCATTTCATCTTACTACGTGTTCGCTTTTTACTCTCTAACTTGGCAATAGATTTCATTAATCTATATTAATGTTACACCCATGTTACACCAACACTCCGCAGTCTGCATTGGTTGCTGATCAATTTCCGGTCACAATTCAAAGTGTTGGTTATGACCTATAAAGCCCTTCATGGCATCGGACCAGAATATCTCCGGGACCGCCTTCTGCCGCACGAATCCTAGCGACCGGTTAGGTCCCATAGAGTTGGCCTTCTCCGGGTCCCATCGACTAAGCAATGTCGTTTGGTGGGACCCAGGAGAAGAGCCTTCTCTGTGGCGGCCCCGACCCTCTGGAACCAGCTCCCCCCAGATATCAGAGTTGCCCCCACCCTCCTTGCCTTTCGCAAGCTCCTTAAAATCCACCTCTGTTGTCAGGCATGGGGGAATTGAAATTTCACTTCCCCCTAGGCTTATAGAATTTATACATGGTATGCTTGTATGTATGAGTGGTTCTTTAAATTGGGGTTTTTTTTAATTATTTTTTAATATTAGATTTGTTTTCATTATCTTTTCATTGTTGTTAGCCGCCCCGAGTCTTCGGAGAGGGGCGGCATACAAATCTAATAGATAGATAGATGGATGGATGGATGGATGGATGGATGGATGGATGGATAAACAAATGGGAGCTAACCACATCTGAGTCTGTGCAGAGAATCGAAACTGAAAATTTAAGCTTAAGGCTGGGCATGGCTTAGCCCACTCCGCTCTGTCCACTCTGAACTCAAAAGCAGGAGGGAGGGCCTTTTTTCAAAGCACAGAACAAGGAGAAGCCATTCCAGAAAGGCAAATTGCCTGAATTTTTTTTATAAAAAATTACGTCGCTAACGGTTCAGGCAATCTGGTCCGAATTGGGAGGAACCCACCTCTGCTGCAGTAGCTCATCTGCTCTGCATTCAACTAAAATCTGTTTCTTCTGACCTACCAAATTTCTACAAAGTGGGTGGAAGTGTGTTTATATATACAGTGATCTTCAGTATTTCCAAGGGTCATTCCTCACAAATCATCAAACTGACCAGCATTTCTGGAAAGCCGTTAAAACATGGCTTTTCCAAGAGGCCTGGACCATTAAGATGTCGCCTTGATGTGGCCATGAATGATTGAGAGTATTTATTTATTTACTTACTTACTTACTTACTTACTTACTTACTTACTTACTTACTTACTTACTTACTTATTTATTCGATTTTTATGCCGCCCTTCTCCTTAGATTCAGGGCGGCTTACAACATGTTAGCAATAGCACTTTTTTAACAGAGCTAGGCTATTGCCCCCACAATCCGGGTCCTCATTTTACCCACCTTGGAAGATTAGATTAGATTTATTGGATTTATATGCCGCCCCTCTCCGCAAACTCGGGAAGTTTGAGTCAAGGAGGGAAGGCTGAGTCAACCTTGAGCCGGTGATGAGATCTGAACTGCTGACCTTCAGATCTACAAGTCAGCTTCAGTGGCCTGCAGTACAGCACTCTATCTGCTGTGCCACCCCGGCTCATGTATGGTTTGTAGGGATATTAATGTACAGTATTTTTATAATGGTTTTATTCTTGATTACAATTGTAACTATATGTTATACTGCCCTATTATTATAAGCCACCCAGAGGCCATTTGGAATTAGTCGGTATATAAATGCTACTAATAAATAAATAAATAAATTTATCCATTTCCCCAACCGTAGTAAGTTGGGGAAGCTGCCAAATTCCCCCACCACCACTCCAAGTATTTGCTTTAGATCCGAACAGCATTTTTTTTTTAATCGAGAAAAATGAGCATTTTTCTAAAACCGCATTCATTCTCTCTGCTTCGCTGGATGAGAAGCACAAAAATTAATTGATTTCTTGTGCGAGCTATGTTGCGGTGGGTAAAAAGAGCAAATATTTACAACTTATTTTATAGGGTGGGTCAGGAATGTCGGCAAATTTACATACTTATAATTATTTTACTGGCAAGGGGGGGGGGGGGGGGAAGGTAAACAGCATCAGAGATTCCATAAAGGGTTAGAATAGAATAACAGATTTGGAGGGGATCCTGGAGGTCTTCTAGTCCAACCCCCTGCTTGGGCAGGAAACCCTACACTGCTTCAAACAGATGGCTATCCAACATCTTTAAAACTTCCAGTATTGGAGAACCCACAACTTCTGGAGGCAAGTTGTTCCACTGATAATTGTTCTAACCATCAGGAAATGTATCCTAAGTTCTAAGTTGCTTCTCTCCTTGTTTAGTTTCCACCCATTGCTTCTTGTTCTACCCTCAGGTGCTTTGGAGAATAGCTTGACTCCCTCTTCTTTGTGGCAACCCCTAAGATATAGGAAGACTGCTATCATATCTCCCCTAGTCCTTCTTTTCATTAAACCACACACTGTCATGGAGATTAGGGGACTGGAGACTAAAACATACGAAGAATGGTTGCAAGAACAGAGTATGTCTAGTTTGATGAAAAAAAGCCCTTCATGGCACCGGACCAGATTATCTCAGGGACCGCCTTCTGCTGCACGAATCCCAGCGACCAGCTGGGACCCAGAGAGTGGGTCTTCTCCGGGTCCCGTCAACTAAACAATATCGCTTGGCGGAACCCAAGGGAAGAGCCTTCTCTGTGGCGGCCCCGGCCCTCTGGAACCAAATCCCCCCAGAGATTAGAATTGCCCACACCCTCCTTGCCTTTCGTAAGCTACTTAAAACCCACCTCTGTCACCAGGCATGGGGGAATTGAGATACTCTTTCCCCCTAGGCCTTTACAATTTTATCCATGGTATATGTGTATACATGTTTGGTTTTTATAATAATGGGTTTTTAACTGTTTTTAGTATTGGATTATTATTATATGCTGTTTTATTACTGTTGTTAGCAGCCCCAAGTCTGCGGAGAGGGGCGGCATATAAATCCAATAAATAAATAAATAAATAAAAGAATGAATGAATGAATGAATGAATAAGGACTAGAGGAGACATGATAGCGGTTTCAATATCTATTCCAACTCTGTTGTTGTTTATGATTTTATCCTCCAGTCTCCTAATCATCTCCATTCTCCTAACCATTCTCTCCACATTCTTTCTAGAGTCTCAACATCTTTTTTTACATCATGGCAACCAAAACTGATGAAATATAGAAACACAGAAACATGTGACGGCAGAAAATGATCTCATGGTCCATCTAGTCTGCCCTTATACTATTTCCTGTATTTTATTTTAGGATGGATATATGTTTATCCCAGGCATGTTTAAATTCAGTTACCACATCTGCTGGAAGTTTGTTCCAAGGATCTACTACTCTTTCAGTAAAGTAATATTTTCTCATGCTGCTAAATATTCCAAGTGTGGCCTTAGCAAGGCATTATAAAGTGATATTAACACTTCACGTGATCTTCATTCTATCCATCTGTTAATAGAAACATAGAAACATAGAAGACTGACGGCAGAAAAAGACCTCATGGTCCATCTAGTCTGCCCTTATTTTATTTCCTGTATTTTATCTTAGGATGGATCTATGTTTATTCCCAGGCATGTTTAAATTCAGTTACTGTGGATTTACCAACCACGTCTGCTGGAAGTTTGTTCCAAGGATCTACTACTCTTTCAGTAAAATAATATTTTCTCATGTTGCTTTTGATCTTTCCCCCAACTGACTTCAGATTGTGTCCCCTTGTTCTTGTGTTCACTTTCCTATTAAAAACACTTCCCTCCTGGACCTTATTTAACCCTTTAACATATTTAAATGTTTCAATCATGTCCCCCCTTTTCCTTCTGTCCTCCAGACTAGACAGATTGAGTTCATGAAGTCTTTCCTGATACGTTTTATGCTTAAGACCTTCCACCATTCTTGTAGCCCGTCTTTGGACCCGTTCAATTTTGTCAATATCTTTTTGTAGGTGAGGTCTCCAGAACTGAACACAGTATTATTCCAAATGTGGTCCCACCAGCGCTCTATATAAGGGGATCACAATCTCCCTCTTCCTGCTTGTTATACCTCTAGCTATGCAGCCAAGCATTCTACTTGCTTTTCCTACTGCCCGACCACACTGCTCACCCATTTTGAGACTGATATCTTTCCTGATACGTAATGAAGCCTAAAACTGTGTTTGCTCTTTTGGCAGCTGCAACTTTGGCTGCAGGCTTGACTAAAGCACCAGATTCCACCCGCGTAGGCTGTTGAAATACTCACTTTACACAAGGAGCAGAGGTTGTATCCAAACGTCTTCCCATTTCGCGACCCAGCGTTCATGTAGTTCCCCATTAACAGGACCAGTTCCAGAAGCTGGCTGAAGTTTCGGCTCTTCTTTATCTCTTCACAGGCGGTGCTGATCGCCATGATTTCGGGCTTGAGGTTATTCACTTGCTCCTCGAACTGAAGCTTAAAAAGAATGGCGCCCAACCGGGGTCTCAGTCTCGTTACGCTGCTCATCTGGTTTGAAAGAGGAGGAGACCTGCGTTTAAACTTCACAGTTTTGTACCATCTCTTTTTTTTAAAAAAAAATATTTTTATTGGTTTTGCAGATAAGGTTACATAAAACAAACATAAAACAGTGCACAGAGCATGTGCCCATCACCCGACTGACAATAATCATCACCACCACCACCACCAATTGCGGGGGTTTCAAATATTTACTAGTTTATATATATCTAAACTTCATTTGTCACTAACCAAAAAATATCAAACATCCTAAGAAACCCAAAAGATAAAATGCAACTCGAAAACCAAGGAATCTATGAAATCCCTTGCAAAACATGTGCAGCCACATACATTGGACAAACCAATCGAAGAATAAACACACGGATTGCAGAACATAAGAATGCAGTCAAAAAAGAAGAAAAAAACTTCCTCCCTTGTCCAGCACATTAAAAAAACAGGGCATGAAATTGACTTTGAAAAAACTAAATTACTTTCCAAAACAGAACACGTATATAAAAGAATAATCATGGAGGCCATAGAGATAGAAAAACACCCCCTCAGCATGAACAAACGAGATGACACGTCCCGTCTACCAGAGATTTGGAAACCAGCCTTAAACAAAAAAACATATCATAATCATCACCATGTCAATCCTTCAAGTAATTGTGATTCCACCAACCAATCAAATCACTAAAACATAGCCACCCAATCTATTTGCTACATTCAAACCAAATCTCCACCCCCACCAATATATATAAGGAACAAATGGCAGTTGCAAACAAACTATATTTACAGCAGCACAAAGCTTACAACTTCAGCCTGATGATGGCGAATGTGATTTCACCGAAACGTCGCATAGAGACTCAAAATATTACACAGGGCAATACCCGAACTCAGAACAATCTATGTATGTATGTATGTATGTATGTATGTATGTATGTATGTATGTATGTATGTATATATTTCCTTAGCTCTACTTTGCATTTGTTATTATTGAAAGAGTGATTGGAGTTTATTTTTCACATTTTCGTCACAGATTCTACTCAGCATATAACCTTTCAGCTTATTCCATCGTGCCATCAGCTTCTCCAATTTATTTTCATCAAAGTTGTTTAATCTTATTTCCATGATTTCAAAATGAATGTGATCCCCCATGTACCAGTACCAGTTCTGTAGTGTCCATTTTATAGACTCTTTCCAACCCAATACCACTACCGCTTGAGCGCTTTCCAGTGCTGCAGTTTTTATTTCTTTGAAGTCTCTTAATTCTCTTTAACTAATATCGCTATTTCTTTTGTAATTATCCACTTAACATTTAACATTTTATTTATTTCGTTCTGCACTTCCTTCCAAAATTTCTGAACTTCAACACACTCCCAGAACATATGCATAAAGATTCCTTTCTTTTGGCAACCATGCCAACCATTACCTTTTTCTTTCCCCTGGAAGTGTGCAGGTTGTGCTGGTGTATAATACCATTTATGTAAAATTTTTCTTCTCATGTATTTAACTCTTGTACAGTGGAACCTCGACATACGAGCAGCTCTACTTACGAGCTACTCGAGATAAGAGCTGGGAGGGGAGCGACATTTTTGTTCGCCTCCCGAGCTCACATTCGGGATACGAGCGCCAAGGAGCTGTCTCCTGAAGCCGAACGCTAACTTCCGCGTTCGGCTTCAGGAGACAGCTCCTTGGCGCTCGTATCCCGCGTGTTTTAAAAGGTTGCAGCCGGCCTGGGGGGCTCGGGGGGATGCTGGCAAGCCCCCCAGGCCGGCTGCAATGTTTTAAAACACGCGCGCCGCTTCGCAGCTGTCTCCTGAAGCGGAACGCTAACTTCCGCGTTCGGCTTCAGGAGACAGCTGCGAAGCGGCGCGGGTGTTTTAAAACGTCGCAGCCGGCTTGGGGGGCTCGGGGGGAAGCCCCCGAGCCCCCCAGGCCGGCTGCGACGTTTTAAAACACCCGCGCCGCTTCGCAGCTGTCTCCTGAAGCGGAACGCTAACTTCCGCGTTCGGCGGCAGCGGTTTTTTTTCTTGTTGCACGGATTAATTGACTTTACATTGTTTCCTATGGGAAACAATGTTTCGTCATACGAGCGTTCCGACTTACGAGCCTCCTTCCGGAACCAATTAGTCTCGTAAGTCGGGGTTCTACTGTATTCTTAATCTTATATATACTTTCTACTATTTCTTTCATTTCACTTTCGTCTATTTGTAAATCATTTTGCCAGCATCTTACGGTTTTGTACCATCTCAAGATACACACCGCCGTTCTTGATAGATCCGGAGACGGGAGAAATCAAGAATGGCCGTGTGAACGTTTTGAAGATTCTCTTCCCCTTCCAGGTAACTCGTGAAACATTATTATTATTATTATTATTATTATTATTATTATTATTATTATTATTATTATTATTATTGGCTTCCATACAGCCTCCAGGGGATGGGGAGGGCGTTTTTACCCTCTCCTGGCTCCAGGGCTTTTAGAGCCTGCGGAGGGCAAAACATGAGCCTACTGGGCCCACCAGAAATTGGGAAACAGGCCGTTTTTGGCCTCCCGGGGGGCGGGGAAAGCTGCTTTCGCTCTCCCAAGGCATTGGATATGGGTGTGGGCACTTGTGCATGGCACCCGAGGAAAAAAAAGTTCGCCATCACTGCTATAGGGCATTGCACTCCAGAATTAGACACAAGGGCAATTTTTCCCCCATGCCATCACTCTGCTAAATACCTAATTCCCACAACATTGTTAAACTATTTACTAAGACTGTATTGCTATTATTCTTCTCATCTTTCCTATTAACTATCTCCTTATCTTCTTATGATTTTAACTGTGTTGCTTATATCATGATTTATACTGTTTTATTTAGTATCCTTGTATAATTTATGTTGATCACTTATTTAGTACCCTATGACTTATCGCTAAGCGCTGTATCTTATTATTTATGATGAATGTAGTTTTATGAGGACTAGGATCATGATTTTAGCATTTCTTGCTTGTATGCACTCTGAGAGCTTTTGCATCGGAGGCCAATTCCTTGTGCCTTCAATCAGTTCTGTTCTGTTTTCTTCTATTTTATTGTTTTGTGAATGGCTCTATGGGGAAGGAGGTAAAAAAAGGGCAAACGCAGTGTTATTTTTTTTTAATTATATTTAGCTTCTCAATGATCTACAACCCATGTCAAAAAAGCCTATTTAGCCATTATTATTATCTTATTAGGTTTACAGGATTACTTTTATAGATCATAGATCTTACTCTCGGGCGGGGAGAAGCCTCCGTAGGGCGTCTCTAGGAATCTCATGGGAGGAAACAGGGCCGGAAAAGGCAGGGAGAAGCCTCCGTGGGTCCTCTCTAGGAATCTCCTGGGAGGAAACAGGACTGGAAAAGATGGGGAGAAGCCTCCATGGGGCCTTTCTAGGAATCTCCTGGGAGGAAACAGGGCCTCCACCCTCTCTGTGGTTTACCCAATTGCACGTATTATTTGCTTTTATATTGATTCCTATGGGAAAAATTGCTTCTTCTTACAAACTTTTCTACTTCTCAATGATCTACAACCCATGTCAACAAAGCCTATTAGCCATTATTATTATCTTATTAGGTTTACAGGATTACTTTTATAGATTATAGATTTCACTATCATGGGACTTTTATAGTAAATGAATTTTATGTGTACACATACATTAATCAGATGTTAAACCTCTCCTAGACACCTTATAGTAAGCTAGTTTTATGTTACAATAATCTAACGTGGCCACTGTAGGCTTTTTCCATGTTACAGAAATATTTTATGCTCTTGAGATTTTGAACTTTTATTGGACAATGCCTTATGTTCGACAACAGGAGCAAAATAAAATGAAATGATTGATGTATCAGCTTAACATATGCTTGCTTATCAAATGTTTATCAGGACATCCTAGTTGCTATAGCACTGGTACTTTGCAAGCATCAAGAAGAATATCTAAGAATTTGTTGTGCAGAATTGTTTCAGTTCCAATTCTTTTGCACCAACTTTGCAAAAGACAGACCTGGTCAGTTACTCAGAAACAGGTGTTGTCATGGTACAGCATCTAACTTTGATATACTGTTATTGTTCTCTATCCCCATCTAGTGGTCAAAGGGGCAAATATATGATCTTTATATACTGTTGTTGCTTTCTAGCCCCATCTAGTGGCCGGAGAGATAAATACCAAGTACAGTGGTACCTCTACCTAAGAACCCCTCTACTTAGGAACTTTTCTAGATAAGAACCGGGTGTTCAAGATTTTTTTGCCTCTTCTCAAGAACCATTTTCCACTTACAAACCTGAACCTCCTGGGAGGAAACAGGGCTGGAAAAGGCAGGGAGAAGACTCCACGGGGCTCTCTAGGAATCTCCTGGGAGGAAACAGGGCCAGAAAAGACAGGGAGAAGACTCCATGGGGCCTTTCTAGGAATCTCCTGGAAGGAAACAGGGCCAGAAAAGGCAGGGAGAAGACTCCATGGGGCCTCTCTAGGAATCTCCTGGGAGGAAACAGGGCTAGAAAAGGCAGGGAGAAGCCTCCGTAGGGCATCTCTAGGAATCTCATGGGAGGAAACAGGGCCGGAAAAGGCAGGGAGAAGACTCCATGGGGCCTCTCTAGGAATCTCCTGGGAGGAAACAGGGCCTCCACCCTCCCTGTGGTTTCCCCAATCGCACGCATTATTTGCTTTTACATTGATTCCTATGGGAAAAATTGCTTCTTCTTACAAACTTTTCTACTTAACAACCTGGTCGCAGAACAAATTAAGTTTGTAAGTAGAGGAACCATTGTATAATTATTAGGCATTTACTGCCACGCAAGTCTCAATATCTTATAGAAGACTTATTCTCTTGTAAATTATTTTAAAAACATTACGAGGTTGCCTCATGCTTTTTGTCTCAGACTTATAATTAGAAATTGTACGGAAAGCAGAACTCGTTAGCATAGCCGTAGAAAGAACAGAGGCAGAAATTCAAAAATGTCAGAACAGCCTCAGTCATTGTCTTGGTGACAAGAGCAAAGCCTTAAAATTCCTCCTGTCAGGAAATTAACTTCAAGAAGTTAGTTAGAAACTTAAGTGCAACAGAAGATTAACTCATTCCTGGCTACCAGCTACTCAAAAGAAGCAAAAAAAAAAAGATAAAAAACTCAGAGAAAATGACTTTTTAAAAAAATATATAGAGAATCTTAAAAATTAGAAAGAATCTTATTTTGAAATGAATGAATCCATTATATTTACCACGATAGCAAACTGCTCCGGTTCAGACAAATTCTTATATTCATTCTTCAACTTGGATAATTCACTGAGTTGTTTTTGGTCGGGAAGATGCTTTATTAAATTCTACATTTCATGGAAAGATACAAAATTAAAGTTCATTTCCACCCACTTTCCTTACAACTGGTTTGCAAGACTTTATATTGCAAAATTATTATTATTATTATTATTATTATTATTATTATTATTATTATTATTTGGATTTGTATGCACGGGGCGGCTAACAACGATAAAAACAGCATGTAACAATCCAATACTAAAACAACTAAAAACCCTTATTATAAAACCAAACATCCACACAAACAAACCATGCATAAATTGTAAAGGCCTAGGGGGAAGGAATATCTCAGTTCCCCCATGCCTGACGGCAGAGGTGGGTTTTAAGGAGCTTACGAAAGGCGAGGAGGATGGGGGCAATTCTAATCTCTGGGGGGAGATGGTTCCAGAGGGCCTGGGCCGCCACAGAGAAGGCTCTTCCCCTGGGTCCCAACCAAACATTGTTTAGTTGACGGGACTCGGAGAAGGCCCACTCTGTAGGACCTAACTGGTCGCTGGGATTCGTGCGGCAGAAGGCGGTCCCTGAGATATTCTGGTCCGATGCCATGAAGGGCTTTATAGGTCATAACCAACACTTTGAATTGTGACCGGAAACTGATCGGCAACCAATGCAGACTGTGGAGTGTTGGTGAAACATGGGCATACCTAGGGAAGCCCATGATTGCTCTCGCAGCTGCATTCTGCACGATCTGAAGTTTCCGAACACTCTTCAAAGGTAGCCCCATGTAGAGAGCGTTGCAGTAGTCGAGCCTCGAGGTGATGAGGGCATGAGTGACTGTGAGCAGTGACTCCCGGTCCAGATAGGGCCGCAACTGGTGCACCAGGCGAACCTGGGCAAACGCCCCCCTCGCCACAGCTGAAAGATGTTGCTCTAATGTGAACTGTGGATCGAGGAGGACGCGCAAGTTTGCGGACCCTCTCTATCTTGCACAAAAACAGAAGGGTGATACTCTTCTCTTCAATCTCATAAGGCAGGGGCGTCAAACTCGATTTCATTGAGGACCACATCAGGTTGTGTTTGATCTCAGTGGGGCGAAGGAGGTGTGTCCAGGGTGGGCATGGACCGCTCGACATCACTTGTGTCGGGGCACCTGTGATGGCCCAAGCGAAAAGAGGCTCTCAAGCTCCATGTTCGGTGGTGATGGCCTCCTACAAACTTCTAGCAGTGAAAATGGAGCTCTGCAGGGCCACCCTATAATCCTCGTGAGGTCCAGTTTTGGCTGTGATGGCCTCCTGCAACCCTCTGCCAGTGAAAATGGAGCTCACGGCCCTCACGAGATCCATTTTTGGCTGTGATGGCCTCCTGCAACCCTCTGCCAGTGAAAATGGAGCTCACGGCCCTCACGAGATCCATTTTTGGCTGTGATGGCCTCCTGCAACCCTCCGGTTTCACTGGCAACGGGCACCACTGGCCGGTCCTACACTGTTTCCAGGGTGGCGCCATGGGCCAGATCTAAGGATCCCATGGGCCAGATCCAGCCCATGGGCCTTGTGTTTGCCACCCCTGTCATAAGGCAACAAAGCTAAAAACATACAGTAAGGAAAAAATATTTATTATTAAAAAAACCAAGGACACCTTAAAAATCCTAAAAAATAAAGATCAAACTCAGCAGGCTATTTATTGCATTTTTAAACTATCCAACTGCCCTATCTTAGAGAAATCTGCTCACACACATATTCGAAAACAGTGATGGTGAACCTTTTTCGGCCCGCATGCCAACACCTGAGCCTTTCCCCCACGCATGCGCACAAACTCCGTGCTAGCCCAAGGCATGCACACAAACGCTGACCCCCCCTCACCCCGCTCATGAGCACAGGCCTCACTGAAGCCTCCAGACTCCTGAAGTCTGGGGACAATGAAAAACAGCCAATCAGAAGTTCGTTCCCACACTTTTGGTTGGGCCGTTTTTGGCACTCCAGAGACTTCAGGATGCTTCCAGAGGGTGAAAAATGGCCCCGCAGCCAAACCAGAAGTCCCTTTTTCCAAACAGTTACCTAATATCTCCGGGACCGTCTTCTGCCGCACGAATCCCAGCGACCAGTTAGGTCCCACAGAGTTGGCCTTCTCCGGGTCCCGTCAACTAAACAATGTCGTCTGGAGGGACCCAGGGGAAGAGCCTTCTCTGTAGTGGCTCCGACCCTCTGGAACCAACTCCCCCCAGATATCAGAGTTGCCCCCACCCTCCTTGCCTTTCGTAAGCTCCTTAAAACCCACCTCTGATTGGTTTCTTAAATTGGGGTTTTTAAACTACTTTTAATATTAGATTTGTTTATATTGTTTTTTACTGTTGTTAGCCGCCCCGAATCTACGGATAGAGACGGCATACAAATCTAATAAATAAATAAATAAATAAATAAATAAATAAATAATAATAATAATAATAATATATTAGATTTGTATGCCGCCCCTCTCCGAAGACTCGGATAAATAAATAAATAAATAAATAAATAAATAAATAAATAAATAAATAAATAAATAAATAAATAAATAAATAAATAAATAAATAAATAAATAAATATTGGGCTGTTTTTCTCACTCTGAAGGCTCTAGAGCATTGGTTCTCAACCTTTCTAATGCCGCGACCCCTTAATACAGTTCCTCGTGTTGTGGTGACCCCCAACCATAAGTCTAGTGCCAATTCTCCCAACAGAGCTTTAAGCGGATTGGCAGGGAGGTCAGAGGGACACCCCCACTGTAAATGTCTGATTGGTCGGATTGTAAAAATATGTTCCAAGGTGCCAAAATAGGAGCTTTTAGTTCCTAACAGTATGGGAAATTTGTTTTTTTTCCCCATTGTCTTAGGCAACCCCTGTGAAATGGCTATTCCACCCCCCCCCCAAAGGGGTCCTGACCCCCAGGTTGAGAACCACTGCTGTAGAGCAGTGTTTCCCAACCTTGGCAACTTGAAGATATTTGGACTTCAACTCCCAGAATTCCCCAGCCAGCTTTTTTTGGCTGTGGAATTCTGGGAGTTGAAGTCCAGATATCTTCAAGTTCCCATGGTTGGGAAACACTGGTCTAGAGCAGTGTTTTTCAACCAGTGTGCCGTGGCACACTAGTGTGCCGTGAGACATGGTCAGGTGTGCCGCGAAGAAGGAAGCTCAGGTTCCGGTCTTGCAACTTTTTGCAGAGAGAGTGTATGTGTGAGAGAGAGAGAGAAAGAAAAAGAAAGAAAGAAAGAGAGAGAGAGAGGAGAGAGAGAGAAAGCAAGAGAAAGAAAGGAAAGAGAAAGAAAGTGTCAGAGAGAAAGAAAGCAAGAGAGAGAGAGAGAGAAAGCAAGAGAGAGAGAGAGAAAAGGAGAGGAATGGAGAGAGAGAAATGAGCAAAAAGGGGAGGAAAAAAAGAGAAATGAGAAAATGATTGAGACAGAGAATGAGAGGAAAAAGAGAGAAACAAAAGAGAGAGAGAAGTGACTCTTGATTTAAAGCATATGATAAAAAGCACCCAAAGAATAAGAGAGAAACCCCCCCCCCGGCCCTCACCTGTTTTTGGAAACGGTTCAAAAGTGTGTATAAAAATACACACACAAGGGTGGGGAGGAGACAGGGATGGAAAAAGAGAGGAGAATGTGCCCCAGGATTTTAAAATGTAAAAAATGTGCCGGGGCTCAAAAAAGGTTGAAAATCACTGGTCTAGAGGGTGAAAACAACTTTCCCAAAGGCCAAAAATCAGCTGGCCAGCTAGCGTATGTGCGCTGGAGCTGACATAGGGCAACACCTCGAAGGCCCACCGATATGGCTCCATGTGCCAATTTTGTGGCATACGTGCCATAGGTTCGCCATCACAGATCTAAAGGAAACAATAAAAATGTCAAGTACAGTGATACCTTGTCTTACAAACTTAATTGGTTCCGGGACGAGGTTCTTAAGGTGAAAAGTTTGCAAGACGAAACAATGTTTCCCATAGGAATCAATGGAAAAGCGATTAATGCGTGCAAGCCCAAAATTCACCCCTTTTGCCAGCCGAAGCGCCCGTTTTTGCGCTGCTGGGATTCCCCTGAGGCTCCCCTCCATGGGAAACCCCACCTCTGGACCTCTGTGTTTTTGCAATGCTGCAATTTCACTGAGGCTCCCCTCGCTGAGAAACCCCACCTCCGGACTTCCGTTGCCAGCGAAGCGCCCGTTTTTGCGCTGCTGGGATTCCCCTGCAGCATCACAAAAACACGGAAGTCCAGAGGTGGGGTTTCCCATGGAGGGGAGCCTCGGGGGAATCCCAGCAGCGCAAAAACGGGTGCTTCGCTGGCAACGGAAGTCCGGAGGCGGGGCATCCCAGCGGCGGTGGTGGGTTTGTAAGGTGAAAATAGTTTGCAAGAAGAGGCAAAAAAATCTTAATTCCTAGGTTTGTATCTCAAAAAGTTCGTATGACGAGGCGTTTGTAAGACGAGGTATCACTGTATAACAAATAGAGATGGTATAATCTGTCATCTTTGGTGATAATTCCAAATCGTATTGATGTATAAACACGAAATTTATGGCTGGCTGCGTATGTAACTTTGTCTGTGACTTTCACATATTTCGCTATCAATGCGGAAGATTTTATAAAGATCTAATTACGAATACTTGTTTATAAAACTGCTAATCAAATTACCGCACCTGGAGCATGGATTCTGACAGCTGGGTTTCATCTATTTCCAGAATCATTATTTTTATCTCTTCATAAGGTACTCGGAAGGACCCTAAGAAAATAGCTAAGAACACACACAGAGGCATTTTGGTCAGTTTTTAATTGAGAAGGGCAAATTAAGCACTTTGAAACACTCCAAGCATGAAGGTGTTTTCAGAGGGGACATTTTCGTGGGTGGAGGAGGGCGGCCTGACTGCAGTGTTTTTTCTGCGTGAGAACCCTGTCTCACATCTGCTTCGGGGGACAAAAACAGGATGGGTGGATGAATACGCAGGTGGGTTAAGAAGGAAGAAAAGAAGGAAGGGAAGGAGGAATGAAGGGAGGGAGGGTGGTGAGATGACGGATGGATGGATGGATGGAAGGAGATAAAAGGGAGGGAGGAAAAGAGAGGGAAGGGAAAGGAAAGGAACAAAAAAGAGGAAACATAGAAACATAGAAGTCTGATGGCAGAAAAAGACCTCATGGTCCATCTAGTCTGCCCTTATACTATTTTCTGTATTTTATCTTAGGATGGATCTATGTTTATCCCAGGCATGTTTAAATTCAGTTACTGTGGATTTATCTACCACATCTGCTGGAAGTTTGTTCCAAGGATCTACTATTTCAATAAAATAATATTTTCTCATGTTGCTTTTGATCTTTCCCCCAAGGAAGGGAGGTGGAAAGATGGATGAATGGAGGGATGGATGGAAGAAGGGAGGGAAGGAGGAAGGAAAAAGAAAAGGAACAAAAAAGAAAAAGGGGGTGAAATAATGGATGGCTGGAAGGAGAAGGAAAGGAGGGAGGGAGGGAAAAGGAAAGGAACAAAAAAGAGGAAGAGGGTGAAATGATGAATGGATGGAAGGAGAAGGAAAGAAGGAAGGGAGGGAGGGAAAAGGAAAGGAACTAAAAATGGGAGTAACGGAGGTGAGATGGATGGATGGGACAAATGGAAGGAGATAAAAGGAAGGAAGGGAGGAAAAAGGGGAGAAACAAAAAAGGGGAGAAAGGGAGGTATGATGTGGATGGATGGAATAATGGAAGCGATAAAGACGGAAGGAAGGAAGGAAGGAAGGAAGGAGGGAGGGAGGGAAAGAAGGAAAGAAGGAGGGAGGGAGAGAAGGAAGGAAGGAAGGGAGGGAGGAAGGAAGATAGGAGGAAGGAAGGAAGGAAGGAGGAAGGAAGGAAGGAAGGATGGAGGAAGGGAGGAAGGAAGGGAGGGAGGGAGGAGGGAAGGAAGGGGGAAGGGAGGAGGAAGGGAGGAAGGGTGGAAGGAAGGAAGGAAGAGGAAGGAAGGAAGGAAGGAGGAAGGGAGGAAGGGAGGAAGGAGGAAGGGAGGGAGGAAGGGAGGGGGAAGGGAGGAAGGAAAGAAGGCAGGAAGGCAGGAAGGCAGGAAGGCAGGAAGGCAGGAAGGCAGGAAGGAAGGAAGGAAGGAAGGAAGGAAGGAAGGAAGGAAGGAAGGAAGGAAGGAAGGAGATCAGCAGTAATAGTAGGAGTGGCAGAATACTGATAGCAACTAAGCTACAGTGTACCAGTGGAGAAGTCATACTTGGACTGATGGCAGCAGCAGTTTTGATTCCTCCCAGGTTATCAGAATGAACCTCATGAAAATAATTGGGGAAGGAAAGTGAAAGCTGTTGTCCATTCCCAGAAATATAATAAAATCCGGCCTTAGCAGGTTTGGTCAAGATCCTTATTTGGGGTGGTGGTGAGAGAGTGGCCTGCTCATTTTGAGCCGCTTTGCAATCATCATTACCAAAGTCTTTTTACTATGGATTTATTCCGCACCCACCTTCAGAGAGGAGATGTGTTCGCAAACAAATGAAATTACGTAAAGACTCCACTCAGGAGTAATAAATCACCGTGTGTCATCACATCAGAAGCAAACTGAAATATTGGGGGGGGGGGGGAGGAGAGAGAGAATGAAAGGACACAAGATGAAAACAGATGTGATGAAGAAAAGGAAGAATAAAGAATATTCAACTGAATAAAAGTGGGAACACCGAAAGGTACAGACTGAAAGAAAACTCCAATTTTAACAGAAAAACAGAGCTGGAAGGGGCCCCTGGAGGTCTTCTAGTCCAACCCCCTGCTCAAGTAGGAGACCCACCATTCTGGACAAAGGGCTGGACAGTCACTTTTTGGAAAACCTCCAGAGATGGATCACCCACAACTTTAAAACCAAAAGATAAATCAGCTTTATCTTAAAGTGAATGCTAAATATATAGGAGCTATTTTTCCAACTTTGGTGCCTTTACAGCGATACATTCCTTCCCCGCTCACCCATTTCTTGGAATTGTGTCCGTCAAAACCATATTACAAAGTAGAATTACACGTACAGTAGTACCTCTAGATACGAGCTGCTCCACATGCGAGTATTCCAAGTTACGAGCCACGAGGGGAGAGAAATTTCTGTTCTAGACCCGAGCTCAAATTCGGGATATGAGCCGAGCGTCCACTAGGTGGCGCAAGAATCCTTGCTTCTGGTTATCTCGGAGGGGGAAAACAAAGTCTAAAGCCATTTGTTCCAGATAGGAGTTGTTCGACATACAAGCTCCCTTCTGGAACGAATAAAACTCGTATCTAGAGGTACTACTGTAAATGCAAAAGTAGCAGTAACGCTCAATTCTTTTTGCTTTCCAAAAACAACGGCAGCTATCTACTTACAAAGGTTTTGTGCGATCTTTGGATCCAGGATTTTCAGTTCTTTGATTCGTTTTTTAACCGGTTTCCTCTCTTCGAAGCCTTCGTCTCTTCTCACTGTCAAAACAAAAGAGGTGTGTGTAGTGTATATGTGTGTGTCAACATACAAAAAAATTTGGGTTATTGCACTTGTGTAGAATTTGAGCTTCAGTGAAGTTTCAGACCACACCTGGAGTACTGTGTTCAGTTCTGGTCACCACACTTCAAAAAAGACATTGAAAACTCTGGAGAAGGTGCAGAAAAGAGCAACCAAAATGATCAGGGGTCTAGAAACCAAGACTTACGAAGAGAGACTGTGGGAACTGGGCATGGATAGCCTAGAGAAAAGGAGGGCCAGAGCGGACATGATAGCAGTCTACAGGTATACGAGGGGTTGCCACAGAGAGGAGGGGATCACTTTATTCTCCAGGACAACGGAGCGGACGGACGAGGAACAACGGCTGGAAGCTGACCAAGGAGAGATTCAACCTGGAAATAAGGAAGGACTTCCTGACGGTCAGAGCGATCAACCAGTGGAACAACCTACCAGCGGACGTTGTGAACTCCAATACTCTGGACATTTTAAAGAGGAAATTGGACTGCCACTTGGCTTGGATGCTATAGGGTTCCTGCTTAGGCAGGGGGTTGGACTTGATGACCCGCATGGTCCCTTCCAATTCTAACAATAAATAACTTAGAAATGTCCTGTGGTTGGTCTCCCCCTTCTTCTTCTGCCTCTAAATCAGGCCCCTACCACTAATTCATAACCACTTTCTGAATCAAAATCTGAAAAATCCCCAAACTGAACAGGAGTATACACAACAGCTACCACCTTTAAAGCCCTACCTGCCTTAGGGCCAGACTACCTCCGGGACCGTCTCCAACTGCAAAACACCTAATGACTGGTAAGGGCCCATGGAGTAGGTCTTCTCCAGGGCCCGGCAGCTGACATTCTTTATCTGATGGGCCCTTACCGGTCGCTGGGAGGTATGCGGTAGGAGACGGTCCCGAAGATAGTCTAAACAGTGTCGGCTGGTGGGCCCGTGGGGGAGGGCCTTCTCTGTGGCTGCTCCGGCCCTTTGGAACCAGCTACCTTCCGTGGTCCGGACTGCCCCCACTTTACTGGCCTTCCAAAAACCCGTAAAGACTTGGCTTTTCTGGCAGGCCTGGGGTATGCATTTTATTTATTTATTTATTTATTGTTTGTTTGTTTGTTTGTTTGTTTGTTTGTTTGTTTGTTTGTTTGTTTGTTTGTTTGTTTGTTTGTTTGTTTGTTAGAGTTGAAAGGGACCATGCTGGTCATCAAGTCCAACCCCCTGCCTGAGCAGGAATCCTGAAGCACCCCAGCCAAGTGGCAGTCCAATCTTCTCTTGAAAGTGTCCAGAGTTGGGGAGTTCACTACCTCCACAGACAGGTTGTTCCACTGGTTGATCGCTCTGACCGTCAGGAAGTTCTTCCTTACTTCTAGGTTGAATCTCTCCTTGGTCAGCTTCCAGCTGTTGTTCCTCATCCTGCCCTCTGGTGCTCTGGAGAACAGAGTGGCCCCCTCCTCTCTATGGCAACCCCTCATATACCTGTATACAGCTATCATGTCCCCTCTGGCCCTCCTTTTCTCTAGGCTATCCATGCCCAGTTCCTGCAATCTCTCTTCGTAAGTCTTGGTTTCAAGTCCCCTAATCATTTTGGTTGCTCTTTTCTGCACCTTCTCCAGAGTTTCAATGTCTCTTTTGAACTGTGGTGACCAGAACTGGATGCAATACTCCAGATGTGGTCTGACTAGGGTGTAGTAGAGTGGTATTAATACTTCCCTGATCTTGGAGTGTATCCCCCTGTTGATGCAGCTTAGGATAGTGTTGGCTTTTTTGGCCGCTGCTGCACATTGCTGGCTCATGTTTAGTTGATTATCCACCAAGACTCCAAGATCTCTTTCGCAGTCACTACTGCTAAGTGGGGTTTTGAATGGAAACCTCAGTTTAATGTTTCCAAATGTAAAATAATGTACTTGGGCCAAAGGAATCCTCAATCTGAGTATTGTATTGGCAGTTTTGTGTTAGCAAAAACTTCAGAAGAGAAGGATTGAGGGGTGAACCCCCTGGTGGCAATGCTTAACCATTGCATTGCTTACCCAACACGTGCTGTGCTTGTTTAATGACCGTCACAAAAAAAGGACATCAAATGAGGTCTGGTCACATGGTGGCCTACTTTACAATCACATGAACTTACAACCGTAATTGTGGGCTCAGCCACGGTCATAACCAGAGGGCTGCTTGTATTTAATGGCCACTTTCTACTTTCACAGAAAGTAAACTCTTGACCACTGAACTACATTTTCAAAGATGAAATAGGGAAAGTTTTTTGCATTTTCTGTGCTGCTGTTTCTTCTTAGAATATAGAAACATAGAAACATAGAAGTCTGACGGCAGAAAAAGACCTCCTGGTCCATCTAGTCTGCCCTTATACTATTTTCTGTATTTTATCTTAGGATGGATATATGTTTATCCCAGGCATGTTTAAATTCAGTTACTGTGGATTTATCTACCACGTCTGCTGGAAGTTTGTTCCAAGGATCTACTACTCTTTCAGTAAAATAATATTTTCTCATGTTGCTTTTGATCTTTCCCCCAACTGACTTCAGATTGTGTCCCCTTGTTCTTGTGTTCACTTTCCTATTAAAAACACTTCCCTCCTGGACCTTATTTAACCCTTTAACATATTTAAATGATTCGATCATGTCCCCCCTTTTCCTTCTGTCCTCCAGACTAGACAGATTGAGTTCATGAAGTCTTTCCTGATACGTTTTATGCTGAAGACCTTCCACCATTCTTGTAGACCGTCTTTGGACCCGTTCAGTTTTGTCAATATCTTTTTGTAGGTGAGGTCTCCAGAACTGAACACAGTATTCCAAATGGGGTCTCACCAGCGCTCTATATAGCGGGATCATAATCTCCCTCTTCCTGCTTGTTATACCTCTAGCTATGCAGCCAAGCATCCTACTTGCTTTCCCTACCGCCTGACTGCTCTGTTCACCCATTTTGAGACTGTCAGAATATTTTCAGTTTCAATGTCAACCTAAAACAACTTCCTTTGGTCATTACTCCTCCTCCAGAGTATATTACATGGTGAGAATTATTTTTCCAAAGGTCTCAGCCTACCTTAAAAAGAACTAGCCCCAAACAATCGGCCTTCCGCCAAATTATTGCTCATAACTAAAATACATACTATATTTTCCCAGCTTTTAGTCACACTCTCCATAGTCTAATAATAGAGTAAATAGTCATTTGAACAGCTCGGTGGAGATATTTCGGCAGTAAAAGCATGCTTTTCTTAATTGCATTATACGGGGGAGAACTTAAATGGAAAAGTGAAAATACAGTAACACTGTCGGCTAAGTTCTATTCCGTATGTATCGGAGTTATAAATGATGGTAACCTCACTTATTAAGGCAACAATTATCACATGACATGCATAAGCATTCATCAGCTCCAGTGACAAGAACTGCAGGTGTTTATTGAAAATAAAATAGGCTGTTGTTTTTTTTAAAGGAAGTTTTAAATCAGAAAAAAAATAATTAACATACCATTTTTCTGGCAACAAAAGGTTAGTTCCAGCTTGCACAGCAAATCGGTACTTTCATATTTCCCATCGTTGGCCATTACCCAGAAACAGTTTTCAGTCATTTCCTGAGGTCTAATCTGCAGAGGGAATATATACATCTTAATTTCCTTGTTTTATCATTAAGGCCATACTTTGCAAAAGGTCAAAAGGGGGTGTGCATTAGGGCAGTCTGAAGGCCAACCGCCATCTACAGCCTGCAGATTCCTGCAGAAACCTGGTGTCTTTTAGAGAATGAGGGCAGATTTATGGTTCTAACTCCTTCAGATGCTTTAAAATAGCAGAGTCTGCATCAAAAAATGATGACGATGATGGTATTATTATTATTATTATTATTATTATTATTATTATTATTATCATTATTATTATCATTATTATTATTATGTCAATACAACACAGCAAACAAGATCACTATGCTGGACTTCGTATTCCATCACCAGTCGGGCATTGTAGCGGCGAATTATGTTTGCCGATCCCAGTAAAGTGGCCTTTTTCAATTGACAGATGGAGATTTTGTCAATTCCGATGGTTTTAAATGTCCACTGAGATCCTTTGGCACTGCGCCCAGCATGCCAAGTACCACTGGGACCACTTTCACAGGCTTATGCCAGAGTCGTTGCAGCTCGATTTTTAGATCTTCGTATTTCACTAATTTCTCTAGCTGCTTCTCCGCAATTCTGCTGTCCCCTGGGATTGCGATGTCGATCATTATCATTATTATTATTATTATTATTATTATTATTATTATTATTATTTAATGATAATAATAATTTATTAGTTTGTATGCCGCCCCTCTCCGGGGACTCGGAGCGGCTCACAACAAGCAATACATAGTATAAAATCCAATATTAAAAACAATTTAAAAAACCCTTATAAAAAACAATCATAGGGTATATCAATTTCCCCATGCCTGGTGACATAGGTGGGGTTTCAGGAGTTTATGGAAGGCAAGGAGGGTGGGGGCAGTCATAATGTCCAGGGAGAATTGATCCCAAAGGGCCGGGGCCACCACAGAGAAGGCTCTTCCCCTGAGTCCCGCCAGATGACATTGTTTTGCATTGCTGGCCGGGGAATTCTGGGAGTTGAAGTCCACACATCTTCAAACGGCCAAGGTTGAGAAACACTGCTCTAGAGTCTTCTTCGTCTTACCTTGGACCAGTTGACTCTTTTCATGGTCACTTCAGGCTTGAATTCTTTTTTAGGTTTCAATCCAAAAGGCAGCGATTGAGGGGCAGGGGAGCGTTGACCTCCAGGTAATCCATGTAGCGGAGGTGGAGGTGGTGGAACACCAGCCAAGGCCGGTGGGAGTGGGGGCGGTGGAGGTGGAGGAGGTGGAGGAGGTGGAATCGCTCCAGTGGAAGCTCCTGGGGATGGGACCACATCTGTGCAGCCTTCAAGGGATGTCAGCGGAGAAGCATCGGTTGAGCCATTCTGAAAAGAAGAAAATGTGGATATTTGGAACACTTTTGCGTAGTGGTATTTGGAATGCAAACACTTTTTACTTCCCAAAACAAACAGAACAAGTGCTGGTAAATTCCACCATCAGTACAAATCAAGTAGGAATGGTTCCCTTATCAAAAATAAATTACCCAGCAAGACAAACTTAGAACTTTAGAACACAATTTCTTAGGGTAAAGGAAAATTGAAGTAGGTGAATCGACAGGAAAAAAAAACATATAATTCTTCCCCGGAACAAGCTGAGAGGGGGAGAACCTGTGGTCTAGAGCAGTGATTTTCAACCTTTTTTGAGCTGTGGCACATTTTTTACATATACAAAATTATGGGACACATTGAGCGGGGGGGGGGGGTGGGGGGGGCTAAAAAAAGTTTGGACAAAAAAATTATCTCTCTCTCTTCCTCCCTTTCGCTCTATTTCTCTCCCTCTTTCTCTCTCTTCCTTCCTTCCCCTCTCTGTCCATCCCTCTTCCTTCCTTCCTTCCTCTCTTTTTTGCTCTCTTTCTATCTCTCCCTCCTTCCCTGCCTCTCTTTCTCTTTCTTTCTCTTTCTTTCTCTCTCTTTCTCTCTTGCTTTCTCTCTCTCTCTCTCTCTCTCTCTCTCTCTCTCTTTCTCTCTCTCTCTCTTTCTCTCTCTCTTGCTTTCTTTCTCTCTCTCTCTCTCTCTTGCTGAGCTTCACGGCACACCTGACCATGTCTCGCGGCACACTAGTGTGCCATGGCACAGTGGTTGAAAAACACTGGTCTAGAGGTTAAAGGTACTGCCTTACAGGCAGACTCCCCAGGTTCAAATCCCGGTAAGGGACATGACTAGCTGATGAGAGCAAAGTAGCTTGAAAGAGATCTATACTAGTCTCCCTTCATTTTCATTACCAGCAAAAATACATTACATACATACATAGATATATGCATGTGTGTGTGTAACATATTTTTGCTGGCAATTAAAATGAAGCTGTTAACCCCCCCCCCCCCCCACACACACACACATAAATTGTAGCACAGGAATAATCAAGAGCTATTTTGCCCCCAGGTGAGGAGGTATGTCTATTTCATCTTTATTTTCTTCGCTTGTGTTGCTTTTTAAAAAAGAAACTGATTATTATTGTAAGTGTTATGACTAATCCATTTAGTCTGGTTCACTGAAAAGCAAAGGATAAGCAAATTTATTTTATAACTTTTCATATAAACAAAGTTGAAGTTATATTAGTTTCAAGACAGGCCTGAACCGAAAGGTACTGCCTGATAATCAGCATAGCCACTGTATTTTAAATTATATTTTAATTTTATTTTTTTTTAAATTCACATAAATAGCTACTTCTATCTGACCTAACCTGATATAAAACTTTACTGGTTTTTTTTTTAAAAAAATTAACAAATATTACAGGGGTGAAATGGTCCCGGTCCGCTTGTTCCTGTCGGTCATAGGAGAGCCAATCGCGAAGGGAGTGCGAGGCTCCGCCCACTCGCCCAGACACCGCCATTTTGGTCCTTTTACCCTCTGCCCATACGCAAAGCCTTGTGTGCATGCGCAGAAGGTAAAAGAACCAAAATGGCGGTGTCCAGGCGGGCGGGCGGAGCCTCGCACTCCCTTCGCGATTGGTTTATTGGTTTTTATATTAATGGGGCAGCATACGATTGTTGCTATTTATTTTAACTACACAAACAGTCTCTTGTAAATGCAGATTATTTTTTTCTTACCTCGTTTTTACAAGGGTTTTTTCCGCCCTTCGAAAAGACTGACCTTTTCTTCCGCCTTCTGAAGCCGTGCCTTGGTCTCCTGGTGAGCTACAAACTCTTCTTCAAACTGCAAAAAACAAAAAAAACCCCACCAATATAGCACTCTGCATCATTAAATGTACAGGTGTTAATTGTTGCATTAAGTATTTTCAGGCTGTGTTACCCAGATTTGCATATTACGCAATCTAGAAGTGGCTCAGGGGAGGCATGAAACATCAAATGGACTTTTATTTCGAAACCAGGGAGTGAGATGGATTAGACTCTGCTTTGCTCTTGACAAGTACATTGATTTTCATATCTTTTTCTTAAAACTCCATTACTGGTGTCTGCGCAGGATTAACTGCCCCATCAGCTCCATGCTCCTGCTTGATACAGGGATGTTTTTTAACAAATCAATCCACTGGATTCAGGAATGCCTTCATCATCTTATTCTTAAGTTATTGTTTTAAAGGCTGTCCACCATTTCTTTAAACAACACCAGTTTATTAGATCAGCTCTGGGCACCTGGTTTTGGTACAATGGAATGGAATGGAGTACGCTGGAGTGGAGTAGTGTAGAAGTAGAGTTGGAGTCGAGTCAAATAGAATAGAATAGAATAGAATAGAAAAGGGATCTAGTCCAGCCCCCTAAGAATAGAATAAAATTTGAATAGAATATGAATGAATAGAGTAGAGTAGAACAGAACAGAATAAAATGTGGAGTAAAATATGAATAAATAGAATAGAATAGAATAGAATACAATAGAATAGAATAGAAAATGGATCTAGTCCAGCCCCCTAAGAATAGAATAAAATTTGAATAGAATATGAATGAATAGAGTAGAGTAGAACAGAACAGAATAAAATGTGGAGTAAAATATGAATAAATAGAATAGAATAGAAAAGGGATCTAGTCCAGCCCCCTAAGAATAGAATAAAATTTGAATAGAATATGAATGAATAGAGTAGAGTAGAACAGAACAGAATAAAATGTGGAGTGGAGTAAAATATGAATGAATAGAATAGAATAGAATAGAATAGAACAGTTATTTCACAAATGCCATCACTCTGCTAAACAAATAATTCCCTCAACACCATCAAACTATTTACTAAGTCTACACTACTATTACTACTAGTTTTTTTTTCTCATCATTCCTATTACCCACCTCCTCCTCCTCCTCAATTGTGGCTGTTGTCAAGGACTTCCTGTAAACTGCTCCATAAAGCAGGGGTCTCCAACCTTGGCAACTTGAAGACTTATGCACTTCAACTCCCAGAATTCCTGAGCCACAAAGATGGCTGAGGAACTCTGGGAGTTGAAGTCCACAAGTCTTAGAGTTGCCAAGGTTGGAGACCCCTGCCATAAAGGACACCCCTTGAACAGTTTATTCCAGAAATGGTAAACTGCTTGTCCAATTTTTAAATTAATCTGTACTAGGCTGTGTAATTAGAGACAGGTTGCCAGAGTTATTTTGGTCACCCGTCGGGAGGTTCTACAAGGCAAAGCTCCCAATAATGCCCCCCAAAAATAATTGGATCTATCCATTGTAGGTATTGCTCAGTGGGGCATAACAGAGGATGGTTCTACAAGTTTGATGTAGCCTAACAAGTCCAAAAGAAATCCAATTTCCGGGTCCCGTCGACTAAACAATGTCGTTTGGCGGGACCCAGGGGAAGAGCCTTCTCTGTGGCGGCCCCGACCCTCTGGAACCAACTCCCGCCAGATATCAGAGTTGCCCCCAC